>NC_081415.1:14678500-14995508 GCF_030272615.1 Cryptomeria japonica | reverse complement strand
TCTGAAAAGCTGTAGTAAAAAAATCATAAATAATTATTTAATTCATAAAAAATTAAAAAAAAATATGTGTCACATCTAGACATGAGTCTAATACTTATATTATAAATATTATAAAAAAATATTAAGATTTGATTTTGATTAGGGTGGTCAGACATACGTCTACTTCTTATTTTTTTCCTGAAATTTTAGTACCACTGCATTGAAATTTGAAATTGTCATCAAATAGGATTTTTTTTTCCAAAAAACAACTAGTAGCTTATAAAATACATTCAATTTTCTATATATTCTCTTCTTACATATTTTAAAAATAATGTCCACAACTTATTCAAATTTTCATGTCAAGTTGTATAACTCTGATTTTTCTAAAATTTCATTGCCACTTTAAGGGCATGTTTTGGCACACCATGATCCTGCACATACCCATATATATATATATGTATATGTATTTATACATATACATATACATATACATATACATATACATATGTATATGTATATGTATGTATATATATGTATATACATATATATATGTATATGTACATATATGTATATATATGTATAAATATATGTATATATACATATATGTATATATGTATATATACATATATGTATATATGTATATATACATATATGTACATACATATATATATGTATATACATATATATACATATATACATATATGTACATATACATATATAGATATATATACATATATACATATATACATATACATATATATATGTGTATATATATGTGTGTATATGTATATATATGTGTGTGTGTGTGTATGTACATATATGTACATATATATATATATACTATATATATATATATATATATATATATATATATATATATGTATGTATATATATGTATATATATGTATATATATATAAACTTGAATTTAATTCAATCACTGCTCAAATCATGCAAGAAATGCACACATAAGTATTCTAAAGTGGTCTGTGAGATTCCATTTATTCTAGTGAAGTCCATGAGCTAAGACAACTCTACCTAAAACCTGTTCTCACCTTCATCTGTGTTCACCTATTCCTGCATTCACTTGCACTCAATTTCTCATTAGCAATGACAATCCCTAATAATAAAAATAATACCGATCATTCAATTGCACTTATAGACAATAATATAAAACATTTCTTTGCATTTTAATTTCTTTCACATTATCATCTAATTCCTCTAAAATTTTCCATTTCCATTTTAATTTCATTTCATTTGCGAAAAGTAAACAATATTTTCCTAATTAAATAATTATGGATAAATAGGGTTCATGACAGATAGCTTTAGAGCTTGGCAAGGAGCTTCCGAACAACATCAATGTGAGCTCATCAATGAGACCATTGTTTGTCCTATTGATTATATGGGAGGCTTGAATGCTTGTTTCCTTTGCAAAAGAGAGGGTCATATTTAAAATAATTTCCCTCTTATAAAGAAGCCCACCAAAAACACTAAAGTAAAAGATAGACCTAACCCTACCCCCATGCAGACCTTCGACTCTGCTCTTAGTGCTATGTCGTCTTCTCTGGTTTCTGTTTCTTTGTCTAATCCTCTTGGTGGCTCACTCGACTCCAATCTGACCAACCCTATGATGGATAAATTGAATCCTTGTGTGCTGAGATTAGAAAAGTGAGCCGATCCTTGACTCACTTGAATCCTTGTGTGTTGAGATTAGAAAAGTGAGCCGATCCTCGACTGTTCCTCCCCTTTTTTTTTGATTTTGCTACTCCTCAAAGTGGCTCTGTTATCTCTAATACATATCTTCCTAACCCTAAAAAACTCAATTCTCAACAAATAATTTTCAATAAAATTTTAGAATTTAAATGAGACCTGAGAAAGAGTACAGGGCATCTTAGATTCAGGGTGGATTTCTAAGACTGATAATGTCAGAATTGAGGAGATTGATCCTCCTACGGTGAAGGTCACTACTAGCAACAAAGGTGGCTCTTTGAAGGACCCTACCCCCACCTTCAATGGGATGATGACTAACTCAAATGGGGTGGGGAATAAGAAGATTGATCTCTCTAATAGTTCGAGTATAGTAACAACTATTTTTTATTAGGGAAAAAGCAATTTTTCTAGGGACCCGAAACCACCAAGTTGCAGACAAAAATTTAAAATAAATAGTGTAAGTTCACCAACACAAAAAAATTGTCACATACAAAAAGACAATAGACCAGACAAAAAAATATCAAGAACTTAAACCAGAAAAGCATTAACCTAAAGACTTAATAGTCTCAACTATCTCAATTTCCAAATTATTCATCTCTTGGGCCGATCTTTTCAGGTCTTGAAGTTCCTAATTCGAGGAATCCGCCTTTCTTTTCAGATTGTCTCTGGTTCTCTTGGACATGGGAGAATCCTCTTTCTATTCTTTTTCTCTATCAGCATCGAGGTCCACAATCACGGTGTCATGTCAGGGATTTTCTAGTTTCTCCACCATCATCTTCATTGTGGCTGCAAAATTCTTGATGATATTATGATTTTGTTTCATTATTTCATTTGAGGATTCCTTTATTTTGCTAACTTCCGGGTGAACTCACAATAATGGTTCCCCTTTTTTTGCCACTTTTGACATTGAGATGAACATTTTTAAAATAATCTTCAACTTCTGAGAACTATAAATTTTAAACTATTAAAAATTTGAAGATGATGTAAATTAGTGATTTGTAGCATTTTGTTTGTAGATTCTATATACATTTTTTTCAATTTTTTTTGAAGGATTTAAATTTTTTTTTTCCATCTCCCTCGAAAAGTATTACAACAAACTACATTTTTTTAAGAGTGACATGCCTCCCAAAGTGCATAACTTTTTTTCTATAAATGATAAAAATTCAATTGTTTCGAATTCTGGTTTGTAACATCAATATCCAGGGCTTGCATTTGGTTTGATAGTGATATGTTAAATATTTTTCATTTTATAATGTTTTGAAGTCTGACCAGTCATAATTCAGAGATAGGTTTAAGTTTGAACACATAACTTGTTCTATATATATCGAAATTCAATTTTATTTTTTTTGTTAGAAAGAAGACATCATTACCTAGGGCTTAGATATTTTTCAGAATTGTTTTGAATTAGTTTCTTATTTTTCCCAATGCGTTGAATAGAGAAGTTCATGTTCAGTGAAAAACCAATTTTCCATAAAATTAAAAAAACAAGAACATAATAAATTCAAAATATAACAAAATTATACTCATTGGAAAGCTTGCTCCCAGTACTACCATCTAATATTTTTGGGTTATCAAGATTATTTCATTCATGCTTTGAACCAGAGCTCCGAAGTCATAAATTCTTCAGAAATCTGAATTTTTTTGGGAGAAACCTCTAATAGCACGGTTTGAATGAACAATGCTTTGATCAAATTGGGTTCACTTGAACCATAAAGGGTTCAATCAAACCCCCATTTGCTCGAACCCACAGGCTTAATTTTGGCCCGTATGAGTATTTTGATGGGTACACTCGAACCAAAAAATCCACCTGTGGTTCGAGCGAACCCATGACTGCAAGCCGGTTCGCTCGAACTCAGAGGGGTAGTTCGATCAAACAGGCATATTTCGCTTGAACCCCTCATAAAATAAACTCCCCACTTTCACCAAATTCCTTCATTGGCGAAAGTGGGAACCAATTTTGTGAGTTCACCCTTCCTCCTCAAGCTACAAGGTTTTCTTCTCATTTTCTTTTAACCTTTTATCAATAACTTCCACTGTTCTTTGTAGACACTCCGCCATGGATAGCTTTTCCTCCTCTATCTATATTGCCCCTACTATCTTCTGGGGATACTCTTTATCAACCAACTCCTCCATTTTAGTAGTAGTTGTCTTGTTCTTTAGGTTAAGGTCTTTGATTATATGAAAGGCCCATTTAAAAACCCTGAAAAGGTCCGTTGCACTATTCGTAGCAATAGCGAACACATCATTAGGAGATTCCTTGTCCAATTTAAAGTAACGTTCATCCAGTTTGAGGTCTCTTGGAAATATAGGCCTGTTCTCTCTATCAGTAGAAGGGTGGGAGGAAAGGGAATCTTCAGGGGAACAAGAAGTATCAGGAGGGTCACCCAACGAATCCTCAGAGTAAGACACCAATTTTTTCTTTGAAGAGGCTTTCATTTTGTTTTTAGCCATGGAGAGGATTTTTATAGAGGATTCTAGTTTACTCGAAGGCCTACTCAAAGGGCATTTTTTAGGTGTCTTTTTAAGGGGAGGAGAAATTTACTCTTCCCAGTCTGAGTCCCCATCAGAATTTACCTCAGACAAATTGGTTTTAGTATCATACCCATTAGAGTCCGGGGGTAAAATGGGATTGGACAGAGTAGGAAAACTAGAAAAGTGCTCATGAAGGAGCTAGATAAGACTGACATGCAAAACAGGGGCACTCCTAGGAGTTTTACGGTGTTTTAGAATATAATGTTTAAGAGAATACAACAAATAATGAGGGAGAGAAACCTTGACCTTATACTTGAAGTGGTTGAGAAGGACGAAGTGGTATCCATACACCCTTATAAATCTCCTATTGATAGTTAAATATTCCATCACCACCCTTAGAACCTCCCTCGAGAGTTTTTTTATGGTGTCGGCCTCGATCGTTTCATTAGATATCTTTCTATAATGGAAGAATTTCATACCTTCAGCAGAGAGGCCCATAACTTCTCCAATCAAACCCTCATTTATAATCACATTTCTACTAGACAGAATGATGACTTCCTCCTTCCATTTTTTGATGAAATACCTCACAATGCCAAGGTTAGCGCCATGAATCTTTTCTAGGATAGGTTTCAGCCCCCCTTTGACAATCTGATTCCATTCCTTCTGATTCTTCTAGTACTTTTCATAGCTTTTCGACTCCACCCTTCTCCTATTTCCCATATTTTTTTTCTAGGTTTCTTTCTTTTCACTTGTAGAGCAGATAATCTTGGTAGCTATTTTACAACAAAGCCTACGGATCCACAATATGTGCCATTTCATGGGGATAGAAGGGAAAATAATTGTGCTGACGAAGTATTGAATGAAATAGTACCTTGCACTGATCCTCTTAATCATTTTTCAAAATGGAATCTTTTCCATAAATAATATCATATCTAATTAAGGATTTTACTCTCGCTTTTAGATCCTTGTAGGATTGCCATGTCGACCATCCAGAGAGCTTTACTCCTTCATTGGAAAAATAGTCAGTGACCACGTTTCCTTCCCTAAACATGTGTGAGATTCTTACATTCTCAAAGTTTCCAATGAGGGATTTATCTTCATCAATCCAATTTTTGATAGTTCATGAGGGGGAGGACTTACCTAAAAGGAATTCAATAATATTTTTTGAGCCCTACTCAATCCATAGATTTTTAATATTCAATTTTCTAGCAAGGTCAATGACCTGGAAAGCTCTTATGGCTTCGGCTAAGTGATTGGACTGAGAGCCTAGGGAGAGTGTCACTGCCGAGACAAAGTTTCCATAGCGGTCTCTTAACACCCCACCCACTCCTATCTGGACCTAGGTTACCCTTAGCTACCCCATAAAAATTATCTTTTATCAATACCCTAGGAGGATGGGCCTAAGTAACTCCTTGATGATCCTTTTTCCCTTGTCTAGTTGCCTTTGTAATATCCCCTTTGATATTCCAATCTCTCGCCATCTTAAGATCATACTGGGAACAAACAACTATCTTTGTTTTACTCTCATTAGCAGGTATATTCTTCATATTCTCCATAATTAATCTAAAAATTATTTCAAACACCACATTCTTCGGATCCTCCTTGTTCCTGAATACCTTATTATTTTGTTATTTCCACACTCCCCATATAATATGGGGGAGAGAAAGAGACCACAATATGCAAATGGTATGGTTAATAGAGGGCACATACCATTGGGAAAATAGTTCCTCTAACGAACTAGGGAGAACCCGAGAAATATCCCAGAGAGAAAAATCTTCCCCAAATTGCATTCACAAATGGACAATGGATAAATAGGTGATTGGCCATTTGCATTACTTCCTTGCATAAGTAAATTTTTTAAGGAATTTGAAAGCCACATTTATAAATATTGTCCATAGTGAGAACCTTATTCTGAAGCAAAATCCAAAAGAAGATATTAATCTTAGGAGTAAGGTGTTTAAACCAGGCTTTGGCCCAAATAGGGGGAGGGAAAAAGAAAGGGATAGCATAGAGACAACCGAGGAGACCAAAAAAAAGTGTGAGGGTGAAGGGCTCCAGATAAGATGGTCCCCTTGCTGACTCATCCCAATTTTAACTGCTAACAAAGCATTTTGAATAATGCCTAGATCTGGGCTAACCTAGCAGAGATCTACCCACTTACCATTCCTCCAATCCTTGACCTGACTTCCAAATGAATTTTTTCAAGTATGACTCCACGCAAAGAAGCTTTCATAAGACTTTAAGGGTTCCTTCATAATCCATCTATCTTCCCAAAGTCTGACTTGATTCCCATCTGTGATGCACCAGCTTGCACCCATTTGAATAATATTTATTCTCCTGATCATATCATTCGAGAGGGCTGACCCTTGTGGAAGATTGGTAGACTTAAGGAGGAGATGAGAGAGTCATGTTTGGACATATATTTATTTTTCACAACACTGTTCTATTCACTATTAGAAGAAAAGTTTCTCCAAATTTTTTTGAAGAAGGAGGGCCTTGTTTATTGTTCTAATTCTCCTTAGACCCAACCCTCCCAAATGTTTAGGTCTACAAACCAAATCCTTGTTAGACAATTCAGATAACCGAAAGACAACTAAGACGGGGAGGGTGCGAATCAGTTGTCATAGATTACCGAAAGCAATCAACAATTTAACTTTAATATTGGAACCCAAAACAATAATACCAGAATAGTTGTTAATGCAAATAAGCATAAACAATAATCACAGAATAAAAGCCATCTACACAACACCTAGATTTGTACGTGGAAAACTTGGTAAAGGGAAGAAACACTGTGGGAATCCTACCCATAGTTAGATAATACTTATGCAGTAAGTATATGAATTACAATAAATGGGTCTGCACTTGCAAGAAGGCCAACAACCTATAGCACATTTCTCATCACAAAAGGAGTCTCACTGACTACATACAAATCTAGACTACAATCTAGAGAAGTGTTGAACTGCAAAAGATAGCATCTCCTATGCCTGAGTACAGTTCTGGTTAAGCTCAATATTGGAGGGCTAAATCCGCTTACATAAACCCAATTTGATCTCCATTGATCGATCGATTCCTCTGCCTGAATGATATTATATTATTCGCACATTACATTCCTTGACCATGACCTCTTACATTAACCATGATGATCTACAATGAGATCTTACATCTATATATACAAACCCTCGACCATAAATAGTTAGGTCGGCCACCAGACAATAATTTAATTACATTATTACAAACCATGTCAGCCTTAGACCAAACAAGTAATATCAACACATAAGACATCCCAAAAATACATCAATAAGTCCTATCCACATGTTACATAAATGTCAGTCCATAACCTAGATCAACCGGGACCAATTATAGGTCCACATGCTTCAATAATGATCTCCAAATGCGAAGTCTTGAACATGATCACCAACAACAATCTTGAAACACCATTAGAAGCTTCACCAACACCACTTATGCAATCATGAAAGATCTCCACCAAAATATCTATCAGTGAAACCCTCACCGGAACTAGAAACCAAACTTTTAAGCAAGTAGGATAGCATCCAATCTCTAAACCAAAACCAACTGACCAAATATGAGTATAAGTATCATGAATAAGCCAATTCCATCACCAAATTGTATCAGAGGATACTAGATCATGTTGGATCCAAGTTAATGAGAAACCACTCAACCTACCGGGACCAGAAGGGTGTCGGTAAAGCATCCAAACAACTAGTGTTGACATCAATGATAAAACATCAATGCAACACATAATCAATTCCACCAAATGGCCAACAATCTCCCCCTTTGGAATTGATGGAAACAATAGATATGAAAAACATCTAAGTACCAAGAAATGCTAAACAAGTCTCCCCTTGTGGAAGACAACCAACAAAAACCTGCATATATTTCTGAATATCAATATCTCTTTGACTTTTAATTTTCTCATCAATATCACTCCCCCTTTCTTTTTCACATTATTTATCTTTTTCACATCACTATCTCTCCCCCTTTGACATTAATGCCAGAAATCTTACAGAAACATCAAAGAAAAAACATAAGCCTCTAAATCTCAAAGATGACTACTCCTCCTGAGTAGTAGCATCCCACACCAGTGCCAAAATGAATAGTATTTGAGATAATGCATGCCAGACTGATGCCAAACCACATCAATCAAGTTTCTGCCAGAGGGGCAGAAACCCCCAGTCTGTCTCTCAGGTAATCAAATGATTCTTTGGATAAAGGTTTAGTGAAAATATCTGCAATCTATTCTTTAGTGTTCACATAAACCAGTCTAACTTCATTTGCTTCCACCTTCTCCTTCAAAAAATTATACTTGATAGATATGTGCTTTGTTTTATAATGTAATACCAAATTATCTGATATATCAATAGCAACAAAGTTATCACAGTGAATAACTACCGGTGCATCACAATCCACCTTTATATCCTTCAACATTTCTTCATCCATAAAAATTGTGCATAGTTAGTACCAGCAACAACATACTCAACTTCAGTAGTAGATAAAGAAGTACATGACTGTTTCTTGTTGATCTATGAAACCAACTTCTTTTCAAGAAAGAAAGCTCCATCGAAAGTTCTTTTCCAATCATCAACATCTCCAACCCAATCAACATCTGTATATGCACATAAAGTAAAGTTATCATCCCTAGTGTACCACAAACCATATTCTGATGTACATTGCAAGTATTTTAAAATCCTTTTCACCACCATCTCATGATTTTCTCTAGGATCACTCTGAAATCTTGAACCAATACAAACAACATTCATAATGTTAGGCCTAGTCTAAGTCAAATAGAGTAGACCTCCAATCATATATTTGTATCTTGTAGGATCTACCGGTGCAGAAACATCTTTTCTTGTCAATTTCTCACTTGTAGCCATAGGTATACTTACCCGTTTAGAATCTTTCATACCAAATTTCTTCAACAATTCCTTAGCATATTTAGCTTGACATATAAAAATACCGTTGTCAGTGTGACTGATCTGCAAACCTAAGAAAAATTTCATCTCACCAATCATAGACATCTCATATTCTTAGAAAATTCTATTCATAATTTATCTTCACCTCCAAAAATAATGTCATCAACAAGTACTTCAACAATCAGTATATCATTATTAGTGATTTTACAATATAAATTACTGTCAGCACTGCCTTTAGTAAAGCCAAGCTTCAAAAGATATTTATCCAACCTTGCATACGAAGCTCTAGGTGCTTGTTTCAATCCATATAAAACTTTCCTTAACCTACAAACCATATCAGTATCATCTGATACTGAAAAACCATCAGGTTTCTCAATATAAACCTCCTCATCAAGATCTCCATCTCCGGCAGTAGTTCAGGCCTCACCGACACCAATAACTGACAAGGGTGTACTGAAGAGAAAGAAACCAGAAACATTTATTGCTCCTATTGCTTCTAGATCTGATACAAAAGAAGAACCCCCTAAGATCCCGAAATCATACACCATGATACAAAGGAAGAAACCTAAGGAAGGGAAACAATAGAAATCAAAGGTTACCCCTTCGGCAGCCCCAAAGGAAATTTTGAAGGAGAGGAAACCCATAAAGAAGAGGAAACCAGTAAAAGGAACCACTCCCAGTCCTGACAAGAAGAAGAAATTTGATATAGATATAGCTCTCAAATCTGGTAAAAGTATTGAAGTCATTCCTCCTCTTTCTATTGCTGAATTAGTTGATCAAATAACTAAAGATGGAATTTTGAGTAATATCCAACAT
This sequence comes from Cryptomeria japonica, assembly GCF_030272615.1. Lineage (NCBI taxonomy): Eukaryota > Viridiplantae > Streptophyta > Pinopsida > Cupressales > Cupressaceae > Cryptomeria > Cryptomeria japonica. The sequence continues at coordinate 14,985,602 of NC_081415.1, read as the reverse complement.
TACTATGTATATATGGATGCTAAGGAGCAAGAAGAGATTGAGGAAGTAGTTTTTTTATAATTAGATATATATAAGAAGACATTAATTAAGTGTAGCATCGTAAATTGTACGCACTCGCTAGGGTGGTACAATTTCACACCTAGTTTAGCACCCGCCTTAGTGCATTTTGCATTCTGCATTGCATTTCTCCTTAAGCACTTAATTAATCAAATTAATTAGGTCTAAGGTCCTATTTCATCATTCTCTACATCACAAAGTTGGGCCCTTTCACTAAAGCGCGCCCTTCGCATTTTATTCCTCTAATACATCACTTAATCAAAAACCCTAATTAAGTCCTATTTCGAACTTGGGGGCTTGGTTTCGGGGTCAAAACATCTCGAAATCACCTGTAACTTCGGGATTCTCTCTAAAATCATCATATCCGACGGCCCTGAAAATTTGGTGAAAAGTTGTCGGGACCGTGGCGCCCGGTGCACATGGTCCCGGACATTTTTCCCGAAATTTTAGGAGCGCGATCCAATCATAAAATAAAGCTTAACCCTAAGAAATTGGCGGGATATTCAATCTCTAGGTCGGCCAAAATACGAATTTACGATCTAGGGTTTCATACATAAAAGCTCTCTTTCCTCATTTGAAGGGATCGGATTTTTGTTTCCAGGAACTTCATATGCAGGGAAAGAGCAGATCTTTGAGGACTTCAACATCTTACAACATCTTTCTATTAAGCATCTATCAAATTCATTCATCCACTTAGGGCTTGGAAGACATTTAAGAACAATAGGAGATTACCGACTGAAGATTGGCTTGTACTCCTCCCTTGAGGGTTAAGTATGATTTCGTATTGTTTTCATGTCTTTGCATAAGCTTTGATACATCATTTATTCATGCTTTAGATCACATTGCATCTTGATTTAGAGCATTTACATTATCATTTGCAAGCAATTAGGGTTTACTTTCTAGGTTGCTCTAGTTTGCTTTCTTGCATTTTGGACCTTGCACACACACTAGGTCTGCACACACAATACATTTTACAAAACAACTTGGCTATTCGTGGAGGTGGAAATCACCGAAGCGGGGGTTTGACTAAGGCAAAACCCTATATAGCTGCCCCTCCCCCTTTTCAGATATTATTGCAGGTTTCGGGATTCGGACGACGCCGCGGGATACAGATCCGGAGAGAGAAGGTTGGAACAACACTCTGTGTGAAATTGCAGAGTAGGAGACTGGGACAGGGGCACTGGGTGCCCTGGTCCTACCAGGACAGGGGCACTGGGCGCCCTGGTCCCTAGGACAGAGGCGCTGGGCGCCCTGGTCCTCCGGACAGACAGTTTGCAGACAGTGGTTTCCGGTGCAGTTTTCAGGACAGTGGCGCCCGCGCCCCCGTCCTGAACATTTTCAGTCCGATTTTGACTCCGGGTACATATCTGCATTCTTATTTTATCCTTACATTTACAGCTGTTCATTGTTTAATCTCAATTCTGCAATCTTGTTATTGGTTCATACTTGCATTTTGGGATTAGGGTTTGAACTTGCATTACTTAATCTTACAATTTCAACAAGGGAATAGAAATCCTAATAGATATCCCGTGGCTCTCTCTTTCACCAAAAGAAGTAGCCAATTGTGCGATATCTCTAGGCTCTTTCGTATTCCGTAATGTGTGTCAAGAGGTAGGATTAGGGCATGTTAACCTAGTCTCGCTTTTTCCCCCACACATTTTGGTGAACCTGACGTGAATCTATCATTGCTTCCTCTTCCATTGCATTTATTAGATCTAGATCTAGATTTAGTGTGTTTTCATTTCATTTTCATTAAAAGAGAAAAAGAAAAAAAAAAAAAAAGAGTGTGTTTCTTTGCATTGAGTGTTTAAATTTTATGCAATCTTTTCAAAATGTCAGATTTTTATTTGCAAAATGTTCATGCTTTTGATGATTATTATGAGTATAGCCAAGATGAATTAGATGAAGCTTTAGATGAGTTTTTAAACCCTAAGGATGCTAAACCTTCATTTTACCAAAAACTCATAAACCTTGTTACTATGCCATTTAGGTGTGATGAGAAAGATAAGTCGAATGATTCCTCTCAAGGATACATTCCTATCCACTCTTCCCCTGAATCTAGTAACATGGTTGTTTTCAATAATCCCCTCTATGAGGAGATGTCTCCTTGCGAATCAAAAGACAAACCTTTTAACCGATATGATCATGCTTTGTTGGATGATGCTCTTGATGACTTTGTGGCTTTGTCGAAACCTATAAACAAAAACAAGACCTCTAAATTGGTTAACATGATAAATTTGAATGAACATAACAAGCCTCTTTTTGAAGTCCAAGGTGCTTATCCTTCTCCTACCTTTCAAATTCCTAAATCACCCCTCCTTTCTTTTCAAGGAAGGTATGATCATGATTCCTTTCACACCCCGAATAAACCAATCATCACTGTACAAGGAAGAAAACCTATAAGTCCTTACAGTTATGCTAAACAAATAACTAGAGAGAGTTATCATGCGGTTGCCCATACTTATCATACTAGAAATAATAGGCAACCTAATCCTCCTCCTGTTATTCCAGTTTCCCTTCCTAATCCTCAACCAATTCTTCCTCAAGCTCCCCGTATTTCGCAAGTTATGGGTAAGGAATATGATCTCATAGAACAACTTAAAGCTACCCCTGCTAAGATATCCCTTTGGGATTTGATTCAAACTTCTTCCGCTCATCATGGAATGTTACAAGATGCCTTGAAAGATTTGAATGTTCCTCCACTGAATACGTCTAGTAATATAGCATCTTTTGTTAACTCTGTGATGAATCCTAAAGCTCAAATTGTGTTTACCCAAGATGAGTTTCCTACAAATGAAATTCAACAACAATATGATCCCTTGATGATTGTGGTTGTCATGAAAGACACTGCTATAAGACGAACACTAGTGGATAATGGCTCTGGTCTTAATGTGTGTAGCATTAATTTATTGCATAAGATGAATGTGGATACATCTCTTATTGAGCCTGATTCTCGTCCCATTCGTGGCTTTGACAATGTGGCTAAGACTTCATTAGGTATCATCACCTTACCTCTCACAGTGGGACCTGTTACTTTGCCTACTCCTATCCATGTTATGCCGGGAAATTTAACATACAACTTGTTATTAGGGAGACCTTGGATTCACAGCATGCAAGCTGTCCCCTCTACATTACATAGACAAGTTAAATTCGTTTATAACAATAAGACATACACTTTGATGGGTGATACTAATTTTCAAGCTTGTCTACAAACATCTAATTCCAAAGGAGAGTCTTCTAAGCCATCCTCGTCTAGTAATGACTCTTTAAACAAGAAACCTATCACTGAGTCTTTGCTCTTTGATGATCAAAATCCTTTGGATGAGTCTGGAACTCCTGAAGAAGATCCTTCTCGACTTGAAAATACACATAAAAAGGATTTTGATCCTGAGAAGGTCCTCGTAGAAGATGATTGGGGATCTCTTGATTTTAACCCTACCTTTGTAGGTGAATATAAGGTTCCTTCTAGAGAAATTAAAGTTGAAAAGAAAGAAGAAACTAAAAATCAATCAACCTTACCTGAATCTATGAGTAATAATTTTGTGGCTGCTTCTCAAACTTCTTCTCCTCACATCTATAATTATGAAGAGTTTGATTCTTTGTCTAATGAAAAACCACCTTCTCTTCCTGAAATGGCTGATCGTTATGGTCGTGGTTTTCGCATTTTTGCTAAGCATGGGTATCATGGAAAAGGTTGTGGTGCTCATGAACAAGGGATAAGAGTTCCTCTAGAGACTAATTTTCACAATTATGCCTTTGGACTTGGCTTTAATCCCTGCAGACGTACTAAAGCTTCTAGAAGACCATTCATTAGTGTTAATGCTATCTCTACATCTCTATCAATACAACATCCTGAGTATATTGATGGGGATCCTTCGTGTGCCTATGCTTTGGATATCTTCCCTACCGACGATGCTTTAGCTGAGTTCTTGGGAGCTTATGACACTCTCCCTCATTATCATCACAATAGGGGACTCCCTTATTGTTTGAACACTAAAGCCTATTTTGGAAAAGAGATTGATAACGATAAGATTGTGAAAGAATTCCCTCAGTTAAAGGATACTCCTCAACAAAGTAATCTTCTCATAAGTGATACCCTTGATGTTAAGATGGATCCTTGCAACAAAGAGGAAGTTATTAAGATTGGAAAATGTTTGGATGAAGAGGAACAAAAACAATATGAAGAACTATTGCATGAATTCCCTGAGATCTTTGCTTGGACATATTCTGACATGCCTGGTATAGATCCTAAGATTGTTACTCATAATATTGTCTTAGTTCCTGATGCTAAGCCCGTGAAACAAAAGATTCGAAAAATGAATCCCAAGGTGGCTCTGCTTGTTAAAGCTGAGATTGAAAAATTATTGGAGGCTGGATTCATCCGCCCTATTGACTATTCCCCATGGATTTCAAATATTGTCGCTATGGCTAAACCAAATAACAAAATAAGGATGTGTACCGACTTTCGGGATCTAAATAAGGCTTCTTTAAAAGATGATTTCCCTCTTCCAAACATTGACATGATAGTTGATTCTACGGCAGGACATGCCTTGTTATCCTTCATGGATGGTTTTTCAGGCTATAATCAAATTTTCATAAACCCTCAAGATCAATTCAAAACCGCTTTCACCACTCCTTGGGGTACGTTTTGTTGGATAATGATGCCTTTTGGACTTAAAAACGCCGGTGCAACTTATCAACGAGCGATGACCCTTATCTTTCATGATTATATGCATAAGATTTTAGAGGATTATGTTGATGATATCTTAGCTAAATCCTTTCTTCGCATGGATCATGTTAAAATCCTTCGTCAAATTTTTGAAAGAATTCGTAAATATCACATGCGCTTGAATCCTCGAAAATGTGTTTTTGGTGTGGATAGTGGAAAACTATTAGGATTCATAGTTTCGCATCGTGGGATTGAGGTGGATACTAAGAAAATAGATGCTATTGTTAACAGGCCACCTCCTAGAAATGTGTCTCAACTTAAAAGATTACAAGGAAAGATTCAGGCTATTCATAGGTTTGTGTCTCAGCTTGCAGATCGTACCTTTCCTTTTACTCAACTTCTTAAAAAGGATATCACTTTTCAATGGAATAAAGACTGTCAGCAAGCATTTGAAGATTTAAAAGTGTATTTGGCTAGTCCTCCTATTCTTCAACCTGCCGAACCTTCTAAACCCTTCCTTCTGTATACAGCTGCTTCTTCTCATGCTCTTGTAGCATCGTTAGCACAACATGATAAAGATGGTAAGGAATGTCCAGTTTATTACATAAGTCGTACCTTACTCGATTATGAGACCCGATATTCTGCGATAGAAAGACAATGCTTGGCCTTGGTATTTGCGACTCAGAAATTGAGACATTATCTTTTGAATTCAGAAGTCCATGTCATGGTAAAGTTTGATCCTTTGAAGCATCTTTTCTCTAAAACTGATTTATCAGGACGTCTAGCTAAGTGGGTTATGATGTTAACTGAATTTGACCTTAAGTTTGTTTCCCAAAGAGCAATTAAAGGACAAGCGTTGACTGATCACTTAGTTGAGGCCCCTTCGCCTTTCTCCTTCCCTAACCCTAAGTCCTTTCCTGATGACTTCATTCTTTCTATAGAGAAAGATGAAACTTGGGAGTTATACTTTGATAGCTCTAAGTGTCGTACGGGATCGGGGGCAGGTGTTGTTTTAGTTTCTCCTACAAAGAAACCTATTCCCTTATCATATCATCTAAATTTCCTGTGTACCAATAACATTGCTGAGTATGAGGCTCTTATAGCGGGAATAAAAGCAGCCTTGGCTCTGAACATAAAACACATACATATCTATGGAGATTCGCAATTGATTATAAGACAAGTAACAGGAATATATCAAGCAAAACAAGACAAATTATCACAATATAAAGATCTTGCTATCTCTTTATTACAAAATTTTGATTCTTATACCATGGAACCCGTTCCTCGAAAAGATAATCGACATGCGGATGCAATGGCATGTGTGGCTTCTCTAGTAGCTTTAGAGGATCCTATGGTCGATCTTAATTTCGTTATTCACAATCTTATTTCTCCGACTATTGAAGATGATTCTAGATTGATAACATGTTGTGACTTTGTAGACTCAGATGAATGGTTCTCGCATATCGTAAGATATTTGACCGATGGTACCTTTCCTGATTTCGCTAATAGGAACACTAGGGCTAGAATCCGCAAGCTATCTGCTAGATATATCATCCTTTCTAATGTCCTTTATTGAAGGGGTTATGATGGTCTTCTCCTTCGTTGTCTTAACAAGTCGGAAATCCCCGTTGCTCTTGAAGAGGCACATTCAGGTGCCTGTGGGGGGCATTTTGGGGGCAAATCCCTGGTTCATAGGTTGCTTCGTATGGGATACTATTGGCAAACTATGCAGAAGGATTCCTTTTCATTTGTTAAAAAATGTCATCAATGTCAACAACACAATAATCTGATTCATGCTCCTGCCCAAGAACTTCATTCTCAAGTAGCTTCTTGGCCTTTCTCCGCATGGGGTTTGGATCTTATTGGAAAAATTTCTCATCCTTCATCTCAAGGACACACCTTCATCATAACCACAACAGATTACTTTACAAAGTGGGTAGAAGCTATTCCCCTTCGCTCTACTACTGCTGAAGTGATTTGTCAATTTCTCTTAGAAAACATCATTTCTCGATTTGGGATACCTTCCACTATTATCTCAGATAATGGGACATCGTTTAAGAACAAGGATGTGAAGAAATTCCTTGAGAAGTATCATATCAAACATCGATTTTCTACACCATATTATCCTCAGTCAAATGGTCAAGCCGAATCATCTAATAAGATAATTGAACAAATTCTTCGTAAAATCGTAAATAAGCATGGTAAGGATTGGAGTAACCAGCTAATCTATGCTCTTTGGGCTTACCGAACGAGTGTACGAATTGCTACGGGAACTACTCCTTATAATCTTGTTTATGGTGCTGATGCTATTATGCCCTTAGAGTTAGAAATTCCATCACTTAGGGTTTCTCTCAAAGGTATAGTAGATGATGACTCTTATAGGGAACAACGACTTCAACAGCTTGAGATGCTTGATGAATAGCGCATAAACGCTCTTGAGCATATTCAAGCGTATCACAAAACTCTACAACGAGGCTATAATGACAAGGTTATTCAACGTTCCTTCTCAGTAGGTGACTTAGTCCTTTATGAGAATCAGTGCAATGTGAATGCCTTCCTGCTGAAAAGGGAAAATTTAGTCCTAATTGGCTTGGACCATATATCTTTATTGAGGATTATGGATCAGGTGCTTACAAAATAGCGGATGTAGAAGGTACGCCTCTTAAAGAACCTATCAATGCTATGCACTTGCGTAGATATTATGCTTAATTCTTCATTCTTCATCTATCTTCCTTTTTCAATTCTTCAACATTGGATAATATGTTAGTATTTCTTAATTAAAGCAAAATAGAATTAAATGTTATGTCGTTTAATCTATATTGCTTCGTTCCTGACAAGCATGTCTTCTTACTTTATAGTTTGTCTTGAATTCATTTATGTAAATTGAAAAAGATTTACATTCTCATTATGCTAGCATATTATACAGTGTCTTTATGTGTTAAGTAGAATCGTATCATGTTGTGTTTAAATTCAGAATTAAATTACATTAGTTATATGATTCTTAGACTTAATGCATATTTCTTCCTTATCATCAATGTAGTACTTGATTAAACATTTTAATTAAGTCACACATGTATCAATTTAATCATGGAGCATTGAGAAATCAATCACATGGAAATTAAATTCTGAACATACATGTACATTTACCAAATGTATTAGATTTAATCAAAACAAAATATACATTGTTTTAAGCATTAAAGATAACACATTTGAGACAAAAGAGAAGCATGTATATATACATATATATGTGTGGATCGTATACAAATCTAGGTCACTGTACATCCAAAATGTGACCCCTCTTGTACATCATAAAATCATCTCCTATCCCTAGGGCTAGTGGCTGGAGAGTGTCGACTAGATGCTCCCTCCTGGTCTGGCCATGAAGGTGGACCCATGGGTGTGTAGCGCGATATAGATCGTGAGTGACTCCGAGAGGAACTCCTACGATCCCTATCCATAAGGATCACGCGATAGGTGGTAGCCTCGGTCTGAGCCGCTGCTAGATCTCGCCGCGCCTGCTGGAGGTCCTCTGATAGGACTCTCTCTCTCTCCCTCCATATATCTACCTGTACTCGGAATGGGAAAAATAAATCCTCATGCCGACCCACGTTCCCCTGAGGCCTATAGGCAATCTGTGAGAAACTGGGGATCTGTGCTATCATGGAAATGTCTGTCATTGCCTATTGAATCAAGGAACACCATTCCTGCACATTAGCTATGGCAGTAGAACAAATTTTTGTTAGTACCATTCTATATCATCAAAACATTAATCAATCAATATAAACCTACTATACCTGGATCTCCCTCGCACCAGTAGGGATCATGATATGGTAGTATCTATGCTTGGGCACTGCTAGGCTCCCCTTGCTCGCATACTCTATCCATGATGGGTGTAGGCTGGACGGTACTGGTGACAGGTCTCCGTATCGCCTCCTGTTCCCCCTGTTGGGGAATAAGAGGTGGATCCAGAGCTATGGTATCATCTCCTAAATGGTGGGGAGCTGCATCCGACTCCTCCTCATCATCTCTATCCTCCTCATCCTCGTCCTCATCCGCATCATCACCTGCATCCTCCTCATCCTCCTCTCTATCTGCATCCTCATCCTCCTCCTCCTCGTCACTGGGCTGATCGCCTGTAGGTGGATCGGGATCTCCCGCCTCCTCATGACCCTCTCCCTCCTCTGGCTCCTCTGACCTAGATCCCTCGTCCTCGTCTTGGTCTCCATGTCTCCATGGGCCTGGATAGCCTATCGGATGATCTGGTGGAAAGATAGGACCTGGATATGATCTCATAAACCATGAAACATATCTACGCTGTGCTCCAGGCTCTGCAGAATAGTCGGTGACTACATCCTGATCAGATCCCTCTAAGTCTATCGTCTCAATATCATCTACCATCGGTCTCGCTACTGCTCCAGGTCTGGGAAGGACCCATGAGTGTCGAGTATAGATGGGCACATCGGCTGGAACACACTGCTCTAGTCCGAACTGCCTCCGTACTCGGTCAAAGTAGAAAGGGACTATGATGTGTGCATATCATCCTCGCAGTAGGCGGTTCCTCTATAGACATGGTAACTGTCTCTCCATACCATCCCATCTGTGCATCAGTAGGTAAGGTCTCCACACTATCATCTCGGCTGCCAGTCTGTCAACAATCACTCTCCAATATAATAAATCTCCAAATCTCCACTCTCTAGTAAGTGGATAAGCGAACACCCTAGGTCGCTCGCTCGCTGTACTCAGTGGAAAGCCGACGGGCTTGGTGCATGTGAAATGCTCTAAAATCCACACCTGTAGAAGTGTGCATGTCATCAAACTACAACCCTGTCCGAATACATACTCCTCAAGGTCATGATAGAGATGTGCAAGCATACTCCGACCCCATGCATAAACTCTCCTGTGTCTCTCCATCGCTCTGATACACCATGTGAGGCCCCCATGCATGTGTGTCCCTCGCCCATTAGGGCAGACGGCTAGTGCTATGATGGCTATCATAAGGCGTCTTAGAAGTGGTACCTCCCCTGTAGGATGTAAGAGCCAGCTGACCATGATGCGACCTCTCATCTCGCTTGGCATGACTCTCCCTATGCAATACACCTGCTCTCTTTGATGATCCTCCGCTGACCGATCGGTCGCGTATGTAACTGTTGCTCCTCTGATAGGAAGACGAAGTATATGGTACACATCCTCGAGTGTGACCGTCAGCTCTCCTACTGGAAGGTGAAAAGTACATGTGTTAGGATCCCATCGCTCCATCAAGGCCATCAGCATCGCAGGATGAAATCGAATGGCCGGCATCAGAATCACGTACCACAATCCTACAATAGATAGAGTGTCTCTCTTTGACTGAGTCAGCCACGGAATCTGATCTCGCAAAGTGCAAAGAATATGTCTCGCTGTGTGCTCTCTCATGTACGGGAGACCCTGCAAATGAAAACATGACCGTAAGCAGTACTCGATCATCAAAATCGCAAATGCAAACTGTTGTACATTGTATGCTAGCCTTGTAACCTCTCGCTAGGCCCTGATTGGGGACCATGGCACCCTGATGGGGACCATGGCGCCCTGTCAGGGACCATGGCACCCTGAGGGGACCATGGCGCCCTGCAGGGACCATGGCGCCCCTGTCAGGGACCATGGCGCCCTGGGGGGACCAGGGCGCCCCTCAGGGACCATGGCACCCTGGGTGGGCCCCGGTCAGCCTTTGAGGCCCGCATACGATCACGGAAAAGTCAAACATGCAAAAAATCAATAGTCAAATGTTCAGTCAACTCACCTTGTCCAGTGGCTCATCGTCGATCACGGCCTGGCGTAGGATCTCGATCCTTGTGGGACGCTCCGGTCGTTGTGAAGGCATGATGATGGCTAGATGGGCTCCGCTACACTGAATAGTATCTTGAAATCGACAAAGTGACGAATACAAGTGTCACTTTCAAAGTATATACTCTTGTTTGTTTATTCTTACTTTTTGAAACCCTAATTTCCCTCTATCATTCATTTTATCATAACTTGGGTTTGGGAGATGCGATTTTCAAGCCGTTTGTTGCGTTGGAATTGTATTGTCCTTCTCCTACTCTCGGGATGTTCCAAAAAGTGCTCTGATGAAGCCTATTTAGCGAACACCCCTCATCAACACTCTCTTACACAATTTGTCGCAAGTAAACATGCTACTTGTTTCACCTCCCTAATAAGCAAGTCGAAATAGGGGGGGGCATATAGCTACTCACAGATTTCATCACTTTCCCTAGTAAGCATTAGGTGATTTTGTGATCTAACGTTTGTTTTGTAGGGTGCGGTTCCTAACTATGTACTGCAGATACCGCTGGGGGCTTCGTCCGACAACTTATGGATATATCCTTTTTCAAATGATGTTTACTTTTCTGTACTTTAGCTTGCATATGCACGTAGTACTCATATGACCGCTAAAGTGGGGGCTAAATGTAGTGTCGTAAATTGTACGCACTCGCTAGGGTGGTACAATTTCACACCTAGTTTAGCACCCGCCTTAGTGCATTTTGCATTCTGCATTGCATTTCTCCTTAAGCACTTAATTAATCAAATTAATTAGGTCTAAGGTCCTATTTCATCATTCTCTACATCACAAAGTTGGGCCCTTTCACTAAAGCGCGCCCTTCGCATTTTATTCCTCTAATACATCACTTAATCAAAAACCCTAATTAAGTCCTATTTCGAACTTGGGGGCTTGGTTTCGGGGTCAAAACATCCCGAAATCACCTATAACTTCGGGATTCTCTCTAAAATCATCATATCCGATGGCCCTGAAAATTTGGTGAAAAGTTGTCGGGACCGTGGCGCCCGGTGCACATGGTCCCAGACATTTTTCCAGAAATTTTAGGAGCGCGATCCAATCATAAAATAAAGCTTAACCCTAAGAAATTGGCGGGATATTCAATCTCTAGGTCGGCCAAAATACGAATTTACGATCTAGGATTTCATACATAAAAGCTCTCTTTCCTCATTTGAAGGGATCGGATTTTTGTTTCCAGGAACTTCATATGCAGGGAAAGAGCAGATATTTGAGGACTTCAACATCTTACAACATCTTTCTATCAAGCATCTATCAAATTCATTCATCCACTTAGGGCTTGGAAGACATTTAAGAACAATAGGAGATTACCGACTGAAGATTGGCTTGTACTCCTCCCTTGAGGGTTGGGTATGATTTCGTATTGTTTTCATGTCTTTGCATAAGCTTTGATACATCATTTATTCATGCTTTAGATCACATTGCATCTTGATTTAGAGCATTTACATTATCATTTGCAAGCAATTAGGGTTTACTTTCTAGGTTGCTCTAGTTTGCTTTCTTGCATTTTGGACCTTGCACACACACTAGGTCTGCACACACAATACATTTTACAAAACAACTTGGCTATTCGTGGAGGTGGAAATCACTGAAGCGGGGGTTTGACTAAGGCAAAACCCTATATAGCCGCCCCTCCCCCTTTTCAGATATTATTGCAGGTTTCGGGATTCGGACGACGCCGCGGGATACAGATCCGGAGAGAGAAGGTTGGAACAGCACTCTGTGTGAAATTGCAGAGCAGGAGACTGGGACAGGGGCGCTGGGCACCCTGGTCCTACCAGGACAGGGGCATTGGGCGCCTTGGTCCCTAGGACAGAGGCGCTGGGCACCCTGGTCCTCCGGACAGGCAGTTTGCAGACAGTTTTCAGACAGTGTTTCAGAGTGCAGAACAGTGGTTTCCGGTGCAGTTTTCAGGACAGTGGCGCCTGCGCCCCCATCCCGAACATTTTCAGTCTGATTTTGACTCTGGGTACATATCTGCATTCTTATTTTATCCTTACATTTACAACTGTTCATTGTTTAATCTCAATTCTGCAATCTTGTTATTGGTTCATACTTGCATTTTGGGATTAGGGTTTGAACTGGCATTACTTAATCTTACAATTTTAACAAGGGAATAGAAATCCTAATAGATATCCCGTGGCTCTCTCTTTCACCAAAAGAAGTAGCCAATTGTGCGATATCTCTAGGCTCTTTTGTATTCCGTAATGTGTGTCAAGAGGTAGGATTAGGGCATGTTAACCTAGTCTCGCTTTTTCCCCCACACATTAAGATTGAAAAACAAATTCTGGGAGATTATCTGTGGTAGAAGAAGATAAACAAATAAAGATGCAGGAGTTATTAATTGTTTATGGTTCTATAACTGATGAGGAAATGCAACAGTGTCTAGAGTTTTCTAATAGAACAATTTTTCAGAGTAGACACTGGCATGTGAGTCTTATGGTTGGTAGAGTTAATGAAATTATTAAGGAAACCCATGAGGCATGGGTGAAATTATTTGTTGACAACCCTAAATTATTTACATCAGCAGGATTAGAAGTCCCTCCAAAGTCTGACATTCCAGACATCCCGGTAGATGGTAAGGTGAAAGGTATATTGGGTATGGATTCATTGGTTTCGGAACAAAAATTATCAGAGGATATTCTTTTGGTAGAACCACATGAACATAATGTAGAGAAACCAACATATAACATTGAAACTGCACAGGATAAGCAAGATATATTAGAACAGATCACTCCAGATGTAGAGGTCATTGATGTTGAGACAAAAATAAATAGGATGAGGATATTTGATGGGGAGAGTCTCTCAAAAGAGTTGCACCTTGTTTAACAGGTAGATAATGGATATTTTAGTGGGCTTCCATCCTTATTCACACCCTGCTCTTTTCCAATATCAAATCAATTAATCAGACTCCTTTGGAGTTCTCCCTATCAATTTGTATGCTCCTATTACTCACAAGCATAGCTAGGATTCATTTGAGTAAATCCAACCTTCAAGTTTCCAAGTCTCCAACTTACACTTGCAGGGGTTTTAGGGGGTGCAGAGAAGGTGTTTCAATGGTAATAATGTGGTTCTTTTTTTGGTTCTTCCTCATTTTCCTATCGCTTGCTCCCATTCCTATTTTCTAGACCTAGTAGCCCTAGAGCCCCTATTAGCCCTACCTTCACGGTTTTTGGGAAATTACTCAGAAAACTCCCAAAAGACCACCCAAAAGCCTTATGGATCCAAATACCCTTTTGGACAAATTTCAGATTAAGTGGGCTAGGCTGACTGGTACTGCCGTATAGGTACGAACCCCAAAAATGGCTTTTTATGAGCTTTTAAGGATTGCTAGTCTTCTCCAATAGGGTTTACTATCTTCTACTCCCTATCACACCTTCCAACTTCTACTGAGACTCCATTTGGCTTCATTCTTTGATGACAACCACTTGGCACATCCACTTCTCAACTCCCCTGCAAGTAATGACAAAAATCACAGTCATATTCCTAGTTAGGCTATGGGAGAGCTCGCCTATGATATGATGACAAATAGTTTCCAAGAAACCTCCAAGACACTATTTACAGGCTCCTTGACTTGAATCCCAAGGTCCATTGAACAAACTCAATAGGATTTCAAGTTGGAACCATATTTAGGGTCTTAAACCGTTGTTCAAATGGAGAGCAGTGCAGTAGAAGATAATTTGCAAACACACACTAGACCTGCACTAAGAATGAATTCAATCACTTCCTGAGAAGCACAATAACATGCACTAAGTCACCATGGAAGGACAATACCAGGATTAAACCATCTGGTACGGATTGTTGTTACAAAATGACAAGAAACTTATCCAAAAACCTGGAAATTGATTTCAAATATCATCTAAATCTTCTCTTGAATATTCCAAGCTGTGTACAATAATTTTCAAAGCATTTTATATGCCTCCTTTCTTATAACCAACCTCTCATCTGTTTCCTAACCACCGATTTGATCAATTTTGCAAAGTTGCAAAAAGTTAAGCAATAATGACAACTTTTGCTCCATTTTGCATTTTTGTAACTTAAGAATTTCTCTTCATTCTAAACCTCCTAGAATGGTTCCCTAACATCAAAATAACATGACCAAATTCCTAATAAGGCCTTACAAAGTGTTTTACACCATAATGCAAAATAATGCCATTTTTGGCTTACAAGGGCACCTTGGTCAAAACTGGAAAAAAACAAGCACACCTTGGTGACAATCACCCTTAAAATGACTTCCAAACACACTTGTGGACCTATAAACCAACTCCTATTTCATGAACTCACATTTCTCCAAATTGATAGTTAGTTGCTCATCACATAATTTCTTCAATACAATCTCTATATGCTTAAGATGTTCATCTTTAAACTTGCTAAAAACAAGATGTCATCTAAATAAACAACAACAAATTTACTAATGTAATCCTTGAGTACTTCATTCATGAGTCTCATGAATGTGGTAGGGGAATTTGTGATTCCAAATGGCATAACAAGCCATTCATAAAGTCCTTCTGTGGTCTTGAATGTTGTCTTCCATTCATTTCCCTCCTTGATTCTGATTTGGTGGTAACCACTCTTGAGGTCTATCTTGGTAAAATACTCAGCACCTCCTAAACAATCCATCAAATCTTGAATTATTGGAATGGGAAACATATACCTGATTGTAATTCGGTTGATGGCTCTAGAATCACTGCAAAGTGTCTAAGTACCTCCCTTCTTTGGTGCCAAAATGGTGGGAATTGCATATGGGCTGATACTCTTTCTTATCAGATCATTATCCAAGAGTTCCTAGATTTGTTTAGCTACCTCTTTATTTTGTTCCGGTGTCATTTTGTAAGTTGCCTTATTAGGCAATGAGGCTTTGGGTATGAAGTCAATTTGGTGACTTATCACATATTGAGGAGGCAAGGTTGCATGCATTCCATCACTTATGATGTCCTTGAATTGATTTAGTATTTGTTGCACCTAATTGGGAATGCATACTTTCTTATCCTTGCTTTCTTCTTTTGGTTTCACTACAAGTGCAAACCCCACTCCTCCTTCCTTGAGAGTGTTAATGTACTCCTTCTCACCAACAAGTAGCACATTGGAACCTTCAGTTTTTCCCTCTTGTTCATCTCCTATGGACTGAATTTTATAGGTAATCCCATCTTGTAGAAAAGTATAGGAATTCTTTTCCCCATGGTGTATTGGTTTCCTGTCAAATTGCCAAGGCCTACCTAGGAGTAGGTGGCATGCATTCATTGGCAAGATGTCACACATGATTTTGTCCTTGTATCCTCCTATAGTGAACTCCACCCAAGTTTGTTCATTCACTAAAAGATGTTGCCCCTTGTTGAGCCAAGTAACCCTATAAGGATCACTATGTGGGATGATTTGCAGGTTGAGTTTTCTTATTGCTTCTTCAGACACTATGTTATTAGTAGACCATAAATCCACCACCACTCTACACACTTTACCCATAATCTTGCACTTTATCCTAAACAAGGATCTTCTTTGGCTAGGTTCCTCCTTGACTAGTTCTTTGATCAAAACTCTTCTCATCATGAGATTCTCTCCAACCTTATAATATAAACTCACTTCTGATGTCTTTACATTTGCTGCATCTTCCTGAATATAATTTATTCTCCTCTCACCTCCTTGGGATGAAGAAGAATTATTAGGACATCTATAGGCCGGGTGTCCAAGTTGATGGCAATTGTAGCACTTCATTGTGGTGAAATAGGATCCTCTTCTTGATCCACTAGACCTTCCTCTACCAACTCTTCACTTCTTCCAGCATAGCTACCTCTATGACCTCTTCCATCTCTTCCCCTACCTCTACATCTATTGCTTTTCTCTTGCTTATTTTTACTCTTCTCTTCCACCTTGAGTGCCAACTGATATCGTTTATGAATAATACTACGACACAAAAAGCTTAACTCTTCTTGGATATTCCACTGCAAACCATTCAAGTACCTGGCTACCTTGATTCTTTCATCTTCCACCACCTTAGATCTCAGACACAAATTCTGAAATTCTTTAGTGTAGTTGCTCACATCCAGTTCTCTTTGTCTCAAATTTTGTCCCCAATTGTGTAATTGAATTTCATAGTCTTCAGGGCTATAGGTTTCTCTCACCTTGGCTAGCATTCCTTTCCAAGTGGCAATTAGGTTCTTACCCTCCTTTTGTCTTTCCTCTTGGATGAACTTCCACCAAGTCAAGGCTGCTCCTCTCAATCTAGATTTAGGTACCTTCACCTTTTGTGCTTCACTAATTCCATCACATTCCAAGTGATTCTCCAACCCTTCAATCCATTCGATGACCACTTTTGGTTCCATTTTTCCACAAAAAAGTGGCACTCCTTCTAGGGACTTCCCTCTGTGAGATTTTGCCAAGATCAAGAGCTCAATGAAATGTACAAAATAGAGAGACACGATATAGGACAAGAATAAACTGTATTCTCATCAATAGGTAAAAATGAATATTACATACAATGAAAATGAGCCTACATATATAGGAAAGGATATATTGATATGTGAGCACACAAACATGACATGTGGATCAGTAAGAAACAAGGGTAGGTAGAAAATAGGCATGGTAGGTAGAAGAAACAATAAAATATTCCACATGAGGTGGATCACCCATCGAAGGTGGAATTATCACTCCACAAGATGTGGATATGATAGAGTAGTAACAAGATTAACACCATACAAGGTGTAAATTATCCAACACACACTATCCCAAGGTGGCACAAACACCCAAGTGTCTCATACCCAAACTATTATAAAATGCATTTCCTAAATAAACTTAAGTAAGGTGTAATAATATCCATGATGAGTAATTATTTACATGAACACCCCCCCTTAAGTGCAACTTAGGGGAATGCACTTAAGTCTATAATGCAAATAAGCTTGATGCAAGATGGGTCCCGACTACAAGGCCATGTTAGGTACCCATGTACAAATGCAAATGCATACAAACCAATATAATGAAATATCTCACAAAGAGAGTAAAGAGAGCAAAACCCAATGGGAAAAAAACCCTCCCCAAAAAGACAGATGAAAGCTATACAAGAGAACTCTCATAGAAGCATGTGAGGAACAAAACCCCATGTGGGGAAAAAGTCCCCCCCATATGAGAGAAGAAGAGAAGTTAGGAAGCCCCTCCTCAATGTAGAATCTGCACCAATGATAGAATCTTGATGATGTATGAAGAAACCACTCCATGAATGTTGAACAATATTCCTCCCCTTAGGAAGAAAGAAAACCAAAGGTGTATCCTTGAAGTCTCCTCAATCATGAAGGGAAGATGTATAAAATTAAAGTCATGATGAATGGAATCTTTGAAAACTGCTCCAGTGTCCCCATTTCGATGCTGAAAGATACCCCCTTCAAAGGTTGTAAACTGCTCCACACTGCTGAAAAAGGCACTTCAAGATCTAGTGGAGATGGATATAGAACATGTCTCAAAGACTCACATGTCTCTTTAAAGCATAAAGAGACCTCCTCCAACTGTTGTACATAAGAATCCACAATCATGTCAACCTCAAAAGAATGATCATGTAGAGAAGGAACAAGAGGGCCAGAGTGTTCCCTTGCAACAATCAAATAAGTATAATATTCATCAAAGAGAAGATGAATATAATCAATGATGTCTCCCAAATCTGCAATGTAGGATTCCACAAAAAATCCTGCAATGTCTGTCAAGTACTCATCCCATGAAACTAAAGCTGGAAGACAATGAATATCCTACTGCACTGAATCACATGAAGGAAAAACTGTCACACTATCCACATCATTAGGTGCAATAGGTCATGTGATATCAATAGGAGGAGATGAAACACAAGGCTCAAGAACGGGGTCACATGTGAGAATCCCCAAGTTCAAGTACCCAAAGTTCTCAAATCTGAATCATCACAAGAAGTTTGATCATCATATGAATAATCATCATATGTGAAATCATTATCATCAACAAAATCTGAAAAGTAGTATAACCAAGATGCATTATCAACCACCCTAGACGCATTGATAGCTCTAGTCTCCAAGTCTCTAATGAAAACTAACTCAGATGTGAACTCCACAATTCTCTTAGTTGCGCCATGTGTGATTTGATAGATAGAAAGGAGTTTTTTTGTCAAATGGGGTACACACAACACATCATTGAAGGAGTTATCCCCAATGATAATAGATCCTTTCCCAATCACATCCATGTATGTATGATTGCCCATCAAAATCTACAGCATGGTGCAAGGATCGAATGAAGAGAACATAGACTATGAAGATGCCATATGATGAGAAGCCCCTGAATCTAAAAGCCATCTCCCTGAATCATGACTTGTAGTAGCACAAAGAGCTTTTCCTTTTCTTGTCCCAAAAGAGTGAGTCTTCCCACTTGTAGAAGCCATGAATTCTTTCCCTTTCCCTTTTGAATGTGTGGAAGTGGAAGTTGATGGATCATCCTTCTTGTAGACATTAGGCAAATCAATGTTTTGCTTTTTGAGGATGTGTGTGAGCTCATCAATCATCTTAGAATGGAAACAACGCTCCTCATGGCCAAACTTTTCATAATAGGCACAAGTAGGTCTCTCCCTATTTGGTGAATGTTTCTTCTTGGAAGACGATGAATATCCTTATTATGGAGAAGGTGATGCTTTGTCCTTAGGCTTTGATTGCCATTTCTTCTTGTTTGAGTTGTCCTTTCCTTTATTTCCTTTGTTCCCTTGATTTTCCACTAATCCTTGAGACTTAGAAGTCTTAAGAATGCCCATGCTTATCAACTTAGTTTGTTCCATCATCAACATTTTAGAAAAAAGTATCAAATGTAAGAATTGTGTAGCTTGAACCCATTGTCATCCTATGGGTTTGAAAACTAGAAACAAATGCTACCTATTCTTGTGGAATTTTGCCCATCAAAAAGAATATCAATTGAGTATCCTTCTTATCAATGCCATAATCCTTGAGTTGTGCCTTCAACTCTTTTGCCTTAGTGACATAACCTTGTAGAGTATCAAAGTTTTTGGGATCTAACATGGTGAGATCACTATCAATTTGATATCCCCTAATCTCATTAACTTGACCATACAAGTCTTGAAACTTTTTCCAAGCATCCTTGATTAGAGTATACTTCTCAATATGAAAAATGAGATCCTTTGATACATACTTTCTTAAGGTACCAATTGCCATGATATTTTTAGCGAGCCAATCCAAGTGACCAACTGCATCAACCTTAGGATCAACGGGATCAACAATAGTTCCATCAATGTAATGAGTTAGTCCTTTTTTCCATAAGTTTACTCCATGCATCAATTTTCCAAGTAGCATAATTATGAGGAGTTAAGAGAGGAAACTTAGAAGAACCCATAATAGCAAAAAGGAAGGAGCACAAGAGCACAAAAGCACAAGAGACACCGCCCAAAATTCAATCAATCAAAGTACCCCCTCGAAAATGATTATTTTTGGCACTTTATATGTAGTGCATGCACAATAGGCCACTTGCAAACTATGGCAAGGTGGAATTATGATTTTGTTTTACAACTGCCCCAATAGGCTGAGAAATACAAAGCAAAAGACTGTAATAACCCACCATAATTAACTCAACAAAATTGAGTATTCTTTTTTTTGTGTGTTTAATTTAATCATTATGTTTTATTCAATTGCATACTCTGGGCATCCATCCTTTTGGATTAGGCATTCATCCATCTGGGATGAGCATCTAACCATACGGGTTAGGCATTTGTCCATACGGGACATAAGATTTCATACGGGACTAAGTACTAAACTCTTCTAACAAAAGTGCACCGAGGTCGCCATCCTTAGGAGTAATTAAATAACATAATACAAGCTTGAATTCCACCTCGGAATTTGGCTTAAAGCCTTGGGAAGTCAAGCGAATCCATACGGGATTCCTTCCGAGTATGCATTGAATTACTTTTTCCAATTTAATTATCTTTATATTTCAAAATAGGATTCTTACTCAATCCTTCCTTTACCAAGCCTAGACCCCACCCACAAACGCCTGAGTATGAGGGACAACTCCATCCCAAGACTGCCTACATACCCGCTTCGACACGGGATCAAGGCGTAAAGTATGTAGTTCTATTTTCTATTCTATGGTTTGATGTAAACTGATTTGTGGGTACGCAACCCTTTCTAGGGTCAATGTTCTAGATAGTTTCTCAGCGGTTGCTACCTGCGAAGGTAGTGCTTAAGCAAAGGCTCAAGATGGCCTATTGCTTGTGGCCTAAAATAGCTAGATCCTAATTCTTATCATAAGCGTCACACTTGACCAATTGCCAATCGACAACAATATCTCTTCGAAAATTAATTCCATAAAAGCATTTTTACTTAACTAATCTAAAAGGGGGTTTACTATGGTTTAACTTAACAGATGTAAAATCATTTGAAAATTATCTTATTAGATTATCGATCCAAGGGGGATTACCCACCCCTTGGATTTTAGCTTCCAAGTGTCCCTTATTACTCCCCGACAATTTATAGGGACAATGCCACAGACGTCGTTGATATAGCTTTATTAGGCGTTAAGTACAGTAGTTCAACATGATGACATTACCCGTAAGCGTGACCCAGAGGTACCATATATACTGAACGCTACTAGGTTTTGGTTTCCATCTTCCTTTATTTAGTTTTCTAACTAACATCATGCTTGCAAATAATCACGAAATGAATGTACATAATTAGACCTTTCGAAGTTAATTATTTGAATAAAAACCTTGATGGCAATCAAGTACCATTTGATAAAAAGAAATACCATTCTTCTACAAGTCAACTAATTAATATATAATGGTATGATAAAGGCAATTATGAACTCATATGGAAAGGTAACTTACTCATCAATGAATGCAATTTAACATATAAGTAATGCGCATGATGTAAAAATAGTGATATTTACATACAAGATTAAGTAATGTTTACTTCGATCATGGGATTATTTAAAATATAGAGTTACTAGTTCCACATGAGTGATTAGCATACTTTTTGGAAATCTTGGATCAAATCATAATAATAAGACTTATTTTTTTTTAAGTGAGCCAAAATCACTGATCAAATAATCCAATAAATCCCTAAAGGGGATTGAGACAATAATTTTGATTTCAATCTTTTGCTAATTTATTAACTAAAAATTTAACTAAACAATTATTAAAAATTAACTCAAATTTAATTAAAAACGATTATATAAAAAATAATTAACTTAAATTTTAATTAAAACAATTATTAAAAATTAACTTAAATTTAATTAAAAACGATTATAAAAAAAAATTAACTTAAATTTTAATTAAAACAATTATTAAAAATTAATTTAAATTTAATTAAAAATGATTATAAAAAAAAATTAACTTAAATTTTTATTAAAACAATTATTAAAAAAATTCCATTGCAAGATTTTCAAAGTGTAATAATTAACAAAGCGAAATTGCTTTGTTTAATAGCCAATAGAGGGGGGGACCACGGGTCCCATCACCCCCTACGGTCTTGCATGCGTAGGGCTGTGGGGTTGAGGGGACGCCACGCCCCCCCCCCCCTTTACTCCCCTACGGTTACAATAACCGCTCCCCTCCTATACGCCATTCAAGAAATTAAAGTTCTTTTCTTTGACCGCCATTAATCTCCGACATTAATACAAATATATATATATTTTTGATAGATAAACAGACAATTGTTTTAGATTAGTTTTCAGTAACCAGAAGGTTAATATTTTCCAAAATTCACAAGAGGATTGTTTAATCAACTAATATTTGCAGGGAGATCTTATTTCAACTCACGGGGAGGTTTATTTCCAGATTTCATAGGGGGATTGTATTCAACTGATATTCACAGAGAGGTCTTTGCTTAACTCATAGGGAGATTCAAAATAATCACAGAGAGAGATTTAGAATAGCCACAAAGATTTAAAATAATCATAGAGATTTAAAATAATCACAGAGAGAGATTTAGAATAAGCATAGAGGAAATAATCACAAAGATTTAAATAATCAAAGAGATTTAAAATACTCACAGAGATTGAAAATAACTAATATTCATAGAGAGATTCATTTTAAGAATGAGATTCAGATTTCTAGAGAAATGAATTAGAGGGAAGAAGTAAAGATTAAGATTCAATCACATAGGGAAGAGTTTTATTTTCAAAAAAAGAGATTTACAAAAATAAAATAAAGGAAATATGATTTTTGCATAGATCTAAAATCTTTGGATAAACAAAAGGCAAGATTATGAGCATATTTCTTAAGGAAAATAAAATAAATAATAGAACTATCTTTTACTTGCATTATGTGGAAGAAACTTATCAATAATTATTTCTAAATAGAAGAAAAAGACTTACGCTCTAATAAAACTTTTGAAAGAAGATCTAGAAGCTATTTTTTCTTGATAATATAAATTTCTCATACGACAAAGGGAGAGAACCTGGTTTGCTGAAGCTTGATGTTGAATCCTCTAGCTATCCTTGATCCTTCCTTGCAACTAGAGAGAGATCTTCCAACAACAACTTAAAAATTCCTGCAACAAAATGAGACTACCAAAGAAAAACTTGTGAAAATTTCCTTCAAAACAAAATCAACTCCCTTCTTTGAAACTTGCATATAATTTTATAAGAAAATTCCCTCCATTCCACTATCTTGAAAATTTAATTAAAAAAGAGATTCTTTCCCAATTTTGGACTTCATGCAAATTGATTAGACTTAGTGGGAGGAGTTACATGCAAGGTGGTGGAGAATCCTCTAGAAGCTTCTTATTCTTCCTACATCATGTGCCATAATTGGATGAGGAAAACTAAATAATAATTATGAAAAATGTATATTTTCCATGTGTGTGTGTGTGTGTTTTATTATTTTATCCCTTTATAATATTCATTCAATCATTTAAATAGCTTATCCAAAAAAATATAATATTGTTTGTATTTTAAATCCAAAAGTGATAAAGGAGGATTGTGACATCCTCCCCCCCTTAATTTTTGCATTGTCCCGATGCACGATGCACTTATTGAATGCATCCAAAAGAGTCTATAGTTCATGATTAAAACAAAAAAGGAAACAACTGCTGCATCTCCTTAGTATCTTCCCATGTGACATTATTTTCATCATACTAGTCCCATTGCACTTTGCACTGATCAACCTCTTTGTTGCACCACTGGCACTGGCGCCTCTCCAAGATTCTGAATGGCTCTATCATTATTCTCCCATTTCCTGGACCTGTAAAGCATCCCAATTTAAATTGTGTTTCTCATCATGTACATACTTTTAAAGAAGAGATACATGGAAGACATCGTGGATTTGATTCAACTAGGGAGGTAAGGCCAACCGGTATGCAACTGGATTAATCCTTCCCAATATTTCAAAGGGTCCAACATAACGAGGTGCAAGCTTAGTCTTTTTCCCAAATCTTATGGAACTCTTGTGTGGCCTAACCCTTAGGAAGACTTTCTCTCCCACCTCAAACTCCCTTGGTGTTCTGTTTTTGTCTGCATAACTTTTCTACTTATCTGAGGCTTCCTTCAATCTTTGCCTAATTTCCTTAGTTTTCCTCTTCATCTCTTTCAACATATTCGGTCCAATAATCACTTTATCTTCAAGAGTGTCCCAACTCAAAGGTGTTAGACATGGTCTACCATACAATGCTTCGAAAGGTGCCATTCCCAAAGATGTTTGATATGTATTATTGTAAGAAAATTCTACTAGAGGTAGGTATTCTTCCCATTTCCTCTGTTGGTCCATGCAATACATGTGAAGTAGGTCTTCCATAATCTGATTTGTCCTTTCTATCTTACCATCGATTTCAGGATGGTATGCCGTGCTAAAATTTAGTTGAGTTCTTAGAGCCGATTGGAGAGTGGTCCAAAAGCTTGAAGTGAATCTAGCATCTCTATCTGATATGATTTTCTCTGGTATTCCATGCAACCTAAATATATCCTGAACAAAGCGCCTAGCCAAGGTAGGAGCATCATCTATCAGATTCCCTGGTATAAAGTGCGCCACCTTAGTGAGTTTATCAATTACCACCATTATTGCATCATGCCTAGAAGGTGACATGGGAAACCCTTGCACAAAATCCATTCTAATAACTTGGCACTTGTGTTGAGGTACATCATGTAACTGTAACAATCCAGCTGGATGTCTATGTTCTACCTTTACTCTTTGACACTCTAAACATGTAGCCACATACTTGACAATGTCCTTCTTCATCCCTTGCCAAAAGTATAGCTTCTTTAGATCTGCATAAATTTGGTTAACTCCTGGGTGCCCTGAATAAGGGGCATTGTGAGCCTTTGACAAGGCTACTTCCCTTAAGTTTCCTAAATTAGGAATATAGATTCTATTATTGTATCTGAGCAACCCATCTTTGTCTAATGTATACCCTTGAATCTTAGGATCGGTTGGATCGTATTCTAATGTCAATTTGACTTGCTCATACCATGGGTCATGTCCTTGTTCATCCATTACTTGCCTTTTGAAAGAAGTTTCGAATGTTGCTATAGTCATCAAGTGTCTCCTCCTACTTAAGGCATCTGCCACCCTATTTTCCTTCCCCTTAATATATTCAATTTCAAAATGATATTCACTTAGAAACTCTAACCATCTTCTTTGTCCGGCATTTAAGTGGGGTTGGGTAAAGATGTACTTTAGTCCTTGGTTATCTGACTTCAATTCAAAGGGCTTCCATAGCAAGAAGTGTCTCCATTTTTATAGGGCATGCACAATCGCTACCAAATCTAAGTCATGGGGTGCATAATTGACTTCATGAGTCTTTAGCTTTCTAGATTCGTAAGCTACTACCCCTTCATCTTGGACAAGTACTCCTCCTAAACCTTCAATAGAAGCGTCTGTTACGACTGTGAAGTGTCCATTCAAATCTGGTACCTTTAGAATGGGTGCTGAAGTTAGTTTCCCTTTCAAAATTTGGAATGCCTTATCACTTTGCTCTGTCCACACAAACCTTTTACCCTTCCTTTGTAATGAGGTGATGGGGTTTGCTATCTTAGAGAATCCTTCCACAAACCTCCTATAGTAACCTGTTAGTCCCATAAAGCTTCTAACCTCTGAAACATTTTTAGGGATTGGCCATTCTACTATTGCCTTTATTTTATTTGGATCGACTGCTATTCCTTCCTTTGATATTATATGCCCAAGGTAGTGAATCTTTTCCTCGAAGAAGGTGCATTTTGACAATTTCCCATATAACTTATGTTCTCTCAACCTTTGCAAAACAATTTTTAGGTGCACTAAATGTTCCTCTTCATTCCTACAATAAATCAATATGTCATCTAGGAATACCAAAACAAATTTATCCAAGTAGTCATGGAGTACACTATTCATTAGGTTCATAAATGCAGCTGGGGCATTGGTTACACCAAAAGGAACTATTGTGAATTCATAATGCCCATATCTAGTCCTGAAAGTTGTCTTCAGATTGTCTTCCTCCTTAATTCTAAGTTGATGGTACCCTGACTGGAGGTCTATCTTTGAGAAAACTGCTGCTCCTTTCATTTGGTCGAAAAGATCCTCTATGTGAGGTAAGGGATACCTATTCTTTATTGTGACCTTGTTCAACATCCTATAGTCGATGCATAGTCTTAAGGTTCAATCCTTCTTCTTAACAAATAAGATTGGCACTCCCCATGGTGATACACTTGGCCTTATTAATCCCTTAGCTAAGAGTTCCTCTAATTTCATTTTGAGCTCTTGTAATTCAGTTGTGTTCATTCGGTAAGGTGCCCTTGATACTGGTTCAACTCTCGGGAGTACTTCGATAGAAAAGTCAAACTTCCTTTTAGGGGGTAAGCCAAGTAATTCCTCTAGAGAAACATCCTTGAATTATTTTAAGAAAGGGGTATTTTCAAAGGTTGGTGTATTTTCCTCTTTTCCTTCATCAATTTCAACCATATAGATTTGGACCCCTCTTCTTCTTTCCTTCTTTATTTGCATGGCTGATATGGTTTCTATATTAATGGGTTTAAACTTTCCTTGGATTTTGACCTTTTTCCCCCCATCATGCAAACATTCAAAAACTTTGTTATAGCAATCTACATTAGCTTGATGGTCTATTAACCAACTCATTCCAATAATTACATCATATAATCCTAGGGGTGCCACATAGAGATCTACCCTTGTTTCAAACTTAGGAAATTGAACCCTTGCCCTCGGCAAACACTTAGTTGCTTTCCTAGTTGCCTTATCCCCATATTGAACCGTCCATGATGACTCCATTTGATTAACTTTTGATGCATATTTTCTTACTAATTCAGGTGAGATGAAACATTCAGATGATCCAGTGTTAATTAGAATTGAAATTGGTTGTTCAAATAGTGTACCTGTAGTTTCCATGGGAACATTCTGGTATCTTCCTCTTCGGTTCCTAACTGCTGCATGAATCCTCTGTTGGGGCTCTTGTTGGGGTTGGTTGGCCCTAATCTGTCCTTGCATCTTGGGGCACTCTCTAGAAAAATGGTTTCCCCCACACATGAAGCATCCACCTAGAGGACCCCTCCTGCCTTGATTCCTAAGGGTATCATTCCTTGTTCCATTGGCCCTGGGTGGATAAGTTACCCTTTTCTGTTGTTCATTCCTGTTATGGTTGCCTCTGTTATTATTGCCCCTGTTATTATTATTATTATTTCCATTCCTCTGATATTGATTAGGAGGCGGCCTTCTTTCGGAAGAATTATTCCTTTGACCTTTGTTGAAATTAGTGTTTCCATTGGATTCCTGCTTCCTTTTAAATGAGTGGTTCCCATTATAGTTTCGCCTTGTTAGTGTTTGGATCTTCCTCTCTTGCCTTAGGGACTTTTCAAGTACTTCGTTCATGTTTTTGGGTCCATGCATGTCAACCTCTACCCCTATGTTGGTATTTAACCCCAAAATGAACTTCCTTGCTTGGCCTTCTTCATCTTTCTAGTACATAGGTACATATTTAAGCAACTTGGCGAACTTATCCCAATGTTGTTGAATGGATAGGGGCCCTTGACCTAGATTATGGAATTCTGTCACCTTCTCATCAAAGAACAATTGAGGGAGCCACCTATCTCAGAAGTGGTGAACAAATTGATCCCATGTGACCATATCCCTGCTATACCCATTTTGTTCCTTGGTGTTGGTCCACCAACTGGCTGCCTCCCCTGTGAGTTGATAGGAACCCCATAAATTCTTGGTTGTTTCGCTAAAATCTCTTAGCTCAAAATAATTTTCCATTTCATTTAGCCAATTCTCAGCTTCTTCACCAATTTGCCTCCCATCTAACTTAGGAGGGGTGATTTTCTTTAAGTCCTTGGAGAGTTCCAATATGTTATTTTCCTTTCTATTACCCATCATATTCCCTTGATTGCTACTAGGGTTTCCATTTTTGGTACCACTTCTATTTTCAAAGTCATTCTGCCTTTCCCTAAGGTCCTGCATTGATTGTTCCAAGAAGTTGATTTTATCTCTTTGTTCGGTTAGAAGGTCGATTATAGCTTGGACCCCATCTTCGTTATTTCTTAGATTGTGTCGATACTCTTCATGGTCTTCCTCATAGTTTTCTTTATGGTTTTCCTCATGGTTTTCCTCATGGCTTTCCTCATGGTTTTCTTCCCTTTGACTCCTAGTACGTCTTCCATTACCCCTTCCTCTTCCTCTTCCTCTTCCTCTTCCTCTTGCCATTCTAGGTTTTTACCTAAAAGTTAAATTATGTAGTTAGTTCTTGATTTAGGATTTTAAAATTTAATTTCTATCATTGCAAAACATTCCGTTAGTTGAAGAAATTGAAGTGAGCACAAGGCCTAGATTTGAACCTTTGCTCTGATACAACATGTAATAACCCACCATAATTAACTCAACAAAATTGAGTATTCATTTTTTTGTGTGTTTAATTTAATCATTATGTTTTATTCAATTACATACTCTGGGAATCCATCCTTTTGGATTAGGCATTCATCCATCCGAGATGAGCATCTAACCATACGGGTTAGGCATTTGTCCATACGAGACATAATATTTCATCTATCCAATACAGGATAGGTATCTACGCATACGGGGTAGGCATCTATCCAATTAGGATAGGAGGTCCTCTGGCCAAAGACTTAGACTCATTAGGACCATTCGGGTCCTGAGCCACTCACTAAGTACTACACTCTTCTAATAGAAGTGCACCAAGGTCGCCATCCTTAGGAGTAATTAAATAACATAATACAAGCTTGAATTCTGCCTTGGAATTTGGCTTAAAGCCTCAGGAAGTCAAGCAAATCCATACGGGATTCCTTTCGAGTATGCATTGAATTACTTTTTCCAATTTAATTATCTTTATATTTCAAAATAGGATTCTTACTCAATCCTTCCTTTACCAAGCCTAGGCCCCACAAACGAACGCCTGAGTATGAGGGACAACTCCATCCCAAGACTGCCTACATACCCGCTTCGGCACAGAATCAAGGCATAAAGTATGTAGTTATATTTTCTATTCTATGGTTTGATGTAAACTGATTTGTGGGTACGCAACCCTTTCTAGGGTCAATGCCCAGATAGTTTCTCTATGGTTTCTACCCACAATGGTAGCGCTTAAGCAAAGGCTCAAGATGGCCTATTGCTTGTGGCCTAAAATAGCTAGATCCTAATTCTTATCATAAGCGTCACCCTTGACAAATTGCCAATTGACAACAATATCTCTTCGAAAATTAATTCCATAAAAGAATTTTTACTTAACTAATCTAAAAGGGAGTTTACTATGGTTTAACTCAACAGATGTAAAATCATTTGAAAATTATCTTATTAGATTATCGATCCAAGGGGGATTACCCGCCCCTTGGATTTTAGCTTCCAAGTGTCCCTTATTACTCCCCGACGATTTATAGGGACGATGCCATAGACGTCGTTGATGTAGCTTTATTGGGCGTTAAGTGCAGTAGTTCAACATGACGACATTACCCGTAAGCGTGACCCAGAGGCACCGTATATACCGAACGCTACTAGGTTTTGGTTTACATCTTCCTTTATTTAGTTTTCTAACTAACATCATGCTTGAAAATAATCACGAAATGAATGTACATAATTAGACCTTTCGAAGTTAATTATTTGAATAACTACTTTGATTGCAATCAAGTACCATTTGATAAAAAGAAATACCATTCTTCTACAAGTCAACTAATTAATATATAATGGTATGATAAAGGCAATTATGAACTCATATCCAGAAAGGTAACTTACTCATCAATGAATGCAATTTAACATATAAGTAATGCGCATGATGTAAAAATAGTGACATTTACATACGAGATTAAATAATGTTTACTTTGATCGTGGGATTATTTAAAATATAGAGTTACTAGTTCCACATGAGTGATTAGCTTATACTTTTTGGAAATTTTGGATCAAATCGTAATAATAAGACTTATTTGTTTTTAAGTGAGCCAAAATCACAGATCAAATAATCCAATAAATCTCTAAAGGGGATTGAGAAAATAATTTTGATTTCAATCTTTTGCTAATTTATTAACTTAAAATTTAACTAAACAATTATTAAAAATTAACTTAAATTTAATTAAAAATGATTATATAAAAAAAATTAACTTAAATTTTAATTAAAACAATTATTAAAAATTAACTTAAATTTAATTAAACACGATTAAAAAAAAATTAACTTCAATTTTTATTAAAACAATTATTATAAAAATTCCATTGCAAAATTTTCAAAGTGTAATAATTAACAAAGCGAAATTGCTTTGTTTAATAGCTAATAGGGGGGGGTGGGGACCACACCCCCTGTGGTCCTGCATGCGCAGGGCCATGGGGTTGAGGGGACACCGCACCCCCCCCCCCCCCCCTTACTCCCCTGCTGTTACAATAACTGCTCCCCTCCTGTATGCCATGAAAAAAATTAAAGTTCTTTTCTTTGACCACCATTAATCTCCGACATTAATACAAATATATATATTTTGTCTCTTTTAACATTCGAAATATATATACTTTTTCTCTTTTAACAAAGGAGTATTTACTTATGAAAATAAGAACATGAATAAGATAGATAAATAGACAATTGTTTTAGATTGGTTTTCAGTAACCAGAAGGTTAATATTTTCCAGAATTCATAGGAGGATTTTTTATTCAACTAATATTTGTAGGGAGATCTTATTTCAACTCATAGGGAGGTTTATTTCTAGATTTCATAGGGGGATTGTATTCAACTGATATTCAAACAAAGGTCTTTGTTCAACTCACAGGGAGATTCAAAATAATCACATAGAGAGATTTAAAATAGCCACAAAGATTTAAAATAATCACAGAGAGAGATTTATTTTCAGAAAAAGAGATTTAAAAAAATAAAATAAAGGAAATATGATTTTTGCATAGATCTAAAATCTTTGGAAAAACAAAAGGCAAGATTATGAGCATATTTCTTAAGGAAATTAAAATAAATAATAGAACTATCTTTTACTTGCATTATATGGAAGAAACTTATCAATAATTATTTCTAAATAGAAGAAAAAGACTTACGCTCTAATAAAACTTTTGAAAGAAGATCTAGAAGCTATTTTTTTTTGATAATATAAATTTCTCATATGACAAAAGGAGAGAACTTGGTTTGCTGAAGCTTGATATTGAATCCTCTAGTTATCCTTGATCCTTCCTTGCAACTAGAGAGAGATCTTCCAACAACAACTTAAAAATTCCTGCAACAAAATGAGACTACCAAAGAAAAACTTGGGAAAATTTCCTTCAAAACAAAATCAACTCCCTTCTTTGAAACTTGCATATAATTTTATAAGAAAATTCCCTCCATTCCACTATCTTAAAAATTTAATTAAAAAAGAGATTCTTTCCCAATTTTGGACTTCATGCAAATTGATTAGACTTAGTGGGAGGAGTTACATGCAAGGTGGTGGAGAATCCTCTAGAAGCTTCTTATTCTTCCTACAACATGTGCCATAATTGGATGAGGAAAACTAAAAAATAATTAAGAAAAATGTATATTTTCCATGTGTGTGTGTGTGTGTGTGTTTTATTATTTTATCCCTTTTTAATATTCATTCAATCATTTAAATAGCTGATCCAAAAAAATATAATAGAGTTTGTATTTTAAATCCAAAAGTGATAAAGGAGGGTTGTGACATCCTCTCCACCTTAATTTGTGCATTGTCCCGATGCACTTATTGAATGCATCCAAAAGAGTCTATAGTTCATGATTAAAACAAAAAAGGAAACAACTGCTACATCTCCTTAGTATCTTCCCACGTGGCATTATTTTCATCATACTGGTCCCATTGCACTTTGCACTGATCAACCTCTCTTTTGCACAACTGGCATTGGCGCCTCTCCAAGATTCTGAATGGCTCTATCATTATTCCTCCCACTTCCTGGACCTGTAAAGAATCCCAATTCAAAATGTGTTTCTCATCAGTTACATACTTTTTAAGAGGAGATACATGGAAGACATCATGGATTCGGCTCAATTGGGGAGGTAAGGCCAACCGATATGCAACTGGATTAATCCTTCCCAATATTTCAAAGGGTCCAACATAACGAGGTGCAAGCTTAGTCTTTTTCCCAAATCTTATGGAACTCTTGTGTGGCCTAACCCTTAGGAAGACTTTCTCTCCCACCTCAAACTCCCTTGGTGTTCTGTTTTTGTCTGCATAACTTTTCTGCCTATCTGAGGCTTCCTTCAATCTTTGCGTAATTTCCTTAGTTTTCCTCTCCATCTCTTTCAACATATCCAATCCAATAATCACTCTATCTTCAAGACTATCCCAACTCAAAGGTGTTCGACATGGTCTACCATACAATGCTTTGAAAGGTGCCATTCCCAAAGATGTTTGATATGTATTATTGTAAGCAAATTCTACTAGAGGTAGGTATTCTTCACATTTCCTTTGTTGGTCTATGCAATACATGCGAAGTAGGTCTTCCATAATCTAATTTGTCCTTTCTGTCTGAACATTGGTTTCAGGATGGTATGCCATGCTAAAATTTAGTTGAGTTCCTAGAGCCGATTGGAGAGTGGTCCAAAACCTTGAAGTGAATCTAGCATCTCTATCTGATATGATTTTCTCAGGTATTCCATGCAACCTGAATATTTCCTTAACAAAGCGCCTAGCCAAGGTAGGTGCATCATTTGTTAGATTTCCTGGTATAAAGTGCACCACCTTAGTGAGTTTGTCAATTACCACCATTATTGCATCATGCCTAGAAGGTGACATGGGCAACCCTTGCACAAGAAAGTACACGAAATTATAGCGCATTTCAAAAAACATTGCACCAAAAAAGGAACACATATGAGAAAGATATGGCCATTTGAAGTTGAATTGCAAAATCAAAAAGCTCAATGGAAGGGGCCTGCAAATTTTTAAAAAAAATGATGACACCAACAAACTGCGAGCCTAAATTTGATGGCTGTCTAGCTATCACAAAAACTTCACCTCCCTACCTGCGTGGTGTCCGTAGTGTATGGATGGATGATGTGGTACAGTCTAGTAGGTTGAAAAAATGACATGTCGTATGGATCAGATGACATGTGTTGTTGACTAGATTGTTGAGGTGGTAGATTTGATGGCGCGTGCAGGTGACACGTGGCAGCCGCATGGTGGTTGGAGATGAAGACAATGGACGTGGCCAATGGGCTATAGACTAGTGGAAAGGAGTCAGTCGGTGGTCGGTGGCTAGTGCTGGTGGTGAGATCCGGTGCCGAGGGGCTGGAGGCGCGGTCGCCAGAGGCATGGTGGTCAACGGTCGAGATGGAGGTGGCCGTGGATAGGGTGGTTGGTGGTCGGGAGGGTCGGATTGGAGCTGGTGCTAGCAGGAGGGGTCGATGCCCATGGCCTGGTGAGGGTAGCTGGTGCCGGTGGTGGAGGGGCTGGTAGGTACAGCAGCGACCAAGGGAGCCGGAAGACTAGGAGCTGACAATCAACGCAACGGGAGGAGTCGTGGAAGGCGGCAGGGTGCAGACCGATAGGTACAGGTCACCGGGAGCGAGTATGAACTCCCTATAGATAATCGATGTTGTAGTACGATGTCACCCCCCCTGACAATAGAAAGTTTTGATTTTTTTTTAAATTTTTTTTTCAAATAACATTTTCGAAATTTTTCAAATTTTTTTAAATTTTTTAAATTTTTCAGCGAAGTAAATTTTTTTTTTGTAGAAATTTTGTTTTTAATTTTTTTTTTGAAATCCATATCAGACCGCCTAAATTGGACAAAATTTTTCCTCCAAGCCCAAAAATTGACTTTCACCAAAATAAGCCAAATTTATACTCAAAATTCATGAAAACGACCACCTGGATGCAATGGCAAGGTCAGATCCAGTCTAGGATGCCTCCAAAAGATTCTGCTCCTCAGATCTACCCCTTGATGTCGCAATAATGCCTCTCAAAGATGAATTGATGATGCTCTAATGTCTCTGATACCATGTGATATTTTTCCAAGATCAAGAACTCAATGAAATGTACAAAATAGAGAGACAATATATAGGACAAGAATAAACTGTATTCTCATCAATAGATAAAAATGAATGTTACATACAATGAATATGAGCCTACATATATAGGCAAGGCTATATGGATATGTGAGCACACAAACATGACATGTGGCTCAATAAGAAACAAGGGT
This sequence comes from Cryptomeria japonica, assembly GCF_030272615.1. Classification (NCBI taxonomy): domain Eukaryota; kingdom Viridiplantae; phylum Streptophyta; class Pinopsida; order Cupressales; family Cupressaceae; genus Cryptomeria; species Cryptomeria japonica. Next base: position 14,951,492 of record NC_081415.1, on the reverse strand, counting down.
AGGTAGAAAATAGGTGTGGTAGGTAGGAGAAACAATAAAATATTCCACATGAGGTGGATCACCCACTGAAGGTGGAATTATCACTCCACAATAAGTGGATATGATAGAGTAGTAACAAGATCAACACCATAAAAGGTGGAAATTCTCCTACACACACTATCCCAATGTGGCACAAACTCCCAAGTGTCTCATACCCAAACTACTATGAAATGCATTTCCTAAGTAAAATTAAGTAAGGTCTAATAATATCCATGATGAATAATTGTTTACACCAACTCCCTCCTAAGGCTTTGATGGCTATAAGAAAAGGTTCTTCAGGTAGAAGAGGATCTGGTTTAGGTGTGCCATCATCTTCTACTACTTCTTTATCCTTCCCTTCATTGATTTTGGTTGTTACCTTCTCAGTCTTGTCTTCTACTTCACCTAGTTTGTTCTCCAACTATTGCAATCTTTCCCTAAGGAGTCTATTCTATTCCTCTTGGTCTTCTACCTTCTTGGATAAATCTACATTGGTCACCATTCTGAGGCTATTTTCACCTATTGATTGAGTCTCTGACATCAACTAGTTTTTTCCCAAATCTTGGTTGGCTTTGATACCACTTTGATGAGGAGAGTCTCTCAAAAGAGTTGCACCTTGTTTAACAAGTAGATAATATATATTTTAGTGGGCTTCCATCCTTATTCACACCTTTCTCTTGTCCAATATCAAGTCAATTAATTAGACTCCTTTGGAGTGCTCCCTATCAATTTGTCTGCTCCTATTACTCAGAAGCATAACTGGGATTCATCTAAGTAAATCCAACCTACAAGTTGCCAAATCTCCAACTTACAATTGTAGGGGTTTCAGGGAGTGCAGAGAAGGTGTTTCAATGCTAATCATGTGGTTCTTTGTTTGGTTCTTCTTTATTTTCCTATCACTTTCTCTCATTTCTATTTTCTAGGCCTAGCAGCCATAGAGCCCCTATTAGGCCTACCTTCACGGTTTTTCGGCAATTACTCTAAAAAATCCCAAAAGACAACCCAAAATCCTTATGGATCAGAATACCCTTTTGGACAAAATTTCAGATTAAGTGGGTTAGGTTGACTAGTATTGCCATACAAGTATGGACCCCAAAAATGGCTTTTTATAAGGGTTTAAGGATTGCTAGTCTTCTCTAATAGGGTTTCATGTCTTCTACTCCCTGTCACACATTCCAAATTCTACTGAGACTCCATTTTGCTTCATGACACATCCACTTCTCAACTCCCCTACAAGCAGTGACAAAAATCACAGTCATATTCCTAGCCGGGCTATGGTAGAGCTCGCCTAGGATACGATGGAAAATAGTTTCCAAGAAATCTCCAAGACACTATAAAGATTATGTACACTATTTACAGGTTCCATGACTTTAATCCCAAGGGCCATCAAACAAATTCAATGGGATTTCAAGTTGGAACCATATTTAGGGTCTTAAACCCATTCTTAAACAGAGCGCAGTGCATTAGAAGATAATTTGCAAATACACTATAGACCTGCATTAAAAATGAATTCAATCACTTCCTAAGAAACATAATAACACGTACTAAATCACCACTGAAGGACAGTACCAGGATTAAACCATCTAGTACGGACTGCTGTTACAAAATGACAAGAAACTTATCCAAAAACCTGGAAATTGATTTTAAATATTATCTAAATCCGCTCTTGAATCTTCCAAACCATGTACAATATTTTTCAAAGCATTTTATATGCCCCCTTTCTCATAACCAACCTCTCATCGGTTTCCTAACCACTGATTTGATCAATTTTGCAAAGTTGCTCAAAAAGTTTCAAAACGTTGTTAAGCAACAATGACAACTTTTGCTCCATGTTGCATTTTGCAGCTTAAGCATTTCTCTTCATTCTAAATTTCCTAGGATGATTCTCTAACATCAAAATAACATAACCAAATTCCTAATAAGGCCTTACAAAGCATTTTACACCATAATGCAAAATAATGCCATTTTTGGCTTACAAGGGCACTTTGGCCAAAACTAAAAAAGAAAGCACACCTTTATGACAATCACCCTTCAAATGAATTCCAAACACACTTGTGGACCTATAAATGGTCCATTATTCAATCATTGATCCTAAATATGATCAGTCACTCCAAAATTTGGAAATGCATCAACAAAACTAGTTAAAAACTAGGTGTTGTTGCACCAATATTGAACCTTCTACAATAAATGTACATATAGAAGAGGCTAAGGTTGAGTAGGTTATTGCACCAAGTGGCGAAGCCACTGGTGCTAGTTAGTAGGTTGGAGAGTCTAGTCAATTATTGTTGGCACTTGGTTCATCCAGTCAAGTTGATTTTGGACAGAAGAATATTAAGCAACTGAACAATTTTGAATTGATGTTTGTTGTAACTCAGAAGTTAAGGAAGGAAGGATCAGAAGACAAGAAATTCATTGAGCAGGCCATCCCTATTTTGTAGTAGCTTGCACCAAAGTATAAGGTAGATTAGTTTGGGAGCCCATCTGGCAAATTGAAAGGTTTGACAAAGCCCATTCCCAAAGAGTTTTAAAATATTCAATAGGTATCAAATTGACATTTAATAGAAAGGTACAACGCAGCTAGATTGGTAACTTGTGATAATATGATTGCATCTGATAAGACTAATCTAACTGAAGAATTAAAAAGGATTGATGAGGCTCTCATTCAGTGTAGTCATATATACCTATCTTTCTCTAACACATCACATTTAACAACAGACGTAGATAGTAAAATAAAAGAGGATAAGGAAAGAATTGAACAACTCCTAATCAGTTTTGATTCTACTAAGTCATTGACTAGCTCTGTTGATGGTCAAATTTTTCTTTTTGAATATGATATTTGAGCCCTGGAGAAGGATAAGGATAGGATCGTCTGGTGGGCTAGAGAGTTGAGAGGATTGGTTAGTCCTCGGTTAAATAATTTATTGCTTCATAAGAGAGAGTGTATAGAACATATCGGAAAGCCCACATCGACACACCTAGCTGAGTTAGAAATTCATGCTTATTTATTGAATGGGATAGTTTCAATTTTGAGTACCTCAAAATCTAGCTAGGACACTTACTTGACCATTTTGAAGGGTGCTTATCTTGGCATTTTCTAGCACATACAGATCCAATAATCACAGGTTTGATTTTATTTTTCCATTATTTATTTACCCCGGTTTTGTCATTGATTTCAAAGGGGGAGAGGTTGATGTGAAACATGTTAAGGGACATAAGAAGTAATGTATAGCTTAGGGGGAGCAGGGATAGTTTTGGTCATCAATTTTGGGAACTGGAACAACACTTCAGCAATCCATTTTTCACATGAATGTTGCCATCAATGCCAAATGGGGAGATTGTTCAAAATTAACACTCATCCGGTTTTGTAGTGTTGTCATTGATGGAAACACACACCATTTTGGGTTGGACAGCTAACTGGTACTCACTGATATTCATTGTTAGGACACCAACATTCAATTCATCTGACATACAAAGGAACCAGTACATGAGGCCGACATAGGAGATTGATTGGATAGGTTTACACAACAACGATCAGCGACATCGGTCATGAAGTTTAATGCATTTTTTTTTGTCTAGGCCAACATGTAAATAACTTGTAATATCATTGTAATCCCACACAAGGCATTTATGTTTATGCTTCGAAAGGCTATATTAGTCAGTCTGGTTAGGTTATTTTGATATACATAATAGATATAAGCGAAGTGATATTGTGTGAGCAATCTTGACTGACAGATTGCAAATATAATATTTTGTAGTTGGTCTTGGTTATTGGTTTAGAGGTTTGGGAAGTGAAGTTAGTTACCGGTAAGGGAGGACATAGTGAAAACTGGTACAGACAGTGCTTGAACTGGAACTCATCCAGCATAGTAGATGCATTCTCTAAAATCAGAATTATATTTGTAACTCCGTTTTGGTGTATGTAGTCATTGAGGCTCCTTTTATGATGAGCAATGCAGTCTAGGCTATTGACCTTCCTGCATGTGCAAGTGCCTATTGTAATATTTATTCATTTAGCTAGTGGATAGATATTGTGGGTCACCAATCCCACCGTGGTTTTTTCTCTTCGAGGTTTTCCACGTATGAATCTCTGTGTTATGGTGTATGTTCTTGTGGTTTCATCATTTCTACTTGCTGTTATATTCTTTTATGGTTACCAATTATTGAAATACTTTGTTAATAAGGTTAAAATTGATTCCACTAGTAGCACACTGCTTCACCCCCCTCTCAGTGTTCTTGGATTCCAACAATATGAATTAGCGAATGTCTGAGGAAGTGGAGCAATTGGTTAGTTTTTATGAGAGTTATTTCATTTAGTTTCCCTGGTTCACATATGTTAGGGTTGGCGGCTTCATAGGTAAACCCATGAGACTCCCTAGATATGCATTAGACTGGTTCGTGTTGATAAAAATTTACCGTCAATTAGCGTACATTGACAAAAGGGCCATAGGAAAGAAGGATTCTCTAGTTGTGTTCCCAGTGGAGCTAGGCCATTACATTTGCAAAACTATGTCAGATGCTCTAAATCTGGAGGTTGATTTAAAAAAGTTAAACCTCAAACATTATGCCCTTTGACAAAACTTTGATAGTAAAGGATATGCATGAGAGCATTTGGTTCTTAGGGATGGGTTCAATCATGTACCATAATCTGAGGACTTTTGGGCATATTGTGTTGATAAATTTTAAGTGCGTAAAAGAATGTTCTCTTAGTTCATTGTTCATCAAATAAGTTCTTTTAGATTGTAGATGGAAATTTTAGAAGTTGAAGACAGGGGAGAGGATTTGACGGATCCTCAGTATACACAAACCATTTAGGGGACCCCAATTCAGGAAATTGAATAGAATCAAGATGAGCAGGATCAGATAAGGACTAGGTCCTTCGCATACATTCATACGATTGACAAATGGTTAAGAAAGTAGAGGCTCGGGAAATTATTCATTAAAGAAGCCCTTGTTTCAATCTGAAAGGTTTCATCTAATTATCATGTTGGACTTTGTCTTGTCGGTGATTCATGGGTTAAGCCAGAGGTGGATAGTGCCAAGATCTCATTAGAAGAGCAACCGTCATCAAGAGTTACAAGATCTAGAACTAAGGAAAAAAGAAAGAAGGTTCCTAAGAGTTCACTGATTGTGGACTTAGACTTGTCTCATGAACCCGAGAGCATTTTGGTAGAAAAGGAGCCTGTAATGATTGATATGGAAAGAGGTGATAATTGATGAATACTAAGAGGGGCAGGTGAATTAGTATACCAAAAAATACTCAACTCAAACACTTTATCAGTCTAGCAGTAAACCAGTACAACAGTTTAACTAACAAACCGGTTAACACAAATTCAAACCAAACAACAATTAAGGCCTTCACCCACAAAAGCACAATCACCATAACACAAGAGATTTTGACGAGGAAAACCAAATGGGAAAAAACCACAGTGAGATGAAACTCACAAGTAACTATCTGCAGAATAGTAACCAGATCGGTTAAGGTCATACAATGTTCTTTACTAGAACAGATCCTGTTAGGAATCTCAATCTCTGTTGGGAGATAAGTCCAATTAAAGATTGGCTTGTGAGAGGATTTTAGATCCACAAATGTGAATCACTTTGTTAGAGGATTTACAAAGGCTTTTCTAGGCCTACCTGATTAAGGGTTTCTTACTTGTCAAAGATGTGAGTAATTAACAAGTAAATGATCTAGCAAATAGGACAGTCTGTTTGGTTAGATCCATGATAGCTAATGCTAATGCATTTCAACATTACTTCAGTCTTCAGTAAATCCACACTCTGTTACAGTATACAAACTTGATCTTTTTGTTAAGATCACACATACAAGAACTCTTCAACCACCACAAACCCCAACAAGTACACACATACATACTAAAACCCTAGACATGATGTCCTTAAAAGGAATCTGATTTCATTGTATCTAGACACATTTGGTAACATGACACAAAATCACCGTCAAAGTGTTGGTGGATGGTAACTCATCACAAATATATACTGGTTGGTAATTCATCACAGAATATTACAGGTTTATACATCTTTACCGATTACTAGTTGGCAACTCATCACAGAGTATTACCGGTTTATACAACTTTACCGATTACCGGTTGGTAACTTAGAGTAATACCGGTTTAACTATTAAATAGATTATCGGTTGACAGAATTGAAGACTAGGAAAATGATAACTATCACTTCTAGCTCCTTTTCTCCATTCTGTTTGAGATCCTCAAACCGCTTGAGGTCCTCAAGCTGCTTGAGATCGATAAACACTTTCTTGAAGACACCGATAGTCTAAAGACTATAACGTAATACCAGTTTGAAACAAATACCGGTTGAGCATAACTCATACATACAAAAAGTGATCTCATAGAAAGTGTGTGTCCATCAATGACAGTCACAACATAATCATAAAAAATGCCAACAATCTCCCCCTTTGGCATTGATTGCAACACTTAGGAAAAATTTTGACGTCTAAGTGTTTTTACAAGAAAAAATATACCATTATAAAAAATACTCCCCGTAAGAATATACACTATCCCTTTGCAGAAAAAAAAATGTATACTACCTCCTTACAGATAAACATGAGTATACATAGCATGTATCAAAATTTTAAATACTAGAATACTTCTCCCCCTTTGCCAATAATGACAAAATACAACTGAATAACCCCTATTTCTATTAGCTGAATAAATGCTTACGACAATAAATAGTGAAACTTGTCAAAAACTGATTTAAAGTTCTGCATAAATTGCTTCATGGATAAGGACCGTGACTCAAGTAATGAGGTAGCAACCTAACTCTCCATTTGCATCTGGGATACCTATTCCTCCATGGTGTCCAAGGTACTCATCTCTTGAGTGACTGTCAAGGCATCCAGATTGAGATAGCACTTCTGAAGTATTTGCAATCTTGGTAGTAGAACCAGTTGTAGTTCCTGCAAATCCTTGGTCTGGTTGCTGATCTCCAATTCAATTCTTATAGCTTGAAGTTGAAATCGGTGAACGGTTTGCCCATAAGCGGTAAAGGAATCATATGGGGTCTTGAAGGTGCTTATGAATGTCTGCAAATCAATTTGCAGTTTGTCTTTCCGGGCAAACACATCATCATAGAATAGATGGGGTAGACATATCTTACTGAGAAGCAATTTCCCCTCATCCATTGCATCTCTGATGTCCTTTTGTGTCTTTTGTAGATCGGACCAAAGCTCATTCAACTTCTTCACCAAGGCAGTGTTCAAAGCCTTTTGATGCTCCTTCTTGGCATGCACTTTGGCAACTTCTTCTAGGCTTTGTACTTGGTCCTCCACAACTATGCATAAGAGTTTCAGTTGGGCCAGAGAGGAATCGGTACTGGGGAGGTTGGTATCGGGTATCAAACCAGTAAGAGTGTCCACTGCAGCTTGGATCACGTCTTGCTCCTTCTTCCTCCTTATCACCTCTAGGCGTTCTTGAGAAAGCTTAATGCTTTGTAGCAGCTCTGTTTCATTAGCAGATTGGAGGTCAGTGAGACTGGTAATGTCAGTCGATTTGGCTTGACTACCGGTTGCCTTTGGGGCCTCCACCTATGTGCTCTGTGCCACTTCCTCCTTCTCTTTGGCTCTTAACTTATCTTCTTCTGCCTTCTTTTTCTCCTCCGCTTCTTGTTTTCTTTTCTCTTCATCCTTCTTCTTCTCTTCTTCTTTCCGCTCCTTTTCTTCTTCATCCTTCTTCTTCTTCTCCTCTTCTTGCTTCTTCTTCTCCTCTTCCTGCTTCTTTTTCTCCTCTTCCTGCTTCCTCTTCTCCTCTTCCTTTCTCTTTTCTTCAATCTGTCATTTCTCTTCTTCTTTCTTTTCTTCTTCCTTCTTCTTCTTCTCTTCCTCTTGTTTTTTCTTCTCCTTGTCTTTTCATTTCTTTTCCTCTTCCAGTTTCCTCTTCTCCTCCTCTTTTTTCTTTTCTTCCTCTTTTCTCTTTTTCTCTTCTATTGCCCGTTTCTTCTTTTCTCCTTCCTATTGCTTCTTCTCTTTCTCTGCTTGCTCATTGGCAACCTTTTCTTTGTCTTGTTTTTCCTGTCTTGCTGCTTCTAATGCTGTACCCAGAGTGACATTTTCACCATTCAAGGCATCAACATCAATCGGGTCCATTTGATCAGTGACCTTTTCTCCTTTACTGTCATATACCTCATTTGGTTTATTGGTTTCCGGTTCTTGCTAAGCTTTCTTGTTGGCTTCAGCCACTTGATGCAACTTTAAAGTGGCTTGGGCATGAGAGTGGGTATCTTTTACCACTTCAAGAACTTTTCCTTCTAGCAACAAGAGTCTCCTTCTTCTCATGAAGAAGAGGCCTTTTTATTTTTCCATAATTTCATAGAGTTCTGAATTTGACACTTTAAGAAAATATTGTTCACATATTTCCTCTCTTATTTCTTGTTCCTTCTCTATGGCAATGTGCCATTTGTTATCTAAAGAATTATATAAAGAATCTGGTGTCACAGATCTAATTTCTGATGGCAACCAGTCATTAACACATAAATATTGAATCACTTCATGTTCAACTTCCTCTTTCTCATTGTCATTGAAATCATCAAAATATTCTTTCAAATCACTAAGAAATTTTCTTCTAACATTCTTAATAGTTCGTTGACAATGTGTCAAAGGTTTGTAGGAGGAAATATCAATATTTACCAGTGCAGATGTTGCAAGTTCACTCTTTGTCTTTTTCCTCGTTTGCCTAGTCTTCTTAGGCTGTTCTTCAGACACAGTGTCCTTTGAGTCTAGTGTGGTGTCTTTTGTCTTCCGCTTTCTCTCAAAGACTTTGGTGGGTGTAGCTTCTAGTTTCTTCTTTGCTAGTGACCGCTTGGTCACTTTGGGACTTGCTACGGTAACTGGTGCTGATACTGAAGGCACTGCCTTTCCCTTTTTTACTGATGGTTCTTCAACTAATGTAACCCTTTCCAAATAGGTGCCAGTTCTCTTTGCCTTTGGATCAAGGGGTGAGGTGATTAGGGTAGAGGCATACCCATCTAGCATGTCATACATTACCTCATATCCCATTGGTTCTACTTATTCCTATCTAGGCTCAACCGCCTCCATTATGCACTCATCAACTTTGATGGTGAAGCATATGTCATCTTCATATTTCTTGACAATATCACCTAATATTCACACCCTTTTTCTCATTTTGCATCTGAACTCATCAAATTATTTGTTCAGAACTTCTGGATAACCGGTTCCAACCGCTTGAAGGCTTTCCTTGATTTGCTTTGTAACCGGTTGGTCGGCAGACCACTGAATATCTCTGATTCCTGGGAAGTAACCTTGGAAGTAGAAGAAAAACCCAACCAATAGTTGTCCAAACTTAAATCTCAAGGCATTGTCCTGTTTAATTGACTTTAGGTTCACTAGAAGTTGCCTTTGCATACAGGCGCATAAGTCAAATGATGCATCTTCCATGATCATCCAGTAGGTAGCATTTACTGCTGCAGCAGAGACAGAGTTGATCCTGCTAGCATAACATGTCTGGTAACCTATTTACCATCCAAGCATATTTGACCAGATTGTCCTTGATGGGGTTGATGGTCATTCCCCATTGGTTGCTCATAGAACCGGTGAGCTTGGTCATTTCTGTCCTGCTAATCTTCCTTAGGGCTAGCACTTCACTGATGTTACAGAAACCAGTGACAACATGAATCACTTCCAGGGTGATGTCATGTGTCTGCTCTAAGTACATTTTATCACTGCGCACTCTACTCAGAATGATGTAGATGTGATCATCTGAAAATACTTCAAGGAAATAGACTGCATTGTGAAGCTTCTTCTTTTCTAGGATGCTAAATTCCAATTTAATCTTCTTGCCCTTCCCGCAGAACAAACTCAATTGGGAATGGATTATAAGAGATCCTAAGTCTTCAATTTTATAGTCAATGAAATTGGAAATGCCTTCCTCCACTATAACACCAGTGGGTATTTGAGATAGGGCATTGTATTTTGCTTTCCGTTGAATGAAGTCTACTGGATCAATAGGTGCACTAGAGCTAGAGTGTGATGTGGAAGCCATGATAAACAAATAAATTTGAGAAATACCTTCATAATTCGAAATTTAGGGCTTGCAAATTACACTTTGCCACACACTCCTTCGTTTGTTGAAATATCACTTTGTGTTCTACACTTGATTGATTGATATTCACTTCTGATTCTCCTTCAAGGTTTTGAAAATTCTTCGAATCGCAATCCAAATCACTTTCCATCACTCTGTGCTTAAAAAAAACTTCTTCGCTTGAGAACTAATAAGTGAAAAATGACTTGAAAAATCCTTTTAAACAAGCTCTCCACCTACCATAATAAATGCTCCACTATTGGGGCATAAACCCTAATTTGCCTTTTACCATTTCCGGTCTTCTTCCAGTTGACAGGTATCACTTACCAGTGTAGTCCGAGGGTTTGAAATATTTCACCGTTTGCTCCCCCTAAGCTTTTCTGATGCTTAGTTTGTTGATTCAGTGACTTCCACACTAGGTGTAGAAACCGGTTCTTCTTGAATTACTTCTTCTGGCTTCTTCTTCTAGGATATCTTCATATCTGCTTGAACGGTTTCAACATCTATCTTTCCTTCCGGAGTTACCAGTGTATCATCTGATATATTCTTTCTCATTTTGCAGAATCTTGTTGTATGACCCGGTTTGTTGCAATGATAGCAAATCATTCCAAGTGCTCTCCAAGGTCCATTGTTCATGTTTCCATTCTTCTTTCTGCATGTTGCAGTAGTGTGACCATTACCATGACAGATCAAACAAGTTGCTCTCCATCGAGTTGTCACTTGATAGCCACTCCTTCCTGACTGATAATTATAGGTATTAAACCGATTTGGGTTCCGGTTCCCAAAGGGTTCAAAAAAATCTCCTTTACTCCTTTGAGGATACCTTCTGGTGTTGTGCATGACAAACCTACATTCAAATTCTCTATGCCCAAACTTGTTGCATGCATAACAATTACCATTGAATCTATTGGGTCTAGGCTTATCATTTAGAAAATAAGGAAAGATATTGTAAGCCTTACTTCTGCATACATTAGCAGTGTGTCCTTCCTTGAGACAGTTAAAGGAAATAGGTTTGAACTTTTTCTTACCTTTTTCCTTTGGTGTCAGTTGTTTCTTTGATGCTCCATCTTTTGTTCTAGAGGTCTCACCTTCCTCATATTCAGAGAAACCAAGTCCATTGGTATTCTTTACTGGTTTAGCTGATTCAAGCTTCTGCTCTAGCTTGACAGTGCTCTTATTGAATTTGGCAAGTATTTCCTTTGACTCAGTAAGTTTTTTGGCAATAGCAGCATTGGATTCCTTCAAGGTTGCATTCTCAAAAGCAGCCATGTGTAGTTCACCTTGCATTTCTTCCTTTTCCATTTTATTTTCATGAAGATGAGTGGTAAGTGCACTGATTTCTTGCTTTAGCTTGGAGATCTCATGATCTTTGTCTTTTACAAGATCTTCAGCTTTCCTTCGGTTCTCAAGCTCTTGACACATAGTCCTTCAAGTTCCCTTCTTAGGTTGGCATTGGACTCATTTAGTTTTTCAACTTCTTGAACTAGGGCTTCCATGTCTGCTTCATCAGAGGAACTATTTTCAGTTAGCTCCATCAATTTTTTAGCATGCTCTCTTCTTTTTGCCTAAGAGGCCTTATATTTGACTTTAAGTTCATCATAGGCTTGCTCAGTCTAAGTGAGCTGATGAGTAAGTTCCTTCAGAGTGTATTCCCCCATATCTCTTTCCAAGTGGTTAGACTTATAATTTGATGTACCAAAAAGTGGGAACCAGTATTGTGAGTTCACCTTTATAGAAAGGTTGGCTTTGATACAATTTGATGAATACTAAGAGGGGGGGTGAATTAGTATACCAAAAAACTCAAGTCAAACACTTTATCAGTCTAGCAATAAATCGATACAATAGTTTAACTAACAAACCGGTTAACACAAATGCAAACCAAACCGCAAGTAAGACATTCACCCACAGAAGCACAATCACCATAACATAAGAGATTTTGACATGGAAACCCAAATAGGAAAAAACCACGGTGAGATGAAACTCACAAGTAACTATCTGCAGAATAGTAACTAGATTGGTTAAGGTCAGACCAATTAAGGTCATACAATGTTCTTTACTAGAACATATCCTATTAGGAATCTCAATCTCTGTTAGGAGATAAGTCCAATTAAAGACTACCTTGTGAGAGGATTTTAGATCCACAAATGTGAATCACCTTGTTAGAGGATTTACAAAGGCTTTTCTGGGCCTACTCGGTTAAGGGTTTCTAACTCGTCAAAGATGTGAGTAATTAACAAGTAAATGATCTAGCAAATAGCACAATCTGCTTGGTTAGATCCATGATATCTCATTGCTAATGCATTTCAGCATTACTTCAATCTTCAGTAAATCCACACCCTATTATAGCATACAGACTTGATCTTTTTGTTAAGTTTGCACATACAAGAACTCTTCAACCACCACAAACCCCAACAACTAGACACATACATACTAAAACCCTAGACATGATGTCCTTAAAAGGAATCTGATTTCATGTCGGTCCAATAGGATTACATTGCAAGTTCCTAGGTTCATTGTATCTAGACACATTTGGTAAGACGACATAAACTCACCATCAAAGTGTCGATGGATGGTAACTCATCACAAAGATATACCGGTTGGTAACTCATCAAAGAGTATTATTGGTTTATACAACTTTACCGATTACCAGTTGGAAACTCATCATAGAGTATTCAGCCCTGGAGAAGGATAAGGATAGGATCATCTAGTGGGCTAGAGAGTTGAGAGGATTGGTTAGTCCCCGGTTAAATACTTTATTGCTTCATAAGAGAGAGTGTATAGAACATATGGGAAAGCCCACATCGACACACCTAGCTGAGTTAGAAATTCATGCTTATTTGTTGAATGGGATAGTTTCAATTTTGATTACCTTGAAATCCAGCTAGGACACTTACTTGACCATTTTGAAGGGTGCTTATCTTGACATTTTCTAGCACATATAGATCCAGTAATCACAGTTTTGCTTTTATTTTTCCATTATTAATTTACCCCAGTTTTGTCATTGATTTCAAAGGGGGAGAGGTTGATGTGAAAAATGTTAAGGGACATAAGAAGTAATGTATAGCTTAGGGGGAGCAGGGCTAGTTTTAGTCATCTATTTTGGGAATCAGAACAACACTTCAGCAATCCATTTTTCACATGAATATTGCCATCAATGCCAAAGAGGGAGATTGTTGGAAATTAACACTCATCTGGTTTTGTAGTGTTGTCGTTGATGGAAAAATACATCATTTTGGGTTGGACAGCTAACCGGTACTCACCGACATTCATTGTTAGGAAACCAACATTCAATTCATCTGACATACAAAGGAACTGGTACATGAGGCCAACATAGGAGATTGATCGGACAGGTTTACACAACAACAATCAGCGACATCGGTCACGAAGTTTAATGCATTTTTTTTTGTCTAGGCCAACATGTAAATCACTTGTAATATCATTGTAATCCTACACAAGGTATTTATGTTTATGCTTCGAAAGGTTATATTAGTTAGTCCAATTAGGTTATTTTGAAATACATAAGAGATATAAGTGAAGTGATATTGTGTGAGCGATCTTGATTGCAGATTGCAAATATAATATTTTGTAGTTGGTCTTGGTTTTTGGTTTAGAGGTTTGGGAAGTGAAGTAAGTTACCGGTAAGGGAGGACACAGTGAAAACTAGTACAAATAGTGCTTGAACTGGAACTCATCTAGCATAGCAGATGCATTCTCTAAGTTTAGAATTATGTTTGTAACTCCGCTTTGGTGTATGTAGTCATTGAGGCTCCTTTTATGATGAGGAATGCGCTCTAGGCTGTTGACCTTCCTGCATGTGCAAGCCCCTATTGTAATATTTATTCATTTAGCTAGTGGATAGATATTGTGGGTCACCAATCCCACTATGGTTTTTCCTCTTTGAGGTTTTCCACGTATAAATCTCTGTGTTATGGTGTATGTTCTTGTGGTTTCATCATTTCTACTTGCTGTTATATTCTTTTATGGTTATCGATTACTGAAGTACTTTGTTAATAAGGTTAAAATTGATTCCACGAGTAGAACACTGACTCACCCCCCTCTCAGTCTTCTTGGATGCCAACAATGTGAATTAGCGAATGTCTGAGGAAGCGAAGCAATTGGTTAGTTCTTACGAGAGTTATTTCATTTAGTTTCCCCGACTCACATATGTTAGGGTTGGTGGCTTCATAGGTAAACCCATGAGACTCCCTAGATATGCATTGGATTGGTTCGTGTTGATAAAAATTTACCAGCAATTAGCCTACATTGACAAAAAGGCCATAGGAAAGAAGGATTCTCCAGTTGTGTTCCTAGTGGAGCTAGGCCATTACATTTGCAAAACTATGTCAGATGCTCTGAATCTGGAGGTTGATTTTAAAAAGTTAAACCTCAAACATTAGGCCCTCTGACAAAACTTTGATAGTAAAGGATATGCGTGAGAGCATTTGGTTCTTAGGGATGGGTTCAATCATGTACCATAATTTGAGGATTTTTGGGCATATTGTGCTGATAAATTTTAAGTGCGTAAAAGAATGTTCTCTCAGTTCATTGTTCATCAAATAAGTTCTTTTAGATTGTAGATGGACATTTTAGAAGTTGAAGACAAGGGAGAAGATTTGACGGATCCTCAGTATACACAAACCTTTTAGGGGACCCCAATTCCAGAAATTGAATGGAATCAAGATAAACAGGATTAGATAAGGACTAGGTCCTTCGTAGTCATTCATAGGATTGACAAATGGTTAAGGAAGTAGAGGCTAGGGAAATTATTCATTAAAGAAGCCACTGTTTCAGTCTAAAAGGTTTCATCTAATTGGTATATTGGACTTTGTCTTGCAGGTGATTCATTAGTTAAGCCAGAGGTTGGTAGTGCCAAGATCTCATTAGAAGAGCAACCATCATCAAGAGTTACAAGATCCAAAACCAAGGAAAAAAGAAAGAAGGTTCCTAAGAGTTCACTGATTGTGGACCTGGCCTCGTCTCATGAACTTGAGAGCATTATGGCAGAAAAGGAGCCCATAATGATTGATATGGAAAGAGGTGATAATTGATGAATACTAAGAGGAGGGGGGAGTGAATTAGTATACCAAAAAATACTAAACTCAAACACTTTATCAGTCTGGCAGTAAACTAGTACAACAGTTTAACTAACAAACCGGTTAACACAAATGCAAACCAAACAACAATTAAGGCATTCACCCATAGAAGCACAATCACCATAACACAAGAGATTTTTACGTGGAAAACCAAATGGGAAAAACCACAATGAGATGAAACTCACAAGTAACTATCTGCAAAATAGTAACCAGACTAGTTAAGGTCATACAATGTTCTTTACTAGAATAGATCCTGTTAGGAATCTCAATCTCTATTGGGAGATAAGTCCAATTAAAGACTACCTTGTGAGAGGATTTTAGATCCACAGATGTGAATCACTTTGTTAGAGGATTTACAAAGGCTTTTTTGGGCCTACCCGGTTAAGGTTTTCTTACTTGTCAAAGATGTGAGTAATTAACAAGTAAATGATCTAGGAAATAGAATAGTCTTTTTGGTTAGATCCATGATAGCTCATTGCTAATGCATTTCAACATTACTTCAGTCTTTAGTAAATCCACACTCTGTTACAACATACAAACTTGATCTTTTTGTTAAGATCGCACATACAAGAACTCTTCAACCACGACAAACCCCAACCACTACAAACATACATACTAAAACCCTAGACATGATGTCCTTAAAAGGAATCTGATTTCATGTCGGTCCAATAGGATTACATTGCAAGTTCCTAGGTTCATTGTATCTAGATACATTTGGTAACGTGGCACAAAATCACCATCAAAGTTTCGGTGGATGGTAACTCATCACAAAAATATACCGGTTGGTAATTCATCACAGAGTATTACCAGTTTATACAACTTTACCGATTACCGGTTGCCAACTCATCACAGAGTATTACCGGTTTATACAACTTTACTGATTACCGGTTGGTAACTTAGAGTAATACTGGTTTAACTATTAAACAGATTACTGATTGACAGAAATGAAGACTGGGAAAATGATAACTGCCGCTTCTAGTTCCTTTTCTCTTTTCTGCTTGAGATCCTCGAACCGCTTGAGGTCCTCATGTTGCTTGAGATCGGTAAACACTGTTTGTAAGACACCAGTAGTCTAAAGACTATAACGTAATACCGGTTTGAAACAAATATCAGTTGAGCATAACTCATACATACAAAAAGTGATCTCATAGCAAGTGTGTGTCCATCAATGACAATCACAACATAATCATAAAAAATGCCAACAATAATGAGGGCCTTGGAGAAGAGGAGATTTACATGTCAAGCTACATGATGATATCCACTTCTGATAGAACAAGAGATCAAATGATGTTGGTAGCAAACATCCTCATTGGCTAGATACTACTTTGGCCAGCAAAAAGAGAAACATAGTTCCTATTTCAGTGCCAATTGA
Source organism: Cryptomeria japonica (assembly GCF_030272615.1). Classification (NCBI taxonomy): domain Eukaryota; kingdom Viridiplantae; phylum Streptophyta; class Pinopsida; order Cupressales; family Cupressaceae; genus Cryptomeria; species Cryptomeria japonica. Next base: position 14,934,942 of record NC_081415.1, on the reverse strand, counting down.
TTATATGGCTAGGAAGATCCCGGGGAGGACTCCAAAGGCTAAAATATTGAAGACCATGTCTAAAATAGACTTTGATGAAGATACAGGGAATTGGACAACACAAGTTGCTTGTCCTAATGTGTATGGAGCTATAGAAACTCCTTCATCAAAGAACTTTACCATTGAAAAAGTGAACCTTGGAGTTGGTTCGAGGGCATTAGATGCCTACCATCTGGAGGCATCAACTAAAAGGATTGTCACTTGAACCTAGAAGGATGAGAAGGATAAACAAGAGCTAAAGGAGACACTAAGACATATGGTGGAGTATATAGAAGCAATCAATAATCCAAACCCACAACCTCTTTCCCAAATACCGTCTTCCTTCGATCTAAAGTCAATGACAAAAGAGAAAGTCCTTGAACAAATTAAAAAATGTAGGATGGTTGTCTAAGTTTTCATGGATTGGTTTGAAGGAATCTGAAAGTCAAGACCAAACTATTTTATCAACCTGAGCAAGGTGTATGAAAATGCTCAATGAATTATGAATGAACTTGAAACATAAATCATAAATTGGAAGAAGGAAGAAGCTAAGTGGGTAGCAGTAGCGGTGCAGATGTGGGAGGTACAAACATATGGGGTAATGAAATTCTTAAGTGAGAATCCCATGCTAGATTTTGATGATAACATTATTTATGTCTACAAAAAGAATATAGAATGGAGAAATTCAGTGGTGCATCATGCATATGGTGAGTTAGCAAAACTAATGAACCAGCTTGCTGAATTGATCACATCAATGCAAAATGATCTTAAGTGCATGGGGATTAAATGTATAAAAGATGGCAAGACCATCAAAAGCCTTGAGGTCATAATGGAGCCATTTGAGGGAAAAATAAATTATATGAAGGAGGCCAAGGTGTTAGTTTCAAATGATCTATCGACTATTGCTAGATTGAATCCATATTATTCCTCTGCATCGAACATTAGGGAAATCACGCTAATCAGGTGGTGCAAGTCCATAGGGAGAAAGAAGTGTGGAAGCAAAGAATTGTTCATGTTGGTCTCCCACATTCCACACTTATCTAAATTTTCTCCGTGACTCACGTGGATTGGAAGAATGCTACTGCCACCATGTTTTATGAAACCGATAAAGATGCATCTTAGCCTTTTTCTCAGTTAAATGTTTTCTTAGTATTAGCTATTGGTTAGTTCGTTTGGAGGGATATGTTTTTAGTTTTTCTATTTTAAAACTACTCTAAAACTATAGGGTGGAAAAGTAAAATTTCGTGTTTCCCATGTTAACTGTTGGCCAGGTTGTGGCTATATATAAATTTTCATTAGACTTTGAAAGGGTCCATGGAATTTTGGTTTTTGAACTTAGTACTTTGGATGCATACTATTTGAAAAGACTTTATTTTGATCTATGAATGAAAGAAGGAGATATTTGCTAGACTATGATCTGTGTACTTAGTCTTTGAAAATTAGTCTTTGTGTGGATTGTCTTTCATGCATTTTCTCTGCTATAGTCTTGAAATCCTTTATGCATCTATTAGTTCATTAGTTTGAAAATAATTTGCTAAATTTAATCTGAAACAAAATAGAGTCCATGTACTATGTAAATTCATAAATTAAAAATTCCAACAACGTTTGTGGCATAGTGATATACAAATGTTGAAAATGCCTTTAAACGCTTTCGGGTTAAAAGTGAACTCATTATTAATTTGTTCTCTTACATTTTTTGAAAATAAAGTGGGGAGTTGTACCTGATACAACTTAGAGGGAAACTTAATTAATTTTACAAAACTGATTGGTTGCGGATTGAGTTCTTTGAAAGGGTTCCAGAGTTAACAAAAATGTTATTAATTTCATCAAAAGTACAAGTCTGTTAACCAACAAGGAAAAAAGTAAAGAAGCACCAGTTTACAAACTAAATCATAGTTTATATGGGTTGAAACAAGCTCCTAGACAATGGTATCTAAAATTTGATTCTTTCATATCTGAGAAAAACTTTTGTATATGTCAATCTGACTATTGTGTCTATACTAAGTTCTTTGATAATGGAGAATTTGTATTTCTATTATTTTATGTTGACGATATGCTAGTTGCAGGATCGAACATGGTTGTTGTGAACAGGTTGAAACAACAATTATCTAAGAAATTTTCAATGAAGGATTTGGGTGCTACAAAACAAATCCTTGGAATGAAAATTATCAGAGATAGGAAAAAAAAGGAACTTATATTGTCATAGAAGAAATATTGAAAAAGTATTGGAAAGCTTTAGTATGAAGGATGCCAAGGAAGTAAGCACACCTCTAGCAGAGCATTTCAAAGTATCTTTTGAGATATGTCCCAAGACACTTGAAGAGAAAGAATGCATGACAATGATGCCATATTCATCTACAATTGGGAGTTTACTGTATTCTATGGTCTATACAAGACCAGATATTGCCCAAGCAGTGGGAGTGGTCAGTAGATACATGAATAATATAATAAAAATTCATTGGCAAGCAATGAAATAGATTTTGAGATATCTTAAAGGCACATCAAACCATGTTTTAAGGTTTAGACATGAAGATGGACAATTGCATGGATATGTTGATTCAAACATGGCTGGAGATTTAGGTTGAGGATGATCTACAATAGGGTATGTGTTCACATTGATAGGAGCAACAGTTAGCTAGATTTATAGGTTATAGAAAGTAGTGGTCCTTTCCACTACTGAAGCAAAGTATATTGCAATGACATAAGGAGCAAAGGAGATGTTGTGGTTGCAGAGGTTACTATCTGAATTAGGTAATAGATAGAAGGAATTTGTATTATATAGTGCTAGTAAAAGTGCCATTCACTTGGTAAAAAATGCAACATTTAATTCACAATTGAAGCATATGGAGATTTTTTATCACTATATCCAAAGTGTGCTTGAAGAGGGTAAGATCAAGTTGGAAAAGATATGATGCAGGAGCACCGGTCTAGTTCTTACCTGTTGGATAGTTTTCAATGGAATTGCTTGAGAGCATGGTATTTCTTCATGTTTGAGTGTTTAGCATTATCATTTTGAGTTTATTCCCTTGTGTTGGATTGTTGGCTTTGACAAAACCGGTCAATCCAGAGAACCAGTATATGTGTTAGGACTTGTCATTGATGTCTAACACTAACCGATGAAGTGGTATCAGTAGAGTGGTGTTTTCTCAGTAAGAAAAAGTGAGGACTTACAAACACATGGAAACATCATTGGTAACAAATGATCAAAAGTTCAATCAACTCAATGAATGATAGACTAAGCCAACCGGTCTGTCATTCAAGAAGATCAGTCACTCTGATGATGATGAAGTCACAAAAGGTGACCCAGGCAAGAAAACTTGAGGTTGTATGCAAACCAAAACCTCATTAGAAAACAAGGGAAGAGACTTGATTCTAGCACAACAAACCGATAGTCAAAGGATGAACCGATAACATAGAATTGTAGTGGCATACTAGTACACCAGAATGATAGAAAGAAGACCGGTGATCACCATAAATCTTGGAGCGATGATTGGTTATTTAGTTGTAGTGGAAAAAGATGAGTTGGTGAGCTTGTGTCTATGCCAAATCACATGTTGGTAAGGTCGACTTCAGTTATCATGCAGTCAAGCATGATTACCTATGGATTTTCTGGTTCGCACTTAATTGACTGAATACAACCTGGAGATGCGGTGGTAGAATTTGTTGAACGCTTGGCGGAATTGTTGTAAGGTGCATAGAGAAAGAGTGAGAGATTTTGAATTTGAAATCTTCTTAAATCCATGATTGCTTGTATTGAGGGAACGACTGAAAGTGTCGACAAAAAATGTATAAAGTGTTTTTGAGTTCATTCAGAAAGACTTGATTGTGAACTTTGTAATAAGAAGATCTTGTTGAAGGCGATCCAAAGTGAAGAGAAGAGAGAGAGGAAGTGCTAAAAGGATTTATAAGAGTAGAGGGTGTTTGAGGTAGATCGACAGAGTGTAGAGCTGAGAGATAGAGAACCGACAAAGTGCAAAGCCGAAGGTCAGAGGATCAGCAGAGTGCAGAGCTGAGAGACAGAGGACCGACTGATTGAAGAGCCCAAGGTATAAGAAGAAAACCGGTGCTATCTAGAGAAGACACAACTAATGTGGATAGAGTGTGATTCATATTGAGATCTGATCAAGCTGTCAGTAGCTAATTTAGCAGATCATCCATTTGTTTCTTTCTAACCATTACAACTTAAATCCCTTAACTAGGTGGACTTTAACAAGTCCCTTTGTAAAATCCCTTAACCGGGTGACATCTTAATTGATGTTCTTAAGTCCTTTAATCACGCTACCTTTAGTAGTGTAAAGGCAGTAACCGACCTTAAACAAAATTTCTTAACCGAATGGCACCTAACAGTGCCTTTGTAATATCCTAACAAGGATGGCTCCTCACTAGGCATACTCTAGAAGAGTACAAATTTTGTGAGTTCCTTCTCACACCGTGGTTTTGTCCCATTTGGGTTTCCACAAGATAAATCTTGGTGTCACTATCAACTTTTCATGCTTGCATATTCTACTTCAGTGATTAAGTATATTGATGAATATTAGATAAATGTAGATTAGAGTTAAAAGTTTTTAATTGTGAAAAATTGATCAAGTGTTGATTCACCCCTCCCCTCTTAGCACCATTTGGGACTAACACCTTGTGTTCATGGTCGTTATTGTGTTCAAGTTTCATATCTTTTGGCTTTCTTTTTGGTAAGATGTGGATTCCGGTATTGTCCCGGTTGGTGTGTTCTTACTAGTTAGCCTAGGTGTATGTTGAGTGAAGATGATTTTAGGTTGTGGTTGATCTCCATGACTTGCGTATCATTTCAAGTGTTTCTTTGGGCCTTGGCCGGTATTCTTGGAGGTTTCTGCATCATTTTATGATTTGGAGATTGTTCTTAGTGATTTGAGCCGACATGTTACCATTGCACGTTTGATGAACCGATTGGTCTTTGGGCCAACTTGATTGAGTTGTAAATATTTGTAAATGGTATAAATGGAAGCTTGTGAATCATTTGAAGACAACAAAGAACTTATAAGATCAAAGATAGAGATTTGAGATTGAGCGAAGATGTAGAACTGATGAGATTCTGATCCGGTAGGACTAAGGCTGGTTGGATGAGGTTCAGATCAAGATAGAACTAGTAGACTATTACTAGAAGCTGACTTGATGTGTATATGATCTATAGATCTTGTAGTTTTATTAGAAGCATTGTTTGTATCTTGGACTGCGATCCTGCATGTGGCATGTATAATTCTCCAAATTGTAATAAGATTCATTCACATTGTTTACTAGTTATGTTTTTTGTGTTATTACCAGTTGTTCTTTCTGCTGTTTCTGGCACCTTGTTACCGATTACCAATATACTTTGCATGGTTTATGTTTTAAGATGCAAGGTTGGGTTTTCCTTGATTGGATCTCCCTGCCTTGACTGTGTCAAATGGTAGCAGAGCTAGTTTATGAACCTCTTGTTGGATAGAGTGTTGTTTGTGGATCGGTTGGTTGGAGAGAATATTGAGGCAACTTGTGGACTTGTTCAAATCGCCAAATGTGAGGCAAAGCAAGGTTTGCAGGTAGACCATTGATCCTATAGCTTGAGATTGAGGTAGTTAGTGGGTGGAGACTTGAATAGATTGCTGATTGAGACAGGCTGAAATTTGTATTGGTAGATCATCGTGAAAAGGCAACCAGAAGCTGTTGTTAGATCACCGAATCCTTGAGGAAGTTGCAAGTACCTATTGATCGATCACCAAACTAGATCAAGTGATGGGAATTAATTTTCAATTAACCTCGAGAGTTTGATGTAGGAGCACTGGTCTAGTTCTTACCAGTTGGGCAGTTTTCAGTGGAATTGCTTCAGAGCATGGCATTTCTTCATGTTTGAGTGTCTAGCATTATGGTTCTGGGTTTATTCCCTTGTGTTCATGGTTGTTGTCATGTTTGAGTTTCATAGCTTTTGGCTTTGTTTCCAGTAAGATGTGGATTTTGGTATTGTCTTGATTAGTGTGTTATTACCGATTAGCCTGGTTGTATGTTGAGCGAAGATGATTTCGGGTTGCGGTTGATCTCTGCTACTTGTGGATCATTCGAGGTGTTGCTTTGGGCCTTGGTTGGTATTCCCAGAGGTCTATGCATTGTTTTATGATTTGGAGATTGCTCTTAGTGATTTGAGCTGACATGTTACTGTTGTATGTTTAATGAACTGGTTGGTCTTTAGGCCGACTTGATTGAGTTGTAATTATTTACAGATGGTATAAATGGAAGTTGGTGAATCATTTGAAGACAATAGAGAAGTTAGAAGATCGAAGATAGAACTTTGAGATTGAGAAAAGATGTAGAACCAATGAGATTATGATTCGATAGGACGTAGGCAGGAAGGCCGAGGTCCGGATTAGGATAGAACTGGTAGATTGTTACCAGAAGCCGACTTGATGTGTAGATGATCCGCAGATCATTAAATTGCATTATAATAATTGTTTGTATCTTGGACTGCGATCTAGCATGTGGCATGTATGATTCTTTAGATTGTACTAGGATTCATTCACATTGTTTACGGGTTATGTGTTTTGTGTTGTTACCAGTTGTTCTTTCTAATGTTACTGGCACCTTGTTATCGGTTACTGGTATGTTTTGCATGGTTTATGTTTTAAGTTGCAAGGTTGGGTTGTCCTTCATTGGACCTCCAGATACATGCAAATTTGAATCTTGTAAATGTTTTTATAAAGGTTGTTTCAAAAGAGAAGCTGGAGTTCTGTAGAGCTTCTCTTGGATTGGTAAGAGTATGACAACATGCCTCGGAAAGCAAGAGATTTCTTGAAGCATGATTGTTCACAGTATTGTTTGGACTTTAAGTGGGAGATTGTTGGGATGTAAAGTCTCATTATTGTCTCTTTTCTAAAATTAGTAAACAAAATTTCCATAAAGCCAGTTAGAACAAATTCCCATAGAAGTTCCAATGCAAACAAAATCAGTTCCAACGTAAACAAAATTTTGGTGATACACCGGTTGCATAGTCCATTATATATTGTACTGCTTGTAATACAAAATCAGTGTTGTGTTTAATAAACAAGTTTTTCTCTTGCTTTCTTGTAGACATAGGCATATTGCCAAGCCATGATAAATTATTTTTGTTGTTTTTCTCAATTATGATTTTCCGTGTCTCTAGTTTTCTTGCATAAATTGTTATGTGGTGATTTGTTTATGTTAGCAATAATTTTTACACACCGAGTCTAGAAAAAGAGTCATGTTTTACAATGTTTCTATCAAGTTACACTAATAGTGTAAGTTTCCAAACGTGAATTTGTGAAGCTCCTTAAATTGGGTACCATGGAAGTGAACAAGTCTAAGATCAGGTATAGATATTTTTGGTTATTCAATAAAGTAAAAAATATCCCTTTTTTGAAGGGATATCTAGATTTCCAAATGAATTATAATGATAGGTACACAATTGAGATGTTTTAAAATGACCTAGGAGTGCAAGCTAGAGAAAGGTTTCATCTCAATCAAGGAGAAGAATTCACTACGAAGGTTGCAAGATTAGGTGATGAAGTCTTTGATATCAATGCACCTATTTGGTAGAATGACAACATGAAGTATTAACACTTATTTCAGATCTATATTTATGATATTATATATTATCATGTGTATCCTTAATTTTCCTACTTATTTAGATGCTTATCATAGACTACAATAGACAATCATAATTAATAAGTGTTTTGGCTTAAATTATGTCTTTTAAAGTATGAATCAACAACTATGCATGGTCTAATACTTGCTACACTTGATATATGATAAATATTTTTGTAAACTGTCGTTAATACAAAAGTAACTAACACACACACAATTGAGGCTATCCTATAGTTGTGAACTACTTGAACTCCATATTGATAGATAAATAAATTCTCTTTGTATGAACTTCCTTAAGTTTAATTTTAGAAAATATACTTGTTCCTAAATTACATATTGAAAAATGGTCATAAAAGTAAAGATAAACACTATTTTATATAACTATAAAAAGGACTTCAAATTTTAAAATACTTCAAAAAAATATTATTCAAGCCTTTTTAAATATCTTTCTTGAATCACGAAGATTGTGTTTAAATTTTGTTGGGTGGGTTCTTTTTACTTGGAAAGTTTAGGAATTTCTATAAGAGGTGTGCTTCAAGCTTTGATCTTGTGAATTCATGCATCAATAAAGTCTCTAATTGAGTGATACTAATAAGTTCATCTTTGAAATATTGGGAGGATAAGGTTATAGAAGATATTGGTTTTAAAGTTGGTAAACTCATTTCTTTTGATCGAATGATCATTTAGAGGAAATATTTATTTTTGCTAGGTTTTTTGTTTATGTGGTTGTGGATAAGGTGCTTCCTTCTATTACTTTATCCTCCACATCCGGTGATTGCGTGCAATGTATTGTATATAAGGACTACTTTGTTTTGTACCATAAAAATATATGACTAGCTATCCACCTTTGGAGGCATGTTCAACATGGGATCTAACAATACTAAGAGGAACATGGTTCTTAATCATACTTAAGATGATTTAGTGACAATCTTAGATATTGCTACTATGTAGGGCAACTTTGATTGATTGTAGGGAACTAATTCCTAGCAAGAAGAATAAGAAGGTAGAGCTTCATATTGAAAATGCTTGTACTCCAATCCTCACCGAATGGTTCTTCTCCTAAAAGCGAAAATAAGAAGGATGTGAATAGTTTCAAAATATTATTGTACAACCAAGTTGATTGACTACCATAAAGTTTTAATAGATATAAGCAACAACCAAAAAAAAAGAGGACGACTACAATGTTCTCTATAATGATCTTTAAGCCACTTTGATTGCAAATATCTAGTTGCTTCCAGTTCCTTTTAGAAAGTTGCTGCATATATTCGCTGTTTTTAATTCCTTTATTGTCATGGTATGAATAATTCGTCGTGCTGTTGTAGTCAATGCTGCTTATTTCTTATTGTTGTTGCTTTTTGTTAATCGATTAGATTATATTAAAAAACTCAGGAAACCTGTTCCCATTTTAGTCTTCCCTGATAGGTATTTTCAATCTATTTCTTTATACTATATTCAAAAACATGGCAACATCGCTATATTCCCATGCTATCAATTGACTGTTTATGACATGTAAGTCTTGTGATAAAATCGGTGGAACTATTCCTCTCCATGCTTGCCTTATCCTTATCTTTTATAATTGTTCCTTTTACCATACTTATTCCTCTTTAAAAATGGATCCCTCTAAATAATTTAACACTTTATCTGATGAAACTCATTCATGGACTTTTTTTTAATTCTCACAGAATAAAATGGAGTGACAGAAATATGCCTATGGTGACCACTGTTATATCAACGAACGGAGTTGTAACAGATGTTAGAGATGTCCAGAATAATAGTGGATTCACTTTTACGGTCATAGCTGAATGATCACTCAAATTAATCTTCCTGTCACAAATTATTCGCTCAAATTATTCTTCCTGTCACAAATTATTCCCTGTACCATTATATTATATATAGTTTGTATTTTTCCATGTCAATATATTGCACTCTCTTCTGTGATGGCTAAGAATATATGTAATTGTATATAGGAGGACAGGAAGGATTCGGGCAAATAAATATTTTGATCCAAGTTAGAGTTTGTTGGCCAGCCAAGAATGGCTTGCCTGCCTTGCAAAAAGAGTGAATTGTTTTGCTATGCAGGTGGCCATGCTTGACTGGTCATCAAACTTTGCTTCACAGGGTTACATGGTGAAAACTTGTTAATTAGCTTTGAAGTATATCTTTTAATAATTAATATTCGAAATAATGATTTATTATCTTTTAGGTTTAATCTTTTATTTTAAAATTTGTTGGTTGTTCTTATTTAAGAATTTTCAATATTTGATATGAAGATTTAAAAGCAAATATTTAATTATTAAGATTTTATTTCAATCTTTTATCACTAGTCATTTGGCCATCACTTGTTGGAAGTCTATTCATTCAATGTATAATATGTTTCTTTGAGTTAGATTCCATGGTGAGAGGAATTGCAATGTCAAATCCTTCTCGTAAAGAAGATAATCTTGTAAGCTTCTTCTCTTATGGAAATGTGATTCCTTTCTTTATTTGTTTTTTAACTGATGAATTATTTCCTTCCAAAAATGTTTAAAAAAGCATCTTTTTAAAGTTCTACAGTTGAAAAGATTTCTTTTCAAATCTTCTTGAAGTTTTAGTTGAAGTTTTAGTTAATAACAAATGGTAGCATATCTTTCTTCATTCTCATGTTATTATAATCTAGAAAATAATATTTTATAATTTTAATTATCTTTCATGTTTTCAATTGGGAAGTCTATAAATCGTTTACCTTGTTAATAAGAAACAAATGTTAGTTTTAGATTTTATTAATTTTTACTTAATGGAAAAGAGCTCATAACCTTGCTTTAAGAATACCTACTTGACTACTAATTATTTGAAATTTTCTTGATATCAAAATCAACTTCCTTGATGAAAAATTAATGATGTGAGTGGGATTGCTTTCTTTGAAGAGGATGATCTCTTAGAGGTTTCTTTTGATAGTTCATTTTTGCTTTCTTTAATTTCTCCTTCAACTTTCACTTTCAACTTTCACTAACATGTCTTGTGTTTCTCCTTCTATGACGAATATACTTCACTTAATAATTTTTTCATCAGGAGTCTTCTAATTCTATAAATGTTAAATTGATTTCTCCTCTTCAAACAATTCTTTCTAAATTGACTTCTAGAAAAGATGGAAGCTTGGATCATAGTGGAAAGGAAAAAAATAAATACTCATTTAGGTATAGTTTTTAAAGAAAAAAAAGATATATGATTATTACTTTCCTTCAATGCTTTGATTTGAAGCATTGTTAATGAAATGCAATTTTTAATTTTGATTTTTCGAATATACTTTATTCTTGATTAGTTTGTGTAGAATTTTTTATTGCCAAGATTTTAGATCAAACACCATGATCCATCATCACATCATATAGCAAGAGGAGAGAAAAACGTTGACAATAAAAATTTATACATGGTCTAATCCAAATTAAAGCATATTGTATTCATTATTAGATTGTGGAAATTTTATGTTCATCTAATTTTGATTTCTATTTTTTTACATAAATTGTAAGGAATTACTTTTCATTATAAGTTAAGGCAGTCTTTTCTATCAAAATCGGAAAGAAAAAAAAGCACAAAGTATTTTTAAAGTAATGTTCTAAGTAATGTGGGATAGTGTGCTAGTTCGATGGGTCTGGGGCCTAAGCAGTTGATGTTGATGTTGTTGGTGAGGTGGCATCCTACATGGTAGTGATGAGATGGCATAATGTTATTTTTTAGGAAATTGGTGCCCACTTGGAAGATTCTATATTTTGGGAAGGTGGTGTCATATATTTCTAGTTTGGAGTGGAAATTGATTTGGAAATTCCCTACGTTGACTAAAGAGTCATGGCCTATGTTTTCTAAAATGGATAGGAGTTGTATGTGCAGTTAATATTTATGGTGGAGTTCACTTTTGACAAGTTGTGTAAGGCAAGGAAAGTTCCTATTCATAGTTATGGGAGTTGCTATGTTGAACTTGCATTACATTGGGATAATATCCACGTTGGGTGAAATAGGTGTTATTTCTTTTTAAGTTGCTATGTGCAACATGTTGTGATAATGGTAATTATATTATTTATGACATGACTTACCTCTTAGGCTTTGAATTTGGTTTTGGAAACCATCGAAGCCTACTACTTTGTGTTGAGATTTATAAATATGTGATGCCTTGGCCTATTTTGTGATGAGAGGTTAAAGATTTTGTGAGACATCGTTATGCTGTGGGAATTACTCCCGAATCCTATAATAGTGTGAAGACTCCTAAAGAGCATTGGCTCTGTGCATTGTATTGTAAATGTTGTTGTTGCTCATAATATAATTGAGTCTAGCTTTTGGAGTGTGGGTTTTTCTCAGGGTTTTCCCATGTATATGTTGTGTTATATGTTTATTCTATTTTGAATATCTACTTTAGATGTGCATTCTCTCTCTGATAGTTCAATGTAGGAAGTTGTATTCTACTACGTGGTTTCCTTTCAGTTATCTCAATTTTCTTTTGTTAAATTCTATTTGGCTTTTATACTAGCCTATATATATAGAAATATACATAAAGAAATCGAGAGATCTTGAGGCTTTCGTCTATTAATTTATTGAGTTAAATTTTAAGTAAAATTTTTGAAATGAAAGCCTCGACATCTCTCAACTTTATTTATATATATTTCTATATATATAGGCTAGTAGCATCCGCAAGCACAATTGTAAAGAAATTAAATTATTAAATATTTATTAATTTATAAGTGCAAAATTTTATATTATATTAATTATATTAAATGGATCTCTCCTCTTAAAATAATTCTTTCTAAATTCACTTCTAGAAAAGATGGAAGCTTGGATCATAGTGGAAAGGAAAAAAAAAAAATTCATTTAGGTATAGGTTTTAAAGAAAAAAATGATATATGATTATTACGTTCCTCCAATGCTTTGATTTGAAGCATTGTTAATGAAAAGCAATTTTTAATTTTGATTTTTTCAATATACTTTATTCTTGATTAGTCCATGTAGAATTTTTTATTGCCAAGATTTCAGATCAAACACCATGATCCATCATCACACCATATAGCAAGAGGAGAGAAAAACGCTTGCAATACAAATTTCTACATGGTCTAATCCAAATTAAAGCATATTGAATTCATTATTGGATTGTGGAAATTTTATGTTCATCTAATTTTTATTTTTATTATTTTACATAAATCGTAAGGAATTACTTTTCATTATAAATTAAGGCAGTCTTTTCTATCAAAATCCGAAAGAAAAAAAAACACAAAGTATTTTAAAAATAATTCAATTCACCACTCAATGCTAAATTTTGGCTAATAAAAATAGAATAAATGAAATGTAAAATTATTATTTATTTTTTGAAGTTAATAACGTTTTACGTAATGTGGGATAGTGTGCTAGTTCAATGGGCCTCGAGGCCTAAGCAGTTGATGTTGATGTTGTTGGTGAAGTGGCATCCTACATGGCAGTGATGAGATGGCATAATGTTATTTTTTAGGAAATTGGTGCCCACTTGGAAGATTCTACATTTTGGGAAGGTGGTGTCATATATTTCCAGTTTGGAGTGGAAATTGATTTGGCAATTCCCTATGTTGACTAAAGAGTCGTGGCCTATGTTTTCTAAAATGGATAGGAGTTGTATGCGCAGTTAATATTTATGGTGGAGTTCACTTTTGACAAGTTGTGTAAGGCAAGGAAAGTGCCTATTCATAGTTATGGGAGTTGCTATCTTGAACATGCATTACACTGGGCAAATATTCATGTTGGGTGAGATACCTGTTAATGCTTTGGAAGTTGCTATGTGCAACATGTTGTGATAATGGTAATTGTTGGTGTAAATAATTATTCATCATGGATATTATTACACTTTACTTAAGTTTACTTAGGTACATGCATTTCATAGTAGTTTGGGTATGAGACACTTGGGTGTTTGTGCCACATTGGGATAGTGTGTGTAGGAGAATTTCCACCTTTTATGGTGTTGATCTTGTTGTTACACTCCACATTCAGTGGGTGATCCACCTCATGTGGACTATTATATTATTTCTCCTACCTACCCACACCTATTTCCTACCTACCCTTGTTTCTTATTGAGCCACATGTCATGTTTGTGTGCTCACATATCCATATAGCCTTGCCTATATATAGAGGCTCATATTCATTGTATGTAACAACTATTTATCTATCGGTCATCTATCTATTGATGAGAATACAATTTATTATTGTCCTATATTTTGTCTCTCTATTTTGTATATTTCATTGAACTCTTGATCTTGGAAAAATATCACATGGTATCAGAGCCATTAGAGTGTCATTGGTTTGCCAATTGAGATAAATTTGATGCTATTTGGGGTTTGCATTTTGGATCTTTCTATTGCAGGTTATTATTGAAGCTTGATGGATCAAATTTGAGGTTACCATTGGATTGAGGAGGTCCAAGAAAGCCAGTTTTACCTTTTGTTTCATCCAAATCGGACTTCGAAGGCCAAATCTAGAGGCATTTGAAGTTTGAAGCCGCGACGGAAATTTTCCAGAAATTATAATTTGACAGACATTTTTCAAATAGCGATATCTCACTCATCCGAACTCATTTTTTTGAGCAATTTTTTTTGTTTTGGGGTGGAATTTCGCGATCTATACAGTGGTGCAGGATTTTTCTGATTTTTGGATACAACTTTTTCAGAAATTGTGAAATCCCAATTTTTACAACTTTGGAGGCTTCATTTGGGCTCATATGGACTCCTTTTCAGGTGCCATTTTTTTTTAAAGTGCATATTTTTTCATCTACTTTCATAATATGCCATCTGTTTGCAGTGATTTTAAGTAGAAATTGTACTTTCAGTATTTTGCCATTTTTGGCATATTTGGTACTTGCATTTTGCTTGGATTTCAGTTTAGATCACTAGCAGTATTTGTTGAAGTCTCTTAGATCTCATTTTGAGAAGTTTTAAATTGAAATCAGAAGTCCACCTTGCCATTGTTTGCAAGTGGCCTATTGTACACGCACTACATATAAAGTGCTAAAATCATCATTTTTGGGGGGTACTTTGATTGAGTGAATTTGGGGGGTGTCTCTTGTGCTTTTGTGCTCTTGTGTTCCTTCCTTTTTGCTGCTATGGGTTCTTCTAAGTTTCCTCTCTTAACTCCTCATAATTATGCTACTTGGAAAATTGATGCATGGAGTAAACTTATGGAAAAAGGACTAACTCATTACATTGATGGAACTATTGTTGCTCCTGTTGATCCTAAGGTTGATCCAGTTGGTCACTTGGATTGGCTCACTAAAAATATCATGGCAATTGGTACCTTAAGAAAGTATGTATCAAAGGATCTCATTTTTCATATTGAGAAATGTACTCTAATCAAAGATGCTTGGAAAAGGTTTCAAGACTTGTATGGTCAAGTTGATGAGATTAGGGGATATCAAATTGATAGTGATCTCACCATGTTGGATCTGAAGAACTTTGATACTATACAAGATTATGTCACTAAGGCAAATGAGTTGAGGGCACAACTCAAAAATTGTGGCATTGATAAGAAGGATACTCAATTGATATTCAACTTGATAGGCAAGCTTCCACAAGAATATGTAGCATTTGTTTCTAGTTTCCAAACCCATAGGATGACAATGGGTTCAAGCTACACAATGCCTACATTTGATGCTTTCAATGAAATGTTGATGATGTAACAAACTAAGTTGATAAGCATGGGCATTCTTAAGGCTTCTAAGTCTTAAGCATTAGTGGCAAATCAAGGGAACAAAGGAAATCAAGGAAAGGACAACTCAAACAAGAAGAAATGGCAATCAAAGCCTAAGGACAAAGCATCATCCTCTCCACAACAAGGAGATACATCCTCTTCCAAGAGGGATAATTCACCAAAGAGGGAGAGACCTACTTGTGCCTATTGTAAAAAGTTTGGTCATGAGGAGTGTTGTTGCCATTATAAGAAGATTGATGAGCTCAGACATATCATCAAAAAGCATAACATTGATTTGTCTAATGTCTACAAGAAGGATGATTCATCAACTTCCACTCCCTCACATTCAAAAGGAAAAGGGCAAGCATTCATGGCTTCTACAAGTGGGAAGACTCACTCTTTTGGGACAAGAAAAGGAAAAGCTCTATGTGCTACTATTAGTCATGATTCAGAGAGATGGCTTCTAGATTCAGGGGCTTCTCATCATATGGCATCTTCATAGTCTATGTTCTCCACATTTGAGCCTTGCACCATGCCACAAATTTTGATGGGTAATCATACATACATGGATGTGATTGGGAAAGGATCTATTGACATTGGGGATAACTCCTTCAATGATGTGTTGTGTGTACCCCACTTGACAAACAATCTCCTTTCCATCTATCAAATCACACATGGTGCAACTAAGAGAGTTGTAGAGTTCACACCTGAGTCAATTTTCATTAGAGACTTGGATACTAGAGCTATCATTGCGACTCGGGTGGTTGATCATGCATCTCGGTTATACTCCTTTTCAGATTTTTTTGATGATGATGATTTCAAATTTGATGATTCTACACATGATGATCACACTTCTTGTGATGGTTCAGATTTTTCGGAGAACTTTAGACACTTCAACATGGGGATTCTCACTTGTGACCCCGTTCTTGAGCCTTGTATTTCATCTCCTCATATTGATATCACATCACCTATTGCACCTGATGATGCAGATAGTGCAATAGTTTTTCCTTCATGTGATTCAGTGCAGCAGGATATTCATTGTCTTCCAGCTTCAGATTCATGGGATGATTACTTGACAGACATTGCAGGTTTGTTTGTGGAATCCTACATTGTAGATTTGGGAGACGTCATTGATGACATTCATCTTCTCTTTGATGAAGGTGATCCTTCTTTGATTGTTACGAGGGAATACTCTGACCCTCTTGTTCATTCTCTACATGATCATTCTTTCGAGGTTGACATGATTGTGGATACTTATGTACAACAGTTGGAGGAGGTCTCTTTATTTTTTAAGGAGACATGTGAGTCTTTGGGACATGTTCTACATCCATCTCCACTAGATCTTGGAGTGACTTTTTCAGAAGTGTGGCATAGTTTACCACCTTTGGAGGGGGTATCTTTTAGCATCGACATGGGGACACTTGATCAGTTTTCAGAGATTCCTTTCATCATGAGTTTCTTTTATACATCTTCCCTTCATGATTGGGGAGACTTCATGGATACACCTTTGGTTTTGTTTCTTCCTAAGGGGAGGAATGTTGTTCATCGTTTGTGGAGCAGTTTCTTCATACACCAAGCTTCTATCATTGGTGCAGATTCCACATTTAGGGGGGGCTTCCTAGCTTCACTTCTTCTCTCATATGGGGGGGACTTTTTCCTCACATGGGGTTTTGTCCTTCACATACTTCTATGAGAGTTCTCTGTATCTAGTTTTTCATCTCTCTTTTGGGGGAGGGTTTTTTCCCATTGGGTTTTTCTCTCTTTCCCCACTTTGTGAGAGATTTAATTGCATTGGTTTTCATGCATTTTCATTTGTACATGGGTACGTAACATGGCCTAGTAGCCGGGACCCATCTTTCATTGCTTAGTTGCATTGTAGACTTAAGTGCATTCCCCTAAGTTGCACTTAAGGGGGGGTGTTGGTGTAAATAATTATTCATCATGGATATTATTACACTTTACTTAAGTTTACTTAGGTACATGCATTTCATATTAGTTTGGGTATGAGACACTTGGGTGTTTGTGCCACATTGGGATAGTGTGTGTAGGAGAATTTCCACCTTTTATGGTGTTGATCTTGTTGTTACACTCCACATTCAATGGGTGATCCACCTCATGTGGACTATTATATTATTTCTCCTACCTACCCACACCTATTTCCTACCTACCCTTGTCTCTTATTGAGCCACATGTCATGTTTGTGTGCTCACATATCCATATAGCCTTGCCCATATAAGCAGCCTCATATTCATTGTATAAAATGAATGCTTAATGATCTAGTTGATCATATTTTTCATCTTGATAGAATACAGTTTATTTCTATCATCTATTTTGTTCTCTCTTATTTGTGCTTTCCATTGCCTCTTGATCTTGGCAAAATCTCACAGTAATTATATTATTTATGACATGACTTACCTCTTAGACTTTGAAGTTGGTTTTGGAAACCATGGAAGCCTACTACTTTGTGTTGAACTTTATAAATATTTGATGCCTTGGCTTATTTTGTGATGAGAGGTTGAAGATTTTGTTGGACATCGTTATGCTGCAGGAATTACTCCCGAATCCTATAATAGTGTGAAGACTCCTCAAGAGCATTGGCTTTGTGCATTGTATTGTAAATGCTGTTGTTTCTCATAATACAATTGAGTCTAGCTTTTGGAGTGTGGGTTTTTCTTAGGGTTTTCCCACGTATATGTTGTTTTATATGTTTATTCTATTTTTAATATCTATTTTAGATGTGCATTCACTCTCTTGATAGTTCAGTGTAGGAAGTTGTATTCTACTACCTGGTTTCCTTCCAGTTATCTCAATTTTCTTTTGTTAAATTCTATTTGGTTTTTATATTACTCTTGAATTTTAATTCCTCGTAAGTTTCAATGGTTTGTTATGGTTTTTATATTTTATTTTATTTTAACTCAGAAGTACACTCTTTTACATCTACGTAATTGTATTTCCACCCGGGAGAATGTGCCTGGGGTATTTCCTTTATTCTTGTTTTAAGTATTTACCCGAGAGTTGATTTAGGCTATACTTGAAGTGATTTCATGAGTTGATTTAGGAAATAACCTTAATAATGGTTCAATACTTATAATTAATTTAATTATGCATCTATGTGAGAGATTTTCTACTTTCAATATATAGTAAGTTAATAAGAATATTTGGTGAACTTAGAAATATGGGAATTGTGTTGGTTAAATATAATTAGTTAATGAATTGAATTTTCATGATAATAATTTAATTAATGGATTAAATTAACTATACTTTTCTTTTTGTGTGTTTAAATGCATGGTTTATGTTTTTTTTGACTGGTGTATAGTGCCATTTATGTGATCCTTTATGTGCCACTTTTTGATGGGTTATTTGTGGCAAGTTTGTGAATGATTGGATTAGATATTGGTGGATCACATGTTGATGCATTTAAGGATGGTGTCCTACTTATGCCTTTGAGTGCATTTTGGGGTAGGCTTAGTTTCATGATGGGGAGTGGCTCTCCATGGGGGCCAAGATGCTAAAGTGATCACTAGGATAACGCATTGAGAGAGTGGCTTAATAAGTGATAACTTGGAAAATGAATTGGGGGGTTGGATAGATTTACACACTAAATAAGATAATGTTTTCCCTGCTCATGGCTTGAGTGCTCGTACAGGCTCAAGATGAGGTGGGAAGGCCTAGAATAGAAAGATCAACTACCTTGTCCTCTTGAAAGGTAGATTGGTTCCACACGAGACTTGTATGGGGGTCGGGGGTTTAGAGAGGCTTCCAAGATAACCCAAGATGGGGGTTGGCACCTATGGAGACCTTCCATGATAAACCATTGCAAGCTATATGATGACATTCTCCCCTTGTGAACACTAGTGTCCTAGTCCTATGTTTGAAGATTCTGGAATACCTTTGTGATATGTTACATCTTGTATGTTTGGTTTTGAGTCCATGCCTTGTGGAAGTAAAGTTAGACCTTTTTTCTTCTTTAGCCTTTTATTGTGTGCTTGTGGGACATGTGTCTATCTCCTAGCATGGGGGGTGGTTCTTCAAGGTCCACATGGTCAAGTGGTAGATGCTTTCTTCCATCGGGATATGAACCTGTTTATGCATGGTTTGGCTTTACTACTTTTTCTAGCTACTACTCTTGGATTTGGTCAACTTAGTGGATTAGCTGATGGATTCATTCATCATCATATTGTTTTTTGTTTATGAAATGTAATTATAATATGTACCTACCATCTAGGCAAATGTTGTAATATGATGAATTCATGATGTAAATGTATTATTATTTAGTATAACCTATGTTAGTAAAATGAGTAATGATTTAAAGAAATTTGAAATGTATTAATATTGGTTAATCATTATCTTGCATGTAGTAGGAATCTTTTGTTATTGGGATTAAAATGAATGTAGATCTAAAAATTATTTATGTACAATTCATTTGTTTAAATTTAGTAGATGTTCTTAGATGGATTTAATTTGAGTAGGTTTCCTATTTATTCCTATAATGGTTTGTAAGTTAGTATAGCCTAGATTTAATTTATTGTTCATGTTATGGGTGTTGTGGGTAACACTGTTGGGAAACCTTAGAGGATTGTCATTTAGTGTTCTTCCACTAGTGAAAACTTAACTATATTAATCCTAATTGTTATAGGTTTCACATTATATGTTTTGTTAAAAAATCATATTTCACTCTTATTTGTGTTAGTTCCCTAGATCCTCTAAGGTTCATTGGCAGGGTGTTATAGATATAATGTTACATTTGGAGCTTTAGCATGTAAGGTAACAAAAGGAGAATTGGTCATAGTGAGAGGACGTAAATCTGGTATATTGTATGTACTTGAAGGTCAAATTGAAGTGGGAGCTACCATGGTAGTAACAGATAGCGCAATAGATCTTTGGCATAAAAGGCTTAGACTCATGAGTCAAAAGGGTCTTGAGGTTTTGAAGGACCAACTTCCAGGTTTGGAAGTAGTGGATATGGAATTTTGTGAGCATTGTATATATGACAAGCAAAAGAGGACAAGGTTCTCTAAGAAGGAACACAAGATGAAGACACGACCAATGGAGCCATTGCATTTAGATGTCTTCAACCCCATAGAGGTAGTATATATTGGAGGATCCATTTATTTTGTTACTTTTTTAATGATTGAACTAGGAAGGTTTGGGTTTATATGATGAGACAAAAGTTTGAAATTTTTAGAATATTTAAAACCTTCAAAGAACTTGTTGAAAACCAAACTAGTTATAAGATTAGAAGTTTTAAAACTGACAATGTAGGTAAGTATTGTTCAAAAGAATTTGATTAATACTGTACAGAGAATGGTATTAAGAGATTCAAGATTGTTCCTCTCACGCCACAAGAGAATGGTATTGTAGAAAGATTAAATAGAACCATTATCAAATGAGCACAATGCATGCTCTCAAATGCATGACTAGGAAAAGAGTTTTGGTAAGAAGCAATAAGTACACTAGTATACCTGATTAACATAGCACCATCCACTCAGCTTCAATTTAGTATTCTAGAAAAAAAATGGTTGGGTAAGAAAATTTCCTACGATCATTTGCATGTGTTTGAATGTGAATCTTTTGTTCATATTCCCAAAGAAAAATGAACTAAGCTTGACATGAAATCTAAAAGGTGTATCTTCATTGGATATAAAGAAGAAACATATGGTTATAGGTTATGAGATCCAGTTACTAAGTGCGTCACATGAAGTAGAGATGTGATATTTAATTAAAATGTAATTCTAGGTTTACAAGAAGAAGACAAATCACCTAAGGAGTATATTCCATTACAAGATATTACAAATGGTAGTGAAATGTTTAAACAAAGGGTGATTATAAGCTAGCCACAAATGCCAGTGCAAATTCAAACACATGATCAGCCACAAGATTTCCAAGATGATGAAGAAAATGTTCATCCAGCTAGTAATGCACAAGAGTTGATTCCTCTAGTTAGGAGGTCCACTAGGGAGTGTAGGCCTTTAACAAAGAATAAATATTTTATTGAGTATTTATTGTTTTCTGATGAATCTGAGTCCACTACATTTGAAGAGGCATGTGTCGATAAAGATAGAAATAAATGGATGGAAGCCATAAGAGATGAGATGGAATATCCTAAGGGAAATCACATGGGGATTTAGTAAGCCTTCCACCCAACAAGAATGTGTTGCAAAAAAAATGGGTGTATAGGTTAAAGGAAGAAGTGAGTGGAAAGAAGAGATTTAAAGCTAAATTGGTGGTCAAGGGATATGCTCTTGAAAAAAGGGCATTGATTTTATCGAGATATTCTCACCAGTTGTGAAAATGACCTCTATTAGAGTGGTGTTGGCTTTAGTAGCTATTCGTGATTTAGAGTTGGAACAACTTGATGTCAAAACAAATTTTCTACATGGATACTTGGAAGAAAAGTTGTACATGAAAAAACCAAAATTTTTTGAGGAAAAAGGTAACGAAGCACTATTTTGGAAACTGAATCATAGTTTATATGGGTTGAAACAAGCTCCTAGACAATGATATCTAAAATTTGATTCTTTCATGTCCGAGAAAAACTTTTCTAGATGTCAATCTAACCATTGTGTTTATACTAAGTTCTTTGATAATAGAGAATTTGTATTGTTGTTATTGTATGTTGATGATATGGTAGTTGCAAGATCTAGCATGGTTGTTGTTAATAGGTTGAAACAACAATTATCTATGAAATTTTCAATGAAGGATTTGGGTGATGCAAAACAAATCCTTGGAATGAAAATTATCAGAGACATGAAGAAAAAGGAACTTATATTCTCATCGGAGAAATTATAAATTGAAAAAGTACTAGAAAGGTTTAGTATGAAGGATGCCAAGGCAGTAAGCACACCTCTAGTAGAGAATTTCAAATTATCTTCTGAGATGTGCCCCCAGACACTTCAAGAGAAAGAATACATGGCAACAATGCCATATTCATCTCCAATTGGGAGTTTAATGTATTCTACGGTCTATACAAGACCAAAATTTCCCAAGCAGTGGGAGTGGTTAGCAAATACATGAGTAATCCAAGAAAAATTCATTAGCAAGCCATGAAATGGATTTTTCAGATATCTTAAA
This sequence comes from Cryptomeria japonica, assembly GCF_030272615.1. NCBI lineage: Eukaryota > Viridiplantae > Streptophyta > Pinopsida > Cupressales > Cupressaceae > Cryptomeria > Cryptomeria japonica. Next base: position 14,912,583 of record NC_081415.1, on the reverse strand, counting down.
GGCACATCAAACCATGTTTTGAGGCTTAGAGGTGAAGATGCACAATTGCATGGATATGTTGATTCAGACATGGCTAGATATTTATATTGACGATGATCTATAATAGGGTATGTGTTCACATTGACAAGAGCAATAGTTAGTTGGATTTCCAGGTTACTGAAAGTAGTGTCTCTTTCTACTCTTGAAGTAGACTATATTGGAATGATAGAAGGAGAAAAGAAGATGTTGCATAGTTGAAAAGGTTACTATCTAAATTAGGTAATAGAGAGAAGGAATTTGTATTATATAGTGATAGAAAAAGTACCATTCACTTGGCCAAAAAAGTAGCATTTTATTCATGAATGAAGCATATAGAGTTTCGATATCACTACATTAAAAGTGTTCTTGAAGAGGGTAAGCTCAAGTTGGAAAAGATACATAAAAATTTGAATCCTACAGATGCATTTACAAAGGTTGTTTCAAAAGAGAAGCTGGAGTCCCGTATAGCTTCTCTTGAATTGGTAAGCCTATGACAATAGGCCTTAGAAAGCAGGAGATTTCTTGAAGTATGATTATTCATAGTATTGCTTGGAATTCAAGTGGGACATTGTTGGGATGTGAAGTCCCATTATTGTCTATTTTCTAAAATCAAGAAACCAAATTTCCATAAATCTAGTTCCAACAAATTCATGTAAACAAAATCCCATAAAAGTTTCAATGTAACAAAATCAGTTCCACTGTAAAGAAAATTCTAGTGATACAGTGGTTGCAAAGTCCATTATATATTGTACTATTTATAATGCAAAATTGGTGTTGTGTTTAATAAACTACTTTTTCTTTTTCTTTCCTATAGACATAGGCATATCGCCAAACCACGATAAATTCTTTGTGTTGTTTTTATTGCTTACGATTTTTTGTGTCTCTAGTTTTCTTACATATATTGTTATGTGATGATCTATTTATGTTAGCAATAATTTTTACATACCAAGTCTGTAAAAAGACTAATTTTATACAATGTTTCTATCAAGGCACACTAATAGTGTAACATTTTAGACATGAATTTGTGAAGCTACTAAAATTGGGTACCATGAAAAAAACAAGTCCAAGATCAACTACAGATATTTTTGGTTATTCAATAAAGTAAAAGATATCCCTTTGTTCAAGGGATATCTAGATTTCCAAATGAATTATAATGATAGGTACATAGTTGTGATGTTGAAAAATGACCTAGGAGTGCAAGCTAGAGAAAGGTTTCATCTCAATCAAGGAGAAGAATTTAATATGGAGGTTGTGAGATTAGGCGATGAAGTCTTTGATATCGATGCACCTATTCATGGAATGACAACATGAACTATTAACACTTATGTTTATGCTATTATATATTATTGTGTGTATCCTTAATATTCATACATATTTAGATGCTTATCATTGACTACAATAGACAATCATAATTATTAAGTTTTTTGGCTTAAACTATGTCTTTTAAAGTATGAATCAACAACTATGCATGGTCTAATAATTGCTACACTTGATATATCACAAATATTTTTGTAAACTATCCTTAATACAAGAAAAACTAACAAACAAACGTAATTAAGGTTGCACTATAGTTGTGAACTACTGGAACCCCATATTGATAGAGATAAATCCATTTTGTATGGACTTACTTAAGTTTAATTTTAGAGAACATACTTGTTCCTAAATTACATATTAAAAAATGGTCATAAATGTAAAGATAAACATTATTTTATATAACTATAAAAAGGACTTCAAATTTTAAAATACTTAAAAAAAATATAACTCAAACTTTTTAAAATATCTTTCTTGAATCGCGAAGATTGTTTAAAGATATCAGATTTCCACAATCCATCTTATATTCTTATGTATTTTTCTGGATTCAATTGTGTGTATTTTTTTCCATCAATGTTTTGAATCACACTCCGTGATTCATCTTTCATGTCTTTTGAATTCTTTTCATCCTGATAATGAGAGTGTGATTCGAAATGTTGATGAAAAAAAATACACACAATTGAATCCGGAAAAATACATAAGAACACGAAGATTGTGTTTAAATTTTGTTGGATGGGTTCTTTTTTATTGGAAAGTTTAGAATTTTCTTAAAGAGGTGTGCTTCAAGCTTTGCTCTTGTGCTTAATCATACTTAAGATGATTTAGTGTCAGTCCTAGTTATTACTACTATGTATGACAACTCTGGTTGATTATAGAAAACTAACTCCTAGTAAGAAGAATAAGAGAGTAGAGCTTCATATTCAAAATGCTTGTATGCCCTCTTGCATACTCCAATACTCCAATCCTCACCTAATGATCCTGTCCTTCTCCTAAAAGAGAAAAGGAGAAAATAAGAAGGATATGTATACAACCAAGTTGATTAACTACCATAAAGTTTTAAGAGATATAAACAACAAAAAAGAAGAATGTCCTCCATAATGATTTAGCTTTAAGCCACTTTGATTGCAAATATCTAGTTGTTTCTAGCTCCTTTAGAAAGTTGCTGCATATATTTCCTATTTTTATTTCCTTTATTGTCGTGGTATGAACTATTCGTCGTGGTGTTGTAGTCAACGCTACTTATTTCTTATTGTTGTTGCTTTTTTTAATTCGATTAGATTATATTAATGTTTTTTTTTCTTTTGAAAACATCACTCAAGAAACCTGTTCCCATTTTAGTCTTCCCTGATAGGTATTTTGAATCTATTTCTTTATGCTATATTCAAAAACATTGCAACATCGTTATATTCCCATGTTATCAATTGACTGTTTATGATAGGTAAGTCTTGTGATAAAATAGGTGGAACTATTAATCCTCTCCATGGTGGCCTTATCCTGATCTTTTTATCATAGTTGCTTTCATCTGTTTCCTACCATACTTATTACTCTTTCCAAATGGATTCCACGAAATAATTTAACACTTTATCTGATGGAACTCATTCAATGAACTTTTTCTTATTCTCAGAGAAGAAAATGGAGTAACAGAAATATGCCTTGGGTGACAACTGTTATATCAATGGACGGAGTTGTAACAGATGTTAGAAATGTCTCAGTAAGTTTGAATCGTGGGCCCATATAATTCATCAGTCCAGAATAATATAGTTCAGTGGTTCTATCCACTTTTATCAAAAATAAAAAATAAAAAATTATTATTTATTTTTTGATGTTGATAATGTTTTAATTGATATGGAATAGTAAATTACAACTTATTTTTTTGTTTTGTTTTACAAAAATATTAATTTTACATTGTTCGTTTCAAAAATAAATTTGTCATCAAAGAAATCTATTGGTAGAAGTGTGGTTTATTCTTAGGGTGAAGAAATTGATATAGAACTATCAATAATTTTTTCTACAAATTATCGAAGAAAGAACAACTTTTAAAATATATAATTTCCTATTTTAAAAGATTTAAAAGAAAATTAAATTTTGATTTTGGCACAATAATATAAGAGACCTAATGAAATTAAATGATTATAGTTTCTGATGCAAGACGATACTATTGCCTTCAAATTTACTAACTCAAACACAAAAATTTGCAGAGACTCTGTGCACTCAATTTAACATAAAAGATTGCAACTAAGAAACAAACTACATCTTCGTTAAATCTGCAGACACAACTTTACAACCATGGCCTCTCAGCTGCTGTTTACATATCTCCTTCTTCTATCGATTTAGGATTTATGTGTTACATTTAATAAATCAAATTAGGTTAATTTGCTGGATAAACTCCAGACCAGACCCTTATCCAAGGGTATTTATTACCATTATGGTAACGGTCCCAACAAAAATTAAATTGATTTTGTGGATCACCAGTCTCTTTGGTATAGCATTTCGAAAGAGATATATGAAGACAGAACTTGACTGGAATCTCAAGAAATTCCTTCATATTTTCTTATCCAGTTCCTCTCCAGACATGGCTTATCCTTATCTACTTTTGTGACTATCCTTGCTTGTTATACCTTATGGAGCATGCTGCAGAAGAATAATGTTCCAACAGATGGCAAAATCTACTTATAAAATTCCCTCTGCAGGCTATGGTGAAGGTCAAGCAAATTTCTAACTCAATTTATTCCCTATGTCGAATCCACAAACAGTATGACCCTACATATGCTTGTTATCAATGATCATTTATCACTATATATATCTTCTTCATTGTCATTGGGTATCGTAGTCTCCTGTATGAATATTGGATTTAAAGCAGAGTGTGTTAGACAGCCCGCTTTGTCAAATGAATGAATTGCTTCAGGCATGCGGGCAAACGATTCCCGGCTGCCCATCACAATTCTGCTTTTCTTTTCGATTTATTCTCAATGTTTTCGTCATCCTTTCACTTTAATTTGCGCACATAAAACTTATTCTGGGGAATCTCATTCTAAATGCTTACTGCACAGGAAAGGCATCAGGTCAGATTACCATTTTAAAAAAGAAAAAGCTTAAATAGCTTTTCCTACAGAATATTTGGCTTCACTACTGAAAGAGTAATGCCATCAACTTTGATAAACAGAGGAATATACTGTCATCGAACAAAGAATTCCAAATGATTCCAAATAATTCCAGAATTATACCATAACTTTGAGAAACAGAAGAATTCCAGGAATGTGCCATCAACTTTTATAAACAAAAAAAAATTCAATTTTATCATAAATATATTCCTATTATTTTATGGCCATTATAAATGGTCACTAGTTACAGTAAAACTATACTGCATGTTTTGGTTGTACATTACCTTTCTTGCATGATTTAATAGGCTTAAAGTAGTTAAAATTTTGTGGCAGAGCATAATATTATGCCAAGACATAATATATAGTCCTTCATTAAATTCCTTCTATTACTTTTCCTTCTATCTTCAACACTCCATCCTCATTTTGTTATTCCTATTTCTCATCCTACTTCTCACCCTCCTTCTATCCTTCCTCTTCATTAAATCTCTTCCATTTTACCCTATGTATAATCTATAAGCTTCTCTATTATTCCCTTTTTTCTCCTATCCATCTCCTTAAACCTCTTATTATATTTTATCTAACCCCAACTTATACCTCACGTGTCACACCATTTAAAAAAAACTTCAATATTTCTTTACTTTTCAATTGTAGAGATATAATCATCAATATTTATTATAAAGCTCTATCCTATGAAATTCTAGTTCATTCCTTTCCTCTTAATTTAAAGTTCCTTTCCTCCTAATTTTAAAGTTCCTTTAACTTCTATAAATGACGAAAACCAAATGATACTAATCACTTTAACACATTCTATTTATTTTATGTGAATTATGTTTATGATCACATCCTTCATTGAAGGAACATGCCCTTGAGTAGTTTTAATCTTTACCCCATGTCCATGAAAACCTTTTAGATAACAAAGACTCAATTATTCATTTCAGTTTTAAATCTCCCTTGAATCTAACTTTACTACCTCATCCAGTATAAACAAGGGAATCAATAAAAAGACTTTTGATTTTTTTCTTCTACTTTTAAATGATATTATTCAATATGCACTATTACCTCCATAACACATAAATCCAAATATTATTTATGGATAATCTCATTCCATTTATCCTAATGAAGATAATGCTCTAAAAAAGTATAAATATTTATAGAATCTTTTTCAAACTAAGAGTTATGAGACAAAGATGGAAAAGGTAAACAATAATTTAATAGGGAAATCCACATCTATCATAATATTAAACTCCAAAACAAATTCTAAGCCCTACCAAAAATATTTTAAACCTAATGTAGTACAAGGAAAATTGGTTACAACCACTGCCCTACCAGTTCACTAATTCATCCTTCACTTTCCTATACCAAAATTATTTACATTTGAACTTAACCTTTTTGTCAATTCACTAGGCTTGTGAAGCCCTATGAATCAATCATTAATCAATCTCTTTCTGTAGACCTTCGTAGCTTCCTCCAATCCATCTAGAAGTATAATTTTTTACATTTGAACTTAACCTTTTTGTCAATTCACTAGGCTTGTTAAGCCCTATCAATCAATCATTAATCAATCTCTTTCTGTAGACCTTCGTAGCTTCCTCCAATCCATCCAGTTGATACTTCTCTTCATGTAACCTAAAACTATGAATCTAATTCCTTTTCATAATACCATAAAGTCCATGGGAATAATATGAGAGGTTTATAGGCTTCACATATAAAATTCAAGATTTAATTACATTAACCCTATCCATATAGATGACCAAAATGATAAATGGAACCCTTCCATGGCTCCACCAAACCAAAATCAACCCTTTACCTGTCCATTTTAATAATGTTATACCTTTTGATACTCCATTTTTAAAAAAATATTATATCTTAGATTTTGATGGCACAATTTCTTCTACCAAAACCATCATGGAAACCCCTAAATATATAACTCTTTCTTTGATTATATTACAATAATAGTAGAATCTTCTATAAAACCCCTTAATATATTACATCCACACAATATAGAATTCTTAACAACAATTATAAAAACCCTTTATACATCAATCTTGTTATCAATGGTAGGTGTTTGAAAGGAGTTTTCATTTAGGATCCTACTCTCTCTTTCAATATTATCATAGATTGCTACCTTTTTAGTACACATACCTACCAAGAATTATATCCTACATCTGGGACGTTATTGACATGTTATAATAGAACATACATCGGTGTAGTACTACCCACATCTCTACCTATAGATATTCGGTGTAGTACTACCCACATCTTTTCACATGTTGTGCCTCTTTTTGACCACTTCCATCTCTTCCTTAGAAGGACTCCCGGCTGCCCATCACAGTCAAATGAATAAATTTTTTCAGCATGCGGGCAAACGATTCCCGTCTGCCCATCACAATTCTGCTTTTCTTTTCGATTTAATCTCAATGTTTTCGTCATCCTTTGACTTTAATTTGGGCACATAAAACTTATTCTGGGGAATCTCGTTCAAAAAGCTCACTGGACAGGAAATCATCAGATCAGATTACCACTTGAAAAAAGAAAACGCATAAATAGCTTTTCGTTCAGATTATTTGGCTTCACTACTGAAAAAGTGATGCCATCAACTTTGGTAAACAAAGAAATATGCTGTCATGGAACAAAGAATTCCAAACAATTCCAAATGATTCCAAATAATTCCAGAATTATGCCATCAACTCTGAGAAATAGAAGAATTCCAGACTGTGCCATCAACTTTGTGAAACAGAAAAAAACACCATTTTATCATAAATATATTCCTATTAGCTTATGGCCATTCTAAATGGTCATCAGTTACAGTAAAACCGTACTGCATGTTTTGTTTTGGTGGCACATTACATTTCTTGCATGATTTATAGGCGTGAAGTAGTTAAAGTTTAATGTAGTAGAGCATACTATTATGCAAAGACATAATATATATTCCCTCATTAAATTCCTTCTATCACTTTTCCTTCTATCTTCAACACCCTCTATCCTCATTTTGATATTCCTACTTCTCATCCTACTTATACTTCTTATCCTACTTATGTTCCTTCTTATAATGTATTTATGATCATTATATTATTTATTAGTATATTCATATTCTAAAAAATGTATATGAGATATCACATAATTGTCTTGCATGTTTATTAGTTGTCAAGAAAAGATGGAACTGAATAATGCTGCAGGCTTTCACTCTCATTAAAGATGTAACAGTGGTAGTGATTCTATTTTATTCAGAGTAATAAAATAATACTTACAAGAAATTGAAGCATGCATGCATTTCCCTGTCATCTACATCTCAAATTTATTCAGAACCAATTTTTTGTTTACTTTACTACCTCATCTGCTATAAACCCACGCATCAATAAAAAGACTACTAAATTTTTCCTCTACTTTTAAATGATATTATTCAATATGCACTATCACCTCCATAATACATAAATCCAAATATTATTTATGGATAATCTCATTCCATCTATCTTAATGAAGATAATGCACTAAAAGTATAATTATTTATAGGACCTTTTTCAAACTAGGGATTATGAGACAAAGATGGAAAAGGTTAACAATAATTCAATAGTGAAATCTACATCTATCATAATATTTAATTCCAAAAAAAATTCTAAGCCTTACCAAATATATTTTAAACCGAATACAACATAAGAAAAATTCATCCTTCAGCTTCCTCGACCAATTTTATTTACATTTGAACTCAACCTTTTTTGTCAATCCACAAGGCTTGGGAAACCCTATAAATCAATCATTAATAAAGATTTTTATATAGACCTTCTTCATCTTCTTCCAATCTATCCAATGGACACTTTTCTTCATGTGGCCTAAGACTATGAATCTTGTTCCTTTTTGTAATACCATAAAGTCCATGGGAATAATACTAAGAGATGTATGGGCCTCACATATAAAAATCAAGATTTAATTACATTAACTCTATCCATATAGATGACGTGAATGATAAATGGAACCCTTCCATGGCTTCACCAAACCAAAACCCAATCCTTTACCCTTGTGTTTTAACAATGTTATATCTTTGGATACTCTAAAACACTACAATATCATATCTTAGATTTTGATGGTGTAATTTCTTCTACCAAAACCATCATGAAAACCCGTAAACATATAAATCTTTCATTTTATTATAATATAATAATACTATTGAGTATTATACTTCTACTTCTTCTTGAAAACCCCTTACTATATTGCATTCACATAATATAGAATTCTTAACAATAATTATAGAAGATCCATTATACATAAATCATGTTATCAATGGTAAGTGTTTGGAAGGAGTTTTGCTTTAGGATCCTATTTTCACTTTCAAAATTATCATAGACAAATAAATTTAAGTACACATACCTACCAAGAATCATATCCTACATCTGGGATGTCATTGAAATGATATTATACATTATAATAGAGAATTTTAAATTGTATCTCTATATAATTTTGTCCTCACCTATCCCTTACCTTTGTGTTTTGACCTTCAGTGCTATGTGCCACTTTGATTCTTCTCACACCCTCTTGAAATATGCATTTTCAACTCCTTCCTTAGGCTTTGTTCAATTTTGGGTCTTGATTGATAGGACCATGATGCCTTGGGCAGCCTAGTCATGGCTCAAGATCAAGACATCTTGGCTACCTTGGTCCTCCCAATTGGGACGCAAAATAAGACCCCTAGATTGTCACCTCATGTGAGTGGAAAATTTGGCTCTATGTTAGTTTGCTCCAAAAATTTAAACACTTAAGGCACAATTAGGTATACAAGGAAGCCTATACCTTCATTTGAAGAGGTCCATCTACAATTCAAAGTGAGATCTCAATTAAAAAATCAATTCAAGTCTAAGTGAGCAAGAAATCGAGAATTTGTTAAGCTTTGAAGGACAGATCAAGTCAAGTAAGTTCAAGCATTCATGATTAACATTCTATGAATACATTCTACATAACATCTTAAACCCTAGTGTGAGGATTCAAGAAAGCTTCATCAAGGTATCATGTTAAATTTCAAGCATTTTCAGATCAGATCTATCTTTTGGCTCAAGAGGAAAGCATTCTACTTGAATTCAATTCCATTTCAATTATTTTAATTTAAAGGTTAATTCTTAAACCGGGGTTCGACCTCAGGAAATCCTCCATTAAAAAACCTTATTTTGTCATTTTGTGTAGAAAATTGACTCAGGGGTTGTGAGAAAAGAATCTAGCAAAGAAGATAGTGACAATCAGATTCATCTTTTGAAAGAATGAAAAGATGACCATGCCAATCCACATGTTCTAGTCAAGGGAATTTTAGATGAACTTTTGGAAATAGACTTTGTGCATCATCCTGATTCGAAAAACATTTAGTTTGTCTACATCCAACATTTGCAAGACCAAGTTGATCCACACCTCCTGGTCCTAACAATTTCATTTGAACTTTCTATCATAGGTTCTGACCTATTTTCTATTCTTAGATCCAAGTTTACAACTCTGCATGATATCTAGAACATATGGTTACTATTATTTTATGTCGAAATCTCAATGTTTGTCCTAGAGCTAGCATTGCTATTCAAACATAATTCAAATACCATTTCAACTCAAACAAAAATGAATTGAATACAATTTGCATTCAACTCTCTTCCTAAAAGAATTGAGGTTGGATCTATTCGATTTATTTTCCTTTTAATGTAGTGTGTATGAAGTAGTTGTTTTCCAAGTTTACATAACTATGCTTGTGTAACTAATTTCTACCAACATAAATTTTAGTGAATCTATCATTGCTGATGCTTATTTCTGATATTTTATTTTCAAATCTGATTTTCATAAATTTAATTCAATTTACCTTTCATTCATGCACTTAAATCACATGAATTTAAAGGTTCAACTCACAAAAACGCTAATTTATTCTCATAAAATTGATTTGTGGGTTACATAATTTTTAAATTATATTCTTGGATCTGATTTTTATTACATATCCTTTTTATATTTAGAAACATCTTGTGTTCAAATTCATAATTCATGGTGCTTAATTCATTGTTTAATAAACAATTTTACTAAAAAAATGTATTGTTCAATCATACATATAGCTTGCATTATCAAAAAAATTATGATTTCAAAGCTTTGCATTAAATATTTCCTTCTTATGAGTGTTTTAACCCTTAGTCCTACATCAAATATTTTAGTCAGAAGAATTTATAGACTTAGTGCTTCCCAAAGTTTAAATACTAAGGATATGGAGCCCAAGCTGAGTAACCCATTATGCGTGAGTGTTGGTACTTCCTTTAATCCCACACCTGACATACCAAACATCATGGAGAACAATTCCCCTCACATTTATTGTGATGACAATAACTCACTAACTATGGTTAGTAGTGCTCAATTAGGGAATCTTGATATTGAGCTGGACAATCTTCAACAATGGATGGGCTAAGAACACCCAAATAGTGAGGCAATCACCTTGATTGAAGGGTAAGAGAATGGTTCAAAGTGATAATATAGGTGTGGAAGTGTTATGTGGCATTTCTCATATTGTTAATACCAATATTATGCCTACTCAAAGTTATGAAAAAGTTCTTGGTTATTCTCATCTTACTACTCAAGTTGAGCATTCCATTCCTATGTCTACATGATTGCCTAATGTGTCTACATATACATCTTCTATCATGACTACCTCTACACAAAATTTTAATCCTACACATGTTACTCATGCAAAAAATCCTATTTAATACTCTTACATGCCTCCTTTCGTAAATCTTCCATTTATTTCCCAACTGTCTCCTATACCAACTGTAATATGGTGGAAAATGATGAGGGGAGATCAAGTGGAATGATCTACTCCCTTCAAAAGAGGGATGAAAGTTTCACAAAGGATTCCCTTTAATTTTTGCACACATTACATTTAAAAGAGGGGTTGAATTAACTATATCCAATCCCAATGATAAGGGATTGAATAATAAGTGAATTGTAGTAAATTTGTAATCTATTAGGAAAGTAAATTAACCCTCTTTTATAATAGACTAGTTGAATTAAGCAAATTGAGACTAAGTGTAGAAGTGACAAAAAAATGATTCTATCTTGAGATAGAGATGAGGGATGAATATGTGAACTTGGAATTAGTAGTAGAATGTCGAGAGGAAGATTCTCTGCAAATCTTAGCAAAAGTTGCATGAACCATGTTGAAGTTGCACACGGTTTTCCAAAAAATATGTGCGTCGAAAAGGGTTTTTTCATCTTTGAAAATGAAGCCTAAACCTACAATCACAACTGAACACCTGCAACCTACACATATAAAAGAGAGGGAAATGTTGTTGGGATTGGGGATTTTCCTTTAGGTCAAACCCCATTTTGTAATTTACCAAGTGATTGAAAAATGTTGCAAGTAAATGAAAGGAAATGTATAAAGTAAAATCCATCTCAAGAAGGGGATGTGATTGAAATGTTGATGAATTTTCTTGAAAGGATATGTGAAATAGGATGTCTTGAATTTTGATAGGATTCTCCTCATCAATGGTTGAATCCTTGACTTGAATGCAACACCTATCTTTGAAAAGAGACTTGAAATGCTCAATGTTTGAATGAATGCTTGAATGCTTGATGACGATAATGTAGATCTCTCACTTGTTCACCTTACTTTCGCTTATGCAAATAGGAGGGGAAGTGCTCCTTATATACTTTCCAATTAGGGGTGTTTAAATATTTTCCAGTCTTAGGCTAACATAGAGAAACTTTTTTTCTTCACAATTGACAAGATCAATGCAAGGGGGGACCAAAGGGGGGCCCAAAATAGGGTTAGGACAAGGGCACCACACCCCTATCCTAGGAGGGGTAAGGGCATGTAGGATAGGGAGTAGTACAACGTAGTGCAGAATGATGGAAAATATAAGTTTTTGATGTTTTGAGTGTGTTTCGGGTCTCCGATCAGGCTTAGGGATTCGTTCGCTAATTCAAAGACCCAAATGCGGTCGAAAATTGTAAGGGTCATAATTTATGACTCTACATTTATCCCCCACTTTAGCTAGAGTAGAAGCATATGCCAATACTACCAATAAAGTACAAGGAGACAAGATTGAAAGACTTTCACCATGTCAAAGAGGAAAGATGCACCAAGCCCCCAGTGGAGTAAGGATCTTACAACTTTGATTGACAAATTAAAAGGGAATATTAGGAGGGATAACCACGACTGTAAGTAGTAAAGTTACCCTCACTATGAGTCATGAAAAGAAAGGATACAAAAAATTACAAAGCAAAGCCAAGTTCACTAAGTAACTCCAAGTATCAAGAAGGAAAATATGAGTGGAGTGTATGCCCCCACATTAAAGCAATCGTGAATGCCTTATCGAGAGATATTGCTTTAAGGTAGGATACACCTAAGAGAGAGAAGGAGAGTGAGCACGTTATCACAAGGATTTAGCTCCCAATTGAGGAATAAACCTGTAGACACCCAAAATTGTCCAGTCTAATTAAATAAATATTTTATTTATTTAATTATTTAAGCTTAATTCTTCTATTAATTAAATAAATATTCATTTATTTAATTAATTCATTTATCCTCTTCTAGCCTTATTTCTCATTTAAATAAATACATTTATTTATTTAAATTATCATTTTCCCAAATTAAATAAATACCTTATTTATTTAATTGATCTCACTTCTTCTATTAATTAAATAAATCTTTATTTATTTAATTAATTCATTAACCTTTTCTACCCATGACACATATCATTCATCTCTTAATTCATAAACTACCTACCACTTTCATAATTTTATTATTTCTTTTACCTACCCTCTAATCATAGCCGACCTCCTTTTACACCTCTCAATCTTATCCCTCCATTTCATATTGTGTCTTCTATATAAGGAGATACTTCCTTCATTATCAAACCCTAATCAATTTATGCACTTGACTACACTACGCTTTTGAGCATATGCGATCCTACTTGCAACCACATTCCGTTCTTTGTTGAGCTCCTGTGCACATAAAATCTGAGAGCAATTATATCAAGCAAGATCAATGGAGATAGGAAGAATGGAGATCCAAACCCTATTGGACATGTGATGGTATAATCTTTGTGATTTCATTTGATTTGCATTGTCTTAGGTAATCTTCACATGTTATGGTGGATCTTTGTTGTTGTTAGGCTAGGGTTTTTGTGGTTGAATTCATTTAGCCTTTCAATATCATTATTATTGTTATCCATTTTCACCATATACAAAACCCAAGGATAATGAACTCAAAACACCAAGCACGAGGTGGCTTCACTTTCCTCAAGGTAAATATGACATATGATAACTCGTGTATATATATATATATATGTATGTATAGAATAGTCCTCATTCCCCAAAGAAAGGAAATCACCTTGGAAGAAAGGGAACACATGTGCCTTTTGAGTCAAATGAAAGAGACAGAAAGAGATCCCAATGCTTTGCATCATCCTCAAGTAGACATCACTAGCGACAACAAATAGAAGAATATGGATACACATAGAACAATAGTCACAGAAGAGAAAGAAAGGAGAGAGGTAGAGGCTCACGATACTAATGTAGCTAGTCTAGCATGACATCCACCTCCCGATCTTGCTGATCACTATTTTAGGAAGGTGGGAAACATGCCAGAGGAGGGACATAGAGCACAACATATGGAGCTATCACAAGATACAAAGAAGGACTATGCTCATGAGCTAAGTCACTTTGTTCATTTCGAGGAGCTAGGATTAAGGGTTTTGAAAATTCTGTAGATAAATGTTTATCAACATCAACATATTCATATTCACTATCAGAAGCATTAGGAATTTTATTGCCATCATGAATAACATTTTCACCCATTTCTTCATCAAGATTTATAAAAAGAGGAGCTCTAGCATGGATAGAATTAAAACCATCAAATATTTTTTGCAACTTATGATTGGGAGAGTTAGGTTCAACATATTGATTAGGAGAAAATGGAATTATGTCAACCATTGGTGTTTTTGGAGATTCAATAGTTTGATAAACAACTTCACAAGCTCTAGCATGACATCTTCATTGACGTTCTCTTGCACAATGATTCCATTGAGTCTTAGCAGAAGGATGAGAAGAACAAGGAATATTCTCATCTTTGGTAGTTGGATGATTAGGTTGAGGTCTTTAAGGTTGGACAAGAGAAGAGGCAAGTCTCTTATCTCTATAAGAGGAAGGAGGTGGAACTGCACCATATAAAGGAGGAATGTTTGGTGTAGGAAGGAGACCAGGTCCATAATGAGGAGGAGGTATAGGTCTAACCTTGGGAGGAATATTGTTCTTCTTCTTAGGAGAAGGAATAGTCTCATGCATAATAATAGGTTAGGAATCTTCCTTAGGAGTAATATTAGTTCTATCTGTTAGAGGAAGAACTTCATCTTCAAGAATAATAGGAATATCAAGCATTGGAATTCTAGGTTGGCTTAATGATAAGATCATATCTTTCTTCTATTTTTGATAAGATTGAAATAGAGCATCACTTCTTGGTGGAAGAGATCCAAATTGTTGAGGCCAAAAGTAATCAATAGGAACACTTGGGCTTCTTTGGGTTGGTCGAAATAAGCTATGGTTAACAATTACGATTTCTCCATTGTGGGGAAATTTAAAAAACTTATGGATTGGAGAAGCAATAGCCTTCATGGAAGATAGCCAAGGGTAGCCTAACTTCGCATGAAATTTCTCAGATGAAAGAATGATAACAAAGTTGACATCTATAGATTTACTATAAACCTCAATAGGAAGTGTGATAGAACCAATAGCAGGACAAGTAAATCCATCAAATAACTTAATGATCACATGAGTATCATCATAGATTGGTTGATGCAAATGTCAAGTATAAATATATTCTTTAGTGATGACATTAACCATGTAAGAAGGATCAATAAGAACACTACGAAAAGGTTTTCCTTGGATCTTCGCAACTATATATAAAGGGCCATCGGGTGCCCTAATGGTCTCACTAGGATCAAATGTGATACATGGATCATTAGATGTTTCTCGTTTCGCTACCAAAATAACTATATTCTAAGCTGTAAAAGTGAAATCAGAGGGAGAGAAAGAAGTGTGTTCAGTCTCAATCATGTTAGAGGTATGAGAGGGTAAAAGATTAGTGAAAATATTAAGATTTTGATTAGCATCTACTGATTTGTTTCCCTTATCATTCACACCTGCCACATATATAGTATTATTATCAATCAAGTCTTGAATCTTACATTTTAATGCAAAAAAAAATTCAGTATCATGACCAGGTTGATGATGAAATTGATAAAAGGAATTATTATCAAAGTGAGGTGAAGTTGTCTTAGAGGGGTCAACTGGTTTTATTGGAGGAAGTTTGATAACATTTCTTTGTAACAACTGAAACATGATGCTATAAAAAGATTCAATCAAAAGGAGTAAATTCTTTCTCTTTTGAAAAATTTAGAAATAGGAGGCACACCTGTTGTAGCATTCACGTTGTTGTTTTTGATGGTGTCATTGAATTTGATGAAGCCTTTGTTTGGTTTGAACTTCACAAACGGTTGTTGAGCACTCTCACCCTTATCAATTAGAGCCATAGGAGTAGATTTCTCCATTTGACTCATAGTTAGTTGATAATTGTGAAGTGTTACACACAACTGCGGAAAGGAAGTAAACTCAAAAAAGATAAGTTTTTCCCTAATTTCTTTTTGTAAATTAGAAATGAAAATTATTTGAATATCATTATTAGGTACTAGAAAAGAAATTTTAGAGCACAAATGCTTGTATCTACCAATGAAATTAGTCACTTTTTCTTTAACACCTTGTTTACAATGCATTAAATCAATCAAAGTGATTTTGGGACCTATGTTGTTTTGAAATTGTTAAATAAAAAAAATTGCTAATTGTTGAAAGGAAGTAATAGAATAAGAAGGCAAAGAGAAATACTATTGTAAATCCTTATCTCTTAATGTTCTAGTAAACAATTTGGCAAGCAATCTTTGATCATGAGAAAAGTCAGTACCCAAAGTTTGGAATGTTTTGACATGTGTTAAAGGATCACCTTTTCCATTATAGAGTTCCAATTGAGGGAGTTAAACATGTTTAGGAGGGACAACTATAACAATATCAATAAAAATTAGGCTCGCAACGTCAAATGTGGGCACACTAAACATAGATTGACTCATAGAAGTGATTTGTTACAATGTGGACACAATTTGAGCAAGGTTATTGATGGTTGCTATGGTTGAACAATTTATGTTAGACATGTTTGATTGATAAGGTGGTGTGATGTTATTGAAAGTAGTCATTTATTGAGAATAAGGTGGTGGGACACTAATGTAATTAGGCATAGGTGATGATTGAGTAGGGAATGGGACACTATAAGGAGGAGTAAAATTATCGAATGAATTGCCCACTTGTGTCACATTGATTGATTGAGAGACAATAGGAATACTTAGTGAAGGCATAGATAAAGATAGAGGATTGAATGAAGAATATAGATTTCCCCCATGACTAATGGTTGTAGATATGACATTTTGAGTTGAAGTAGCCATGATGTTTGAAGTGAAAGTAGGAATACTGGCCATAGAAGTGGTCAAAGGAATAGAATGATTGATTTATGTAGAAGGTTGTGAATAACCTAAGGTCTCAACACAAATCTTCATAGGCATAATATTAGAATCAACAATGTGAGCAATACCACACAATATATCAATTCAATTCTTATCACTTTGAATCATGTGTTTTAGGCCTTCAAATAATGAAATAGCTTCACTATAAGGATATTCTTGGGACATCCATTGTTGGAAGTTGTCAAATTGATTGTCAATTTTTTAAAGTTGATCTATAGAGATTCTAGTTAAAGCTTCTTCTTCATCATGGGAATAATCAATTGGGTAGGTAGAGATATTATTAGGATGGGAAGAATTAGCAATATCCTCATTGTAGAAGTCACCCAAATTAGGCTCCATCTCATCAACAATTAAACATTGGGAAGCCTTAATTATAATTCTTCGTCTCATGGGGATAGTATAGGTAGGACTAATATCTATAAAACTAATGTAGTAGAGGGAAAATTTGAAATTTGAAATTGAATTTTAAATTTTGGGAACAAAGTTTGCAAAATTTGAATAAAGTAAAATTCAAGAAAATGATGATTATATAATTTGAACTTTGTGGAAAGAAGAAATGACACAATCTCCAAGAAAGATTTATTAAAAAGAGATTGAAATTTAAAATTAGGGCCAATGGGATACCACTTAATTTCAAATTTAAAATTGACAAAATTAAGATCTGAAAATTAGGGCAGATTATAATTAACAACTTAATTTAAAATGTTTCCTTGAAAGTTGTAATGTTGAAATTGGGAAGTGTTTTTTAATTTTAGAGGGATAAAAACTCGACAAAATCAACCAATTATCTAGATTTAAGCAATTAAATACTGTCATAATAGTCTCCTGAAATTTTGGGAAAATAGCCAAGGGCCATGTTGAAGTTATGCACGGTCCTCCCAACTTTTTCAGAAATTTTCAGGGATGAAAGCTATGATGATTTGAGAGTTAACACCAAAAAATTGATTGATTTTACGATCTCTAGATAGGTGAAATTAAGGCTTGAATATCAAAATAGGACCCTATTAGGGTTTGGAAAAAGATAAGAAATTGAATTGCAATTTTGAAAAAGGTCAAACCTAATTGATAGGGCCACCTTAAATGATATTTAGAAAACTGAAATTGGTTGAAATTGATTGAAATTTGCACAAAATCCAATTAAATTTGAAAACTAGGGTTTTAGGACCTCACCATTGAATTTTAAAATTTTGAATTTTGGGAAAAGGAGGGAAATTGAAAATTTAAATTTTAGGCAAGAAGACAAGTCTGAAAACAATCACAAATCTGAAAATTAAATGTAAATCCAATTTTTGCACAAGTTCAAGTTGATGTTTGAAAATTAGGGGTTTGACAATTAACCACTTAATTTTGTAATTTTGATTTACAAGACAATCAAAGAATTAAATTTGACAAGCAATGTAAGTTTCAGATCTAAGACAATAGATAGCAATTTTTGCAAAATACAAGTTTAATTTCAATTTTAACAACTAGGGTTTTGAATGAATTAACCATTAAGTTTTTGTAAATTGTAAGAAATTTAAACTTGTAAATGAAAAGTGTGCAATAATTTTCAATGTAAAGCATGTAAGACGTCGGGTTCACCAAAATGTAATATGGTGGAAAATGATGAGGGGAGATCAAGTGGAAAGCTTTACTCCCTTCAAAAGAGGGATGGAAGTTTCACAATGGATTCGCTTCAATTTTCACACACATTACATTTAAAAGAGGGGTTGAATTCACTAGATCCAATCCCAATCATAAGGGATTGAATACTAAGTGAATTGTAGTAAATTTGGAATGTATTAGGAAAGTAAATTAACCCTCTTTTATAATAGACTAGTTGAATTAAACAAATTGAGACTAAGTGTAGAAGTGAGAAAGAAACGGTTATATCTTGAGATAGAGATGTGGGATGAAGTTGTGCACCTAGATTTAGTAGTAGAATGTCAAGATCAAGTTTCCTTTCAAATTTGAGCAAAAGTTTCAAAGACCGTGTTGAAGTTGCACATGGTCCTCCAAAAAATCCACGCACTGAAAAGGGTTTTTCCATCTCTAAAAATGAAGCCTAAACCTGCAATCGTAGTTGCACACCTCCAACCTACAAACAGAAAAGAGAGAAGAATTTTGTTGGGATTGGAGATTTCCTTCAAGTCAAACCCCATTTTGGAATTAGCCAAGTGATTGAAAGAATGCTGCAAGTAAATGAAATAAAATGTCTAAAGTAAAATCCACCTCAAGAAGGGGATGTGATTCAAATGTTGATGAATTTGCTTGAAAGGATATATGAAATAGGATGTCTTGAATGTTGATAGGAATCTCATCTTCAATGGTTGAATCCTTTAATTGAATGCAACACCTAGCCTTGAAAGGAGACTTTTAATGCTCAATGTTTGAATGAATTCTTGAATGCTCGAATGCTTGGTTACAAAAATGGAGACCTCTTGCTTGTTCACCTTACTTTCTCTTATGTAAATAGGAGGGTAAGTTCTCCTTATACACTTGTCAATTAGGGGTGTTTAGGTATTTTCTTGTCTTAGGCCAACATAGAGAAACTTTTCCCTTTTCACAATTGACAAGCTCAATGCAAGGGGCCCCCAAAATAGGGTTAGGACAAGGGAACCACGCCCCTATCCTAGGGAGGATAGGGGCACTAGGCTCGAGATGTACTACCCTAATTTAGGACAGGCAACAACACATGGTAGTGCAAAATGATGGAAAATGCAAGTTTTTGATGTTCTGAGCAAGTTTCGGGTCTCCAATCAGGCTTAGGGATTTGTTCACTAATGCGAAGATGCAAATGCAGTCAAAAATTACAAGGCTCGCAATTTTATGATGCTACACCAACTTATCATAATATTCCAGCTTCTTATGCTCAGCCTCCAAATACGTACAATAATATTACTTCTCCATCACAAGATCCAACATGTGCAATTCCAATTCATCCACTAAAGCCACTATCAATAACATGGCTCAAAGTGTTTCATCCTTACAGCAACAATTGGCTTCTTTAACCCAATCCTAGTTCAATGTTCCCACATATGATGTAGAAAATCCACCATCCAATGAGATTATTCATGCAGTTACTCCTAAGAACATGGAGATTTCTCAATTAGAGTTATACAATAGAAAAGGTGACCCCTTTCCTCACATGAAGACATTTCAAACCTTGTGTAGTGATTTCTCTTATGATTAACGAAATGGAAAAATTATTTAGTTGGTCCTTTTGAGATAAATATTTGCAATGGTATTGTTATTTGACTCTTTATTCCATCAATTCTTTTTAACATTTGGCTAATGCTTTATTTTAACAATTTTAAAATAACATTGATTCTATAATTACTTTGATTGATTTGATTCATTGTAAGTGATTTAAAGAAAAATTGACTGATTTTATTAGTAAATATAAATATTTGCATTCACAAATATCTTAGATCATGTCTAATCATGATGTTCAAATAATTTTCATTACTAATTTGCTAAAGAATATTAGAGATAACCTTATATTTTTTTACTTTTCATATTTCACACAATTGTGTGCAGTACTTCATAACTATCAGCTTCAAGTGACCCATCAGCTTCAAGTGACCCAATTTAAACTATCTTCTTCAATGGCTCTAGTTGATAATAATGAGAGTGCTCAACAATAGTTTCTAAAATTCAACAAACACAACAACGGTTTGATCAAGATAAATGATAACTCTTCTAACAACATCAATACCCAAGAGGTAGCCACAATGTTAGGCGTGACCCCTTTATCCTATAATTTTAGAAGAGAAATAATTCCTCTTATCATTGCATAGTATAAATATGAGGTTGATTAATGTTTATATGTTCTAACTTCATCCCATCAGACCTACAGATACCTCTAAGCCTCTAGCACCTTCCTTTGACCACAAAGCCTTTTGCCAATACCATCATCAAGTTGATGATGATACTAAAATGTGGTATAAGTTGAGGTATAATATTCAAGACCTTATTGATAATAATATAATCTCAATAAATCCATAGGACCTCCTAATCAAAATCTCCAAATCTTCACCAATTATTTGCCTTCTCACTCTACCAATGTTGTTAACTCTAATCCACTCACATTTTCTCTTAATGAATTTGTTGTAGCTCATCTAATAATACTGTGAATCTCATTGAAAAATCTAAACCTAAACCAAAAATATGCATTACTTTTGATACTAGTGAGACCATTGTTGCATTGATGGACCAATATACATTACTACAAAGTTTAAAGAAAAACTAGAACACAAGAGATTCTCATTAATCCAAAATGTATGGTGAATGTTATTACGAAAGAACATATTTTACTAAACAATTGTATTAATTTACATATGCTAAATCTAATGTTATGGTTAAGTTGCATCATGGTTTCTCTTGTCCTGCTATTGTTTCTATCACTCTTCTTGTTGATGTTGGTACTAAGTGCTTATATCTTACCTTATCTATTATTCATACATTAGATCAATTTCGTGTGAAGTTGGGACATCCTTGGACCTCTTCCATGAAATCTATTTCTTCTACAATCCATAAAATTTTAATGATCCCCCACAATGCACATATTATCATAATCAATCACAACCTTTTCCAATCCACATCGAAATGTGGATTTCACCCTTGATTATTAGCATACACAACCTAAACCTTTACAACCTTGAGATCATGCTCGTTTTCGATCTTATAAAAAATGGAAAACTAATATGATATCAAGGTCTTAAGTAAACCTAGAGGGATCTTTCACCTGTGAATACTCCTCCTCCTTATCCTAGACCTGAACTTCTTCCTACACCTTCTATTCCTCCTATATATGTTGTCGTCCCACTTCCCATATTTTATAAAGAAAAACACCCAACACCCTATATCTCTCAACCTATCGAGACTCCTCCCATTCATCCTCTTAAATGAGAGGGAAAGATGCCTATGTTGATTGATACTCAACCTTCACAAGTCTCAAGTAAAACTAAGAGAAATCATTGTGTGAGAGAACATTGATGTAGATGATGTGCCAAGGCACATGAAATTTCTTTCGAAACCAATTCCTCCCCAAAAACACCAAATGTTTCTTTAGTCCCATTTGTCAAACCTTTCCCCAACCCTAGGGAGGAAGTTCAACTTAAATAGCCAGAGTTTAAAATGATCAAGAAAAATGATGAGTCAATTCATTTTGGTGTTAAAGATCATGTTATGATTATTTTAGACAATTTTTTGGATGATGAGAATAATAATGTTGATTCTAATAATTGTGATCATATGTATGACCTTGTTGAGATTAATCATGAGTTATCTTCACATTTTTCAAAAGTATTAATCCTAGCTCCTAGTGACAAACAAAGTGACACATCATTAGAGTATGGTCCTTGTTTGAAACTCATAGTAGCTCCATCTACCATGCTTGTTATTTCTCTTCTTTCATCTTGTGTGCCATCCGTAAGTGATGATAAGAAAGATTGGGAGGTGGGGGATTTTCTTGAATAGCTTCATATGTGCCATAGATTCTTATGTGGGTTTGCTTGTATGTAATGTGCTTCCCCTATGATGTGTTATTTGATATGTCCTTATGTTATGTTATGTTCTCTTTGGATGAACCTTGTTACTTTGTTGATGAAAATAAATAAAGAGGTTGAATTTGTTGTGACATTCTTCTATTTGTATCTGAATTCTTTTATATGTCATATCAATGTTAAGTTGTACATGTGTTATTGTTCGTAAATGTGACTTTGTCTTGTCTACTTGGTGACAATGCAAAGTGTTGAGATCTCTTTTCAGTATCTTCCAAGTTTACCTAAAAAGATATTTTTTTGTTAATCTTATGTGCTCTTCTTCCATTTTTTTCATAGTTCCATTGCCTTTGGGGGATGAGGTCAATTCAATATAATTTTTCTTGATATACATTATTTATCACAAGCACATATTGACCCCAGCTAGTGGATCCCTTATGTGCCCTTTCTTGTATGTTTTGTGACCATTGCCTTTTGATTTTTCCTTTATTTAGGGAATATCATTGTGGCAATGTGCTTGTATTTTGGATTCATGTATACTACCTTAAAGTAATTGCTCCCAGTAAGGCATGCACAATTGCTTTAACATTGGGGCATACACTCTGCTCAATGTTGCATTCATGCACACACCATGAGACTTGGCTTGTACACTTTGATCACACACCATGACATGTTTGGTACATGTTGCAGTACCCATTTTGTAGTCAATTAAATTCAATGATCAAGTTACTTTGCAAACTAATCCTTTTGCTTTGTAATCTTTTGCACTATTTTTTTTATTTCAAAATTTTCAATCTAACATGTCTCATAATAAGTACAAGCATTACAAAGCCAAGTATAGTGATTCTCTTTCTATCCTCTTCATGTGTTGCTCCTTTTAGATTGATATTAGATTTATGAGATCCTACGTCCCTGGGGGCTTCATGTATCTTTTCTCTTTGGTATCTTGATGAAAGTTTCTCAATTGTACTTCATTCTTTACTATGAGTATGGGCATAGGATTATACTCCTGCTAAAGTGTGGGCCAAATGTAGAATCATAAATTGTTTCTATATACAATTTTGTCCTCACCTATCCCTCACCTTGGCATTCCATGATTTAGTGTTTCGTGCTCCCTTTGATTTTGCTCACACCCTCTTGAAATCTACATTTTCAACTCCTAGTTTTGTTCTTGTATCCAATGCAAGAGTACAGATATAATTTTTAACTATTTTTTACCATTCAAATATTTTAATATAACTAAAAGATAAGTCTTAGGCTATAGTAGTAATATATTTCTTGCTGATAAATTAATAAACTAGAAGACCTGATTTTTTGTTCTAGTAGCAAACACAAACATATATAGTTGTTTGCTACTTTTATATGGTAATTTATTTAAAAGAGAGATCTCATTCATAGAAGCAAAATCTTAGCGAACACAGGAATAAGTATATAGTTTTTTACTATTTTTTACTACTCAAATATGGTAACATAACTAAAAGATAAGTCTTAAGCATTTCACCACAAATAGTAGAGACCCTAAATATGTTTCGCACTATCCTAAATTTTCTTCACTTTGCATTAGTATCTTCAATATGTATGCATCACATAAGTACATAGTCAATGATAGAATGTAATGATTCAATAAAATTAAAAAGAGAGTTATTTAGAATTAATCAATACAAACTTTATTGACCTCTTATGTTTAATATAATTTCAAATTTTAGTTTAATGTTTAATGTGTATCCGAGGATGCCCTGGGCACCCTAGTCTTGGCTCAAGACCACAACATCTCGACCGCCTTGGTCCTCCCGATTAGGACCCAAAATACGATGCCTCAACAATCACATCATGTGAGTAGGAAATTTGTCATTGTGTTGGCCTACTCCAAAAATTCCAACACTTAAGGCATGATCAAGTATAGAAGGAAGCCCAACCCCCTCATTTGAGGATGTCCATGTACAATTAAAATGACCTCTCAATTACAAAATTAATTCAAGTCTAAGTGAGAAATCTATCAAGCATTCATTAAGC
Source organism: Cryptomeria japonica (assembly GCF_030272615.1). Classification (NCBI taxonomy): domain Eukaryota; kingdom Viridiplantae; phylum Streptophyta; class Pinopsida; order Cupressales; family Cupressaceae; genus Cryptomeria; species Cryptomeria japonica. Next base: position 14,888,091 of record NC_081415.1, on the reverse strand, counting down.
ATTGAAGGAGAGATCAAGTCAAGTCAAGTTCAAGCATTCATGATCAATATTATATGAAGATATTATACATAGCATCCTAAACCCTTGTGTGAGGATACAAGCAAGCTTCATCAAGGTATCAAGTTCAATTTCAAGCATTTTCAAATCAAATCTAGCTTTTCCCTCAAAATGAAACCATTATACTTCAATTCAATTTCATTTCAATTTCAAGGTTAACAAATTAGGGTTTGACCTAAGGCAAAACCCCATCAACAAATGTTTTTTGGTAATTTTGTGTGCAATAAATTGACTCTGAAGCTTTGAGTGAAGAATCAAGTGAAGCAAACAATGACAATCAGACTTAGATTTTCAAGGCATGAAAAGTAGATTACTAGGATAGTAAAATCTATGCATCATCTTGATTTGAAAAAACATTCAGTTTGTATATGTTCCTGATCTATAGGACCACTTAGCTCTACATGCCCTAGTCCTGACAATTCACTTGAAACTTGTGTCATAGATTTTGATCTATTTTTCATTATTAGATCCAAGTGTTGGAGATTGTTGGAATTATTGTTGCAAATATGTGCTTGAGATATATTTGAGAGATGTGTTGTCATTGATGTCAACATAATTCTCTACTAAAGACAATGATGTAAAGAAATTTAGTGAGTTAGTTTGTTTGGTGTAATAAGAATGATAAAGATCGGAGTTTGTGGATTAGGGTTTGTAGAGGGTTGTCTATAGTTGATTCAGCTTAATTTTAAGAGGTCCACATGGAGATTTGATTGAGTTATGAGCATCTATGTTGTGGGTGGTTTTTTAATGAGCTCTAGGTAGTGTGCTTGATTGCATGTGCATTCCCCATTGTAATACTTCTAACAAAGTATACGCACTTTTTAGATTTTTCGACCATGGTTTTTCCCCTAACAGGGATTTCCATGTACAAAAATATTGGTGTTATTTCTATTCATGTTGTGTTGTTGATTTATGCTTTCATGTTCAATTATTAGATCTATCAATAAGTTTAAGTTGTGTGAGTTTTTGAGACAACTGATTCACACGCCCCCCCCCCTCCCTGTAGTTGTCTACCCTATATTCATTAATTAGTATCAGAGCAAGTTCCTCCAAAGAAGCTTAATCACTTGAGGTGATCCAAGATGGCAACTTACAATAAGGATAGTCCAAGATTTGATGGTACCAACTACTCTCTTTAGAAGAGTCGGATGGAGTGTCATCTGAGATGCATCAGTGAACCTTACTAGGATATTACTAAAAGAAAGTATACCATTCCTACAAATGTCCCTTCAACTTTGGATGATATCAAAAGTATTGAATACAATATTAGGGATAAGGAATCATTATTGAGTGCACTGACTGATTCCGAGATGACAAATGTTATGGAATTGTAGACTTCTCATGAGATCTGGAAGAAGTTGGAAACCTTGTATGAAGGTGAAAATTATGTGAAGATTGCCAAGTTGCAGAGCCTAAAGGGAAAATGTTAGATGTTGAGGATGAGAAAAGATGAGAACATCGCTTCTTACATGCAAAAGGTGAGTGAACTTGTGTGCAGTTTCAAATTTTCTGGTGGAAAGTTGGAAGAATCAAAGATTGTTGCTAAAGTGCTTATATCATTACCTGCATCCTACAAGCATAAAGTTGCTACTATTGAGGAGATCAGAACTATGTCAGAGGTAACCATGGACATGTTGATTGGTAAGATTTCCACCTTTGAGATGAGCGAGTTTGGTGATTCTCTTCTTAAGGAAGAATTTCCATTCAAGGCTACTATTTTAGGAAGGGATAAACATAGATATGATCTAGGAGAAATTTAGTCAAGGATGTCTAGATATGAGAAGGAAAGGAAGGAAATTGAAGAACAAGAGTGAGATCTCGAGGATCTTGAAGCCCTTATTTCCAAATGATTACCCAAAGGAGTTGGTAAGTATGAAGGAAAATTGACTCTTAAATGTTTTTTATTGCAATAAGATACGTCATTTTGCCTCAACGTGTTTGGAAAGAGTTCCTAAGTAAAAACCTACTAGACCTAAATTTGAGAAGAGATGTTACTATGTTTTTGAAAGCAACCTCTAACCCAGAATCAAGTTCAGATCATTTTGGTGAATCCAGTGCATCAAGGAGAAGGAACTAGTGCAAGTGCTAAAGAAAGAGCACAAGAGTATGAAATTCAAGAAAATCCTAAGGATCCTAGGTATGTAAGGTTGAATCATTATGAAAATCCGATCATAGGAGATAAAAATAAATGTGTTCAAAAAAGAAGAAGAATTGATGAAGATGAAGTTGAGTATTGTTTGATTTCAAAGATTGAACCTAAGGATGTAAAGATGAACATTGGGTAAAGCAATGGAAGAAGAATTAATGTAGATAGAAAAGAATAATACTTGGGATCTTGTTCCTAGACCTAAGAACAAAAATGTAATTGGAACCAAGTGGGTCTTCCAAAACAAATTGAATGAATGGGGTGAAGTTGTCAGAAAAAAGAAAGACTTGTTTGTAAAGGATATTCACAAATGGAAGGAATTAATTTTTAAGAAAGAGCAGACATGAGATAAAATTAGAAAGACATCTTCACACTATGGCGGAAATTATTCAAAATTACAAAGTGATGACCATAAACTCTAGTATAGCAACCATCCAAAGTGAGGTAATTCATAATTACCTTGAGGAGATTTTGCCAGAAGGGATTGATAACTGCAATGTCATAGAAGCTGGCTGTCTTTTTAACAATTTTGGCACACTCATCCTCTTTTTGGGGGAAATTAAGCACAACTTCCTCCATATACATTTTGTCTCTATGATACTTCATTCCCTCCATGGATAGCCTGGTAACCTGTGCAATGAGGGCTTCATCAACCAAAACCTTCCGACCATGAAGGACAATTGTTCCATCCTTCCAGTTTTTAGCAAAGTAGTTTGTGACATCCTGGTTCCTCACTTGAAGCCTATCAATGTAGGGAGTAAACCCCCCCTTCTCCAAAATCCGCCAAAGTATTTTTTTCCTTTTTCAATTCCACACAGTTAGGCAACTCTATTCACTTTCTCTCTCTACCCATACTGGCTTGCCTTTTGTAAAATTCTCTGCAGACCAAAAAACTCCAGAGAGAGTTTAAAATTTCCCACAAAGCATGTGAAATAAATTCCCATCGATTCATATGTCCTCTCTGGCCACCTGTCTTAATTATGAAGGGTTCAATAATTTTCTATATACTTGAATTCATTATGGCCCAAGTTATTATTAAACATACATCCCTAACTTCGCTTGTGAAATAAAAGCATACCAAGTTCCAAGTCTAGCCTCTCACCTCAGGTCTAGCTAAGATGATCTTTACACTCCACTCCTCTATTGGCATGAAAGTCACCCGCAACATTTGCTTGTCTATAAATTTGAGTAACAATGCATCTTTCAAAGGATCTAATGATATTTTTTGCTTTTTTGATCGATGTATCAACATTCCAAGCTAGATTGGAGGTACCCCTTAGGTAGTTAATAATTTTTTAGAGTCCCCTTCGACCCAAACAAGCTTGAAGTTATGAAATTTGGCAAGTTTTAAACTATGGTAGGCACCTATGGCTTCCACAATATTATTAGTCTATTTTCCAAGAGGGGGCGCATAAGAAGATATGAAATTGCCAAAGTGATCCTGAAGCAACCCTCCACATACAGCTTGACCCAGGTCCCCCCTAGCCACACCATTGAAATTGATTTTAACCCATCTAAGGGGTGGACATGTCCAACTAGTAATATCCCTAGGATTAATTTTAGGCTTGTCCATTTGGAGAAGATGATAAAAGTCCCATTCTTTGACAACATAGACTTCAAACTTCTTAAGGGTTCTTCTTTGGGAGTGAACATTGGAACTAAAAATCAAAAGGTTATCAAATATGGATCTAGACATTTTCTTGAAGACACTATCAGGAGGGAAATTGATGTTCCTGAAGATGTGGTTATTGCGTTCTTTCCATATTCCTCATGCCATGTGAGAGAAAACAAAGAACCATAGCTTCTTGAAAAAAGGATTCCTTGAGGGTGGGTTCCGTTGATGGACAAGATCCTTTATGGTCCTGGGGAGAGTCCAATAGAGACCCCATTTTTGAAGTACCAACCCCCATATCTTTGAAGTGTAAGAGAAGTGTAAAAATAGATGATCAATAGATTTAGCATCCCTTAAGCACAAATAGCATCTATTTGGGATAGCAAAGCCTCTCTTAACTAGTGTCCATTGTTAAGAATTTATTAAGAAAGAGGAGCCAAAAAAATATGTTAAACTTAGGGGTAAGATTATTGATCCAAACCTTAGAGAAACAAGAGACATGGGGATCATTATAGAAATCCAAAGAGGCCACATAAAAATTCCCATTAGGAGTGAATTTTCAGATTAGTTCATCTTCAACATCATTCTCCAAACCAAAGGAGTTAAGGAAGAGCTACAATTGAGTTAAATAAGGGTTAACGACTGAGAGATTCACCCATTTACCCTCCTTCCAATAATCAGCCACCATGACACCAAAAGATTCCACATAAAGATCCTTTAAAGATCCAAGACTAGGATCAAAAGCAAGCGAGTGATTCCCGATCTAGAAATCATCCCAAAACCAAATTCTCTTACCATTCCCCAACTTCTAGTAGGAGCCCCAGCTAGCCACATCTCTAGCCTTGAGGATATTTTTCCAAAGATGAGACCCAACAGGGATATCAGGAGAGCTCAAAAAATCCTGCAAAGAATGAACATTAGAAAGGTATTTATAGTGCCATATAGTGTTCCATCCCCTTCTACAGTAAAAAGATCTCCAGACCAACTTGGCTAGAACAACATGGTTAAAAGATTTTAAACTTATAATTCCCGAACCACCACATCTCCTAGGTTTACAGATATTCTCCTAGGCAACCAGGGGGATTCTTTTCTTCTCCTCAACCCGAGACCAAAGGAATATTTTCTTTATTTTTTCTATGATATCAGAAAATTTGGAGGGAATCAAACTGAGGGCATACACAGGGAGGTTTTGAAGGGAGTCTTTCAGCAGTTGAATTTTACTGGCCTAACTCAAAAGGGTACCTTTCCACCCTACCAACTTCCTATTAAAACAATCAATTAAAGAGAGACAAAAGGAATAAGAAGGATTAGAACCCAAGGGGAGACCCAAGTAAGTAGAGGGGAGAAAACCTATAGAAAAACCAAGAATATTAGCAATCTTCTATTGAGGCTACTCAGGAGTGTTGAAAAAGTAGATAAAGCTCTTCCTTCTATTGACCACCTATCTTGAAGCCTTTTCATAAAGGTTGAGAACTGACTTGATAACTCTTGCTTCGCCAATAAAGGAGCTTCCTAACAAAATAGTATCATCAAAAAATTATTGATGAGAACAAATCAAATTGGCTGAGGATAGCTTGAGGCCCCTTAAAGATCCTTCCGTCACCTTTATATGAATGAATCTGCTCAAACTTTCAGCCATTATTGTAAACAAGATTGGTGAAACAGGATCACCCTGCCTAAGTCCTCTTGAAGTTATAAAAAAATGAGAGGGTTATCCATTAACAATAACGGCAATGGAAGCCGTAGATATGAACTGCCAGATTAGGTTGATGACCCTTTTAGAGAAGCCAAAAGCTTGAAGAATTTTTTTTAGAAAACACCAGTCCACCCTATCATAGGCCTTAGCAATGTCCAATTTCAGCAAGAAACCTTGACACTTCACCTCCATGAGTGAATGTATATTTTCATGAATAGTAACAATAGAGTCAAGAATCTGTCTTCCTGGAATAAAACTATTTTATTGAGGAGAAATCAAAAGAGGATGAACCTTCAGCATCCTCGAAGGAAGAACCTTAGAAATTATTTTATAGAAAGAATTGCACAAGCTAATAGGTCTAAAAGAATCTAGAGAATCCACTCCTAGCTTCTTCGGGATGAGGACAATAAAGGTAGCATTCAATTCATTCATCAAGGTTATAGCACCAAAGAACTCCTTCACTGCATTGGACACATCCTTCTCCACAAAATCCCAGAAGTGTTGAAAGAACAACCTAGGAAATCCGCCAAGGCTAGGGGCTTTGCTTCCTTCAAAAGAGAAGCCAATACTTTTGATTTCCTCCCTAGAGGGGATGGCTGCCAAGTTATGATTTTGATCCTTGGAAAGGATTTTAGGTATGATGTTAACCAACATCTTTTAAGCCTCTGAATCTAATAAGGTATCTTTCTTCAAAATATTAGCAAAAAACTCAACAATGACTTCACTTATTTCTTTCTCGTTGTCTATTCTTCTCCCATTCTTCACATGATGAACAATTCTTCTAGTAGCCTTGTGTTTTAGAGTAGTGATGTGAAAGAATCTAGTATTCTTATCACCATCCTTAAGCCATAAGGATCTAGATCTCCTCCTCCAAAAGGTATCTTCATGGTCTATGATTTTATGATATTTAGACAAAATTTCACTTTCCTTAGCAAAATTATCATTCACATAACTTTATTTTTGAACTTTGTCCTCGATCGGGCTCAACTCCACCTTAAGAGCAGATTTATGCATAAAGATGTCCCCAAAGAGTTCTCTATTCGACCTTTTTACCTTATCCTTCACATGCCTTAAATTTTTAGCTACTCTAAACATAGCAGAGCCATCAACCTGAATATTCCACCAATCTTTGATGCTATTGTAAAGGTTTGGGTGGGAAAGCCACATCTTTTCAAATCTGAAGGGAAACCTTCTGCACAGGCCATTTTTGGGCTTAGCCATCAAACATATTGGAAAGTTATTTGACCCAATTCTAACCATGAAATTCAGAGAACACATGTAATGCTGGATCCATTCCACAAAGATCAAGGCTCAGTCCAGTCTAACTTGAATCAACTCTCCCCTACATGACAGTTGGACCAAGTAAAGGAGGCTCCAGATAAGTCCAGATCAATGATAGCTTGGCCATTGATGAAATCAGTGAAGTCTTCTTTTCTACCATTCTATATCTTAGATCCCCCACATTTCTCAAATTCCATAAGAGGAGTATTAAAATCCCCCATAACTAGCCAAGGGATGTTGGGATGATGGCTTCGAAAGGAAGACTATTTTAACCAAAATTTCCTTCTATCAACTTTATTATTGGGAGCATACACATTGGACAAAATCCACGAGAATGCATCCCTAGAATGTTTAAATAAAGTAGCTACATGGTTTCCATGGTGACAGATTGGAGTGCCTTGAATGAGCTGAGCATCCCAAAGAGTAACAACTGCCCCAGAGGCTCCATCTGAGAAACTCCTTTGAGAGCCAAAAAATTTGGAAAAGTTAATTTTCTCAACTTTTTCTTTCGACATTTTAGTTTCCTGAATGAGAAATATGTCCGGTTTATGGTCCCTAGCAATAATACGGACAATGTCCTATTTATGACCACTATTAAGACCTCTAATATTCCAGGATAAGATCTTCATTTCTTACTAGGTGAGTTAAACAGACTTTCATGGATCGCCTTTTATGACCCATCTGCTATGTTCTGTATGCACTCCTTCTCTCTTTGCCATTTTTTTGATTTTGTCCCTGCAGTTCAAAGTGGCCCATAGTCTGCCTTTACTCTTTTGCGAGTAGTGACTCCATGTTTCTCTTGTGAATTCTTCTTATTCATTGCTACCTTAGTGTAGTTCATTTCTTCATCGAAATCAATTCCTTCTAAACCTATTAAATCATCAATCTTCGAGAACTACAAGGTATCTGAAATAACTTCATTCTGATCAACATCAAGGGATACGCAGATAGGTTGTTTTGACACATCCCCAAGGATCTTCTCTAGATCACTAAACCCAAAAGATGACCCAAGAATGGAAGAAGGTTGATAGTCCTTGAAGGTGTAGTCTTCTATCTTCTTGTGATTTTTGGTTGTTCAGGGGCAAAATTTCTCCATCCTCCAGATCATCTTCCATTTCCTTTTCTCCTTGTTTAACCGCCACCTCATTCCCCTCATATTTTTGTTCTTCATCCTAAACAGGGGCTTCCTCAAGAATAATCTCATCATCTATGACCTTAATCTCATTGCGCTGACGTTCATGGATTCTATTTTTTGTTTCATCCTCCTGGTCCATTTGCTTCACTAACACTTCATTGTTCTCATTCGGTTGGTTATTAATCTCCTTATTGAGTTCTTGGCCCTTAGCATTCCCTTTATGGTGCCCTATATCTCCCATTTTGTTCTAAGAATCTATAGTTGTTATGCATTTCCAGAGCTTAGATCCTTTATTGGAACCTTTCTTAATATTTAGAGGACATTTCCTTGCCCAATGACCTACTTTTTTGCACAAGAAACAAACGAAAGCTAGCGATTCATACTCAATAGTTTGAACCAGCATTCCCAGCTTCAAAACTAGTTCAACTAATGAAGGGACGTCAATAGATTTGGACACCCCCACACATATCCTGGCATAGACCATTCTTTTCCTCACAGCCATCATAGGATCAATGGATAGGAGTTCCCCAACCACTCCAACAATGCCTTTGAAAATGTCTTCATGCTAATATTCCAGAGGAAGCCTCGACAACTTGACCCAGATAGGAATAGTATCAAAAAAGGCATCAGTCATGTCCATATTAGGACTTCACTTCTTGAGGGTTAAGTAAAACTTCTCCATTATCCAAGGGCCATCACAAAGGATAGCCAAAATGTCCTCCGTGCAAGAAAATACAAAGGAGAAAAAGCCTCAAGGGAGAGCCGAAACCTCAACTTGACATTTTAGCTTCCACCTTCGACTAACAAAAACCCTCACCGCATCAATATTGGGTCTAGGTCCATAAAACTTACCAACAAGGGTGAACATCATAAAATAAATATTATGATCTATCACCTGGTTAGGAATAGAAAGAGCTGCCTTACCGCTCGCCTTATCCCGAGTGATAAAGATAGGGGGAAAGGAAGACTTTCCAGTCAGTTTGACCCCAAATAAGGTTGCCCAGTAGTTGTTTGTGGCATTCGTAGCACCAGCTTAAAAAACACCTTTTGTGGCTCCCGTGATCAGTTGGTTTATCTGAGAATCCCATGAAGAGTACAAATCATGAGGATCATCTGCAAGGGGAACCACCTTTGGGCGTCCGTCCCTTGTGTCCACCTAAAAAACCTATTTTGGAGCCCTTACCATCTTCAGTCTCTGCATCACCCTGGTTGTCCTTAGTGCCATCAGATCTAGGGGATCTCGAACCGGCTCACTGCAAAGCCGGTGAAGACCCACCACGATTCGCAAAGGCCACGCCTGAAACCCTACCTGCTGCTCCTGCCATCGAATCTCTTATTATATTTTCGATAATGTTATTACTAATAAATTATTTATAATTAATATATTAATCTTTATATAATATTTTAGATTATACTATTGTTTTATATAGATTTAACATTATAGGAGAATGATATATAATATTTTCTTTCATTTATGTTATAAATTTAGTTTAGAATAGAATTAAATATGTTAATAATATTGTCAATAATATGCATAATATTAAGTTATTAGTCAAACGTTTATCTCAAATTTTCTTATATTTTAATAATTTAATTACTATCTTACTAATATATTATTATGTTAGTTTTTATTATTGAGTGATTATATATAGCTAACATATATAATACTTATTTGTTTTAATATAAAAAATAAATTTAATCCAAATATAATATTTTTATTATATTATATATATATAAATATTAATAATATTTGTCAATAATATGTATTATATTAAATAATTTATTCATTTGTTATCTAATATTTAATTTTATTATAAACTATATAGAGAATATATATTAATATTTTTATCAAAGATATATTTTATTTTGGATTTTTCTACTATATAAAATATAATTAATAATACATATATTTTTTAATAATATTTGTCAATAATATGTATTATATTAAATAGTTTATTCATTTGTTATCTAATATTTAATTGTATTATAAACTATATAGAAAATATATATTAATATTTTTATCAAAGATATATTTTATTTTGTATATTTTCTACTATATAAAATATGATTAATAATAGATATATTTTTTAAAGGCCCTTTGTGTTTTTAAATTTTTTTAAGACATAAAGTATGAATTTTAAAAATTCTAAAACTAATATTTACGAGTTTTTCTAGCAAAGTAATTTGATTCTCCGTTTTAATTGATGGTTAAAAAGTTCCATATGATTTGTTTTTATTTTATTGTTATTGATGGTAAGTGTGTTGTTTTAATTAATACAAGTTAATCATTTTTTTAACTTGCTGCCACAATTAATCAGTGAAATCATGTGAAATATTTGAGCCAATTAGATTGCTGGAAAACAATTTCTGTAATTTGACTTAAAAATCATGCACCTTAACCTTTTAAAAATAAAAAAAATATATCACAAGAAAAAATTCTCTATTTTAACTAGTGGAAAAGCAATTGAATAGTAACTAGTTAATAAAAAATTGGTGCAACTAATTGCAATAGTACTAGCCTAACGACAAGTACTAACAAAGTAAAAATGACCATTTATTTGAAATTCTTGAAGAATTTAACACATGATAAGATATGAAAGATTTTGTAACTTGAAAAGTAATTTTCCAAAATTTGTAAGTATGATACCTCAATTTATCTAAAGAGAGGAGCACATAGAATATTACAATTCGTTAAAAACACAACTGAGAGTTCAAATGGGCAATGTCTCCAAAGCTAAACTAAAATTTTAAGGGAATAGCCATGTAACTAAATAAATAGATAACAAAAAAACATATAAAATCAGCCATTTGAGTGGCAAGAGCAATCACACACGATGGTGGAGGAGGGGCATGGTCATCCGGCTGGCCCCATACATCAATGGGGTCTAGATTGACATTAGGAAGTGACGACCCTTCGTCAACAATAACTTATCCTTCCTCTTTATCTCTAGAGTCTGTAATAGGTGAAATTGCCAAGGCCAAACAGGGAAAACCCTTGGAAGAATCAAGCTCAAGAGGAGCCGGGCTGGACAATACTAGTGGGAGCAAATGGCCGGCTTCTTGTGTTGGTGATGGCTGGCCTGATTCTTTCAAGGTTTTTCCCCGTTTTGCCTTGGTTATTTCACATTGTCTAGACTTAAGAGATAAAGAACAAGAAGAAGCTATTTTTAACGAGGGGTAGTCACTTCCTGACGTCACTCAGGACGCTACTGATGTATGGGGCTAGCCAAATGACTGTGATCATCCTCCACCATTGTTTGGCTGAATGATTTCACATTTTCTAGACTTAGAGATAAAGAGGAAGGAGAAGCTATTTCTAACAATGGGTAGTCACTTGTTGACATCACTTAGGGCCCCGCCAATGTATGGGGCTAGCTGAATGAGTGTGACCCTCCTCTACCATTGTTTGAGCTCTCTGCTTAAGTGTTTGATTAAATTATATGTTTTGTTGTTATCTGTTTATTTGATTACTGGACTATGCCCTTAGACTTCTGATTTAGCTTTCTGGACACTACCGTTTGAACTTTAAACTAATATACACTTAAAATTAAAAATAAAAATAATTACATATAATCACTAAAAAGTTCTCATACACTCATGCCCACCCCCCAAAAGTTCTCATACACTCATGCCCACCCCCAAAATAAAATTGTCGCATCATATCAGATACTGAAATGAGAGGCCACTCAATGAAAACTAGGCATTTTTCTTTTCTTTTCGATTTATTCTCTGTGTTTTCGTCATCCTTTGACTTAAACTTGCCCAAATAAACCGCCCTATCAAACTTATTCTTGCGAATCTCATTCTGTCATAGAACGCCTTTCATTCATATTATCTATTTGGCTTCACTATTGAAAAGATGATGCCATCAACTTTGGTAAACACAGGAATAATATGTTGTCATCGAACAAAGTATTCCAAATAATTCAAGAACAATGCCATCAACTTTGAGAAACAGAATAATTTCAGAGCTGTGCCATCAACTTTCATAAAACGAAAGAATTCCATTCTATCTTAAATGTATTCCTCTTATCTTTTACCCATTATAAAAGATCAATAGTTTCAGTTAATCCATACATTCTACTTGTTTTGCTGGTACATTCCATTTCTTACCATGATTTTATAGGTGTGGAGCACTTAGAAATTTAATGCAGCAATGCATGCTATTATGCCAAGAATGATTTGCCCAAACAGCTGCAGTTAAAGTTATTTGCGGGGAAATCATTCTTGGCATAAGAACCTGTTTTGCTTGTTACAGGAGAACTTACATGAGGAGGCCTTTAGTTGCTTGAAGATACTCAAAATTATAACATAGTTTTGTCGATAGTTGTATTCTTGCTTGAATTTGATATATATTGAATGCTTTATTTCATTGAAAATAGTGGAAATTATAATATAGTTTTGTATATTATTTAAAAATAAATAAATAAATAATAGTAGTTTGTTTTTTCTATAAAGAAGTGAATTTTTTTGTATGAAGAAGATTCTAATTATTAGAATTTGATAAGTATTGAAGATTACATTTCATTATTTGTGTATGAAATTAAATTTAATCTTTAAGATTATAGATCATTTTTCATTAATGTACATGTGTTGTTGGTTATTTGTAGAGACTCAATAAACTCTAGTAGAAAAAATTACATGATTAGGTTTGATTTGTGGATTAAAATCTTATTTTATTTTATCAAAGAAATGTAATTTTCTACTAAGAATAATAAAAAATTATGTATTGATGAAAAAATGATAATTTATAATATTTAAAATAAAATAATATATAAACTACGATTTGGTAATCATGTCGCAGCTTTCCATCTGCTTGCTTGATTAAGTAATGATGTAAGGTTGTGCTTTGTTCACCCCCTTGGCAAGTGGGTTTAGTTATTATGGTTTGGTATGTTGGTTCCTGCACTTTCTGTGTGGTATCGTGCTTTGTCATGGTTGCATTCATGATGATCTCTCACTTGTTTTGGCTTATATATGGGCTCTGGTCTTTCTCTTTATGTGTTTTTTTCTCTCTTTATTCTGCCAATTCTTCTCATGAGATAAGATGATCCGTTTCATTCGAAATTTATTGCTAAGGATTGGAAGATGGTGGTTGTCTTTGGGACCTTGGAATTTGCAAATGGTCTTGTATATGCGATGGTTTCTCATCTTTCCATTGCTATCTTGGTTTCTTCTATGGGCTATTCTTTGGATTGGCCTCATTTTGGTTCCTTCGGGTCTACGTCATCCCCTCCTTCTTCTTATTTGGATTATTTTGTGTTTTCTTATGATGTTCATCTTGGCAAGTTCACTTGTAGTGATTTCTCTTCTTGTTCTTGGTCTCATATTAATCATTGGGTTGGAGACTTGTTCTTTATAGGCAGGGGTGGTTCGTGGTCAACTTTTTGGCTGATCTTTCAGTTTCTGGAGGATGTTGTTCTTCTTGATGATTCGAAAGGTAATTTATGCTTGTATGCTTCTTATGGCAGCTTCTTTTGTATCTAATGAAAAGAGTATGTATTAAGGAGAGGGTTTTGTTGTAATGTGCCTAGGAGGCCTTTGTAATGGGTAAGTAGGCTTGTGAATTTTGAGCAATACTGAAGGGTTTTCTTACTGGTTATTTCCCTTCAGTGTGACAACTTGTAAAAACAGAAAAATATTAATATAATTCAGTGGTATATCCACTTTTATCAAAAAAATAAAAATATATATTATAGATTACTTATTTACTTTAAAAATGATATTTAGATTATGATTGACTATACAAACATTTTTTATAAGAAAATTCCTTACAAATATATATATATCCAAGGGAGAAGCCGATTATATTTAATAGATGTAGTAAATACATAATAATAAATTTTAATCCAGCTTGAAAAAGAAAACTAAAACCTAAGCCATATCAGATTATGCCAAAACCATCTAGGGCATGAAACTATAGTCTTCAAAATTTATAGTCTTTTTAAAAACCAAAAAATCTAAAAAGGATTAAAATTAAGATCATCTTATATGAGCATTTTGAGAGCAATTTGTCCAAACCCAACCATGAAGCATCTATCTCCATGCAAATTCATGAAGGTCATCGATTAGGTTAAGTATCCACTAGATGAACAATCACTGGTATCTATGGACTGACCCATGCTTGTTTTGGAGGAGGAAAGTACTCTATCACTTCCAAGGGTTTTGGACCAAGATGAGCCATGAGTTATTTCAAGTCATTTTCCCATTCCACCAATATTTATTCAGAGGCGATGGAAGAAAGGAAAATCCATTTCTAATCGTGACCATATAATCATTATGCAGTGGAATATTGAGATTTTCATCTATATTTCTCAAAACATTACTCAAATCCACTAACAAATTTGATTTAAAAACCTTCCTGCATAATGCTTCAGTTTAATTTTTCAATAGACCGAAATGAAGAAGAGTGGCTACAAACACAACTAGTATCTCCATATTCACCCTCTATTTGTGTTCAGGTTTTGAGGAATTCATCTCCCAAGATGCATTTAACAACCCTTACTATGGCAAAATGAGATGCATTCATCACCTCCTTTAATCATTTGTCTTTTATTTCTCCAAAGAATGTCCATCTACCTTTTGGAGAAACTAAGCCTAATGGGAGAATCCATGACCCGCAACTCTTTCCCAAGCCTGCAAAAAAAAAACCTCAAGAGAAATATTCAAGCTTTAATTTCGATAGATAAAAGAAGAAGAATGAATACTATAGAAACCTTTCTAAGGAAGCTAAAAGAGATTTGATCCTAGAAAAATCCCCATTGAAAATATAAAATGGAGGCGAATTGATCTAACAAGTCCTTTCTAATAAATGCTTCTTCCTTACTAATAAATGGAGCTTTGAAAGAAAATTTAGTGGCATCACCAATATTCAAATGCTATATTTTAGCTCAGTCACTCGATACTATCTACCAACCATACTTAGAGTCCAACTAAGATAGTGAGATAAGTTTAAAACCTCCTCCACCATAATAACAAAGATCTATGTCAAGTTTGATGAAAGATGTTATGAATCCATTTTTTGACCAATTTTCATTTAAACCCCCATCCAAAAGATGAAAAACATATTTTACAAAACAATCCTCCACTTGTCCAAGCAACTTATAGGAGTTGAGAAATACAACCCCACAATAGCTTGAAGATCTTCTGCAAGTTGAATAACCTGTTACAAGGAGAAGCAATGAAGCAAAATCTGAAGAACAAGAAAAACACAGGAAAAATATTCTCCAAAAAAGAGAGCTCCAATTCACCAGAAAAGTGTATATTGAAAAGATGATATAATGAAAAGAAAAATAACCTCTAATAGGTCAAGAAACCCTAAAAAGGGAAAACCCTAGGTTTGCACATAATAATTAATTAAAAAAATTAATTATATGCACCTAATGTTAGCTTAATTGTAAAAAGATAATTGGAAACTTAAAGAATTAAACAAATAATGTTGAATTAATCAAGTAAAGACCCAATTACTCTAACACCCCCCCTTAAGCTAGACTTAGGGAGAAGCTAAAACCTAGAACAACTACTGAAAGCATGAAAGATGGGTCCCGGCAACAAGGCCCGATCAGGTACCCAAATACAATGAAATCTCTATGAAACGGAGACAAAGGAGAAAACCCAGTGGGAAAAAACTCCTTTCCAAAAAGAGATAAAAGAACATGCTGAAAGAAGAAGAAGGAAGGAATGCCTCATAAAGACCCCCCAAGGACAACTTCCTTCACCCCAAGCATAGAGCGCAACTGAAGATAGCGTGGCGATGCAAAAGGTTTCGTGAAGATGTCTGCAACTTGCTCAGAAGTGGGAATGTACTCCAGAATGAGAACACCATCCTGAATCAACTAACGGATGAAATGCATGTGAAGCTCAATGTGCTTCATTCGCTGATGCTCTACCGGGTTGCGGGAAATATGAATAGCACTCTGAATTTCACACCAAAGAACAGTGAGACTATCAGGAGGAAAACTAAACTCAATCATCAACTGTCGAAGCCATAAGATCTCCTAACTAGCGAGCACAGCAGAGCGGTAATCAACCTCTGTAGATGATAATGCATGAGCAGTCTGCTTCTTGCAAGACCATGTGATAGGACTAGAGACAAGATAGAAAACAAAGCCAGAAGTAGACTTCTGATTAGTGACATCACTAGCCCAATTTGAGTCAGTGTAGCCAACAATGTGTGGTTCCCCTGATGTATAATGAATGCCATGAGAACTAGTGCCCTAAATGTACCTCAAAATACGTTTGAAAACTTGCCAATGACTCTCATGAGGATCATGGGAGAAGCGAGAGACAAGACCAACCACAAAGGAAATATCAGGATAGGTGTGAGTCAGGTACAACAAATTGCCAACCAACTGCCTACAAAGTGTAGAATCGACTGAAGGAGTGGGACAAGCTGTGGTCAAAACAACCCTTGACTGAAATGGTGTGGGAGTAGGCTTGCAATCAAGCATGCCGAAGTGCTGAAGCATGTCAAGAGCATACTTCTGCTAGTAGAGAGAGATCCCATCAGAAGACTGAATCACTTGAAGACCAAGGAAATAGTGCAACAGACCGAGATCTGTCATCTCAAACTGATCCATCAAGGCACGCTGAATATGCTGAATCATAGAGGATGAGCTACCCGTGATGAGAAGATCATCAACATATAGCACAAGAATCAAAATGTCACCCTCAAGAAGCTGAATGTAGACGGTGTGATCAGAATGATTGCGGGAGAACCCAATGGAGAGCAAGAAAGAGTCCATCTTCTCATACCAAGCCCGAGGGGCCTGTTTGAGACCATACAATGAACGTCGAAGTCTGCAAACCAAAGAAATATCCTACACAAATCCCTGAGGTTGTTCCATGTAGATTTCCTCTTATAGATCCCCATGCAAGAAGGCACTCTTCACATCCATCTGAAAAACAAGCCAACGCCGAGAAGCTGCAAGAGAGAGTACAAAGCGAATGGAATTCATCTTGGCTACAGGGGTAAATGTCTCAGAGTAATAAATACCCTCAACCTGTGAAAAACCATTCGCAACAAGACGTGCCTTGTACTTATCAATGGAACCATCAGCAGCATATTTAGTGCGATACAACTAGCGACACCTAACCATCTTTCTACCCTTGGGAAGAGGATAGAGATCCCATGTATGATTCCTCATCAAAGAAGAATACTCCTCCTCCATAGCACAATCCCACTCAGGGTGACCTGTAGCCTCTGAAAACTTTTGAGGATCATCTGAAATAGCATGACTCAAAAGACTAGAACCCACTGTGTGAGAACGAGTGCGATGAGTATGTGAAGGGTCACTAGCCAGAGGACGTGCCGCTGCAACAATAAGGCGAGCCCACTTGGGCATCTGAGGTGGAGCTAGTTGAGGTGGGGATGGTGGAGGTGGGGATGGTGGATCATCATCACCATCAGCAGAATCATCCTCAAAAAGATCCTGAAGTGGTGCAGTGGCCGGAGGAGGTAGAGGAGTAGACATTGGAGTTGGGGTATCCACTGTGGGAAGACACTCATCAAACTGAACATCCCGTCGAAACAGGACCTCTTGGGAATTAGGATCAAACAACCTGTACGCCTTAACATCCTCACAGTAGCCAACAAAAATGAGTGGTCGGCTCTTCTGCTCCATGGCTTTCCTCTGAGCATCAGGAATAAAGGCCCATGCCTCACTACCAAATACCTGAAAAAAGGAAACATTAGGCTTGTCATGAGACCAAGCCTCCTCAAGAGTCATATGTCGAATAGCCTTGTGAGGCATCCGATTCTGAATATAGTTGGCACAATTGATTGCCTTAGCCCAAAAAGACGAATCCATGGACCTGGACTGAATCATACAATTTGCCATCTTCCGTAAAGTTCTATTCTTGCGTTCAGCGACACCATTCTGCTGAGGGGTGTAGGGAACAGTAAACTGATGCTGCAAACCATGCTCAGTGCAAAAATCTCTGAAAGCCTCATTCACATACTCCCCCCCATTATCTGTACGTATCCACCGAATAGAACAGCCAAACTGCTTCTCAACGAATGTCTTGAAGATTTGAAATGAATCAAAGACATCAGACTTGTACTTAAGAAAGTACACCCATGTGCGTCTGGAGAAGTCATCAATAAACGTGAGTACATACTTGGCCCCTGAAAAAGAAGGAGTGGGAAATGACATGAGATCACTGTGAATCAACTCCAAGAGTGCCAAAGCACGAGAGGCTCTCCCCTTCGGAAAGGGATCTCTGTGATGCTTGCCAAGAACACAACCATGACAAACACCATCAGTGCAAGAAATCTGTGGGAGCCCAAGAACAAGTGCCTGTGTACTCATCTGCTGAAGATATATGTAATTGACATGGCTCAATCGCTCATGCCAAAGCTTACTCACTGAATTTGCATGTGCTATGAGAGATGAACCTGTACCCAAAGAGGGCTCAAATTTGTCAAATCTGTAGAGACGAGATGCAGAATCCACACTACCAGAAGCCACAACCAAATCAGGGTCATGGAGGTCCCGAATAACCACATCATGTGGTGAGAACTCAACTATCTTACTAGAGCCAGAGTGGCAAATCTGATAAATGGATAGGAGGTTCATTGAGATGGCAGGGACAACCAGAACATCCTGTAGAGTACCCCCATCCACAGAGACAGAACCTAAACCCAAGACAGAAAGCTAAACTGAGTCACCCACTGCAATCTGTGAAATACCACAAGAGGCAAGAGAAGTAACCAACTGCTGAGTGTGTGTCATATGGTGAGAAGCACCAGAATCTAGAATCCAAGTGGACCCAGAGGTCGAAGCTCTAGCAGTGAGAGCATGACCTTTCCCTGTGGAAGGAGAAGACGCCTGAGGTGAGGAAATGTGATGGTGCTGCATGGCTTCCTCTTAAGCCTCTAATCATTTCCAACACCTGGAAACTGGATGTCCATCCTTTCCATAAAAACTGCAAGTGTCTGATGATTTCTTCTTAGTCTTGGAGGAAGACTCACCGGACTATGAAGATTTCCCTTGTTTGGGAGGATTTGGTTTTGAATTAGACTTAGGAGTAGGCTTGGAGGAATTCACACTACTTGTAGAAGGCTTTTTCTGCTTTGATTTTTGATTCTGTTTGTCCTTCTCCTTAGAGGATTGAGCAACCAATGCTTTGTTCTTGGAGCCTGAGAGCGTATCCAACTGAGAAAGATGAGACTGCTCACGAGACAAGCGCTCACAAAAGACATCAAAGCTAGGCATGGTAAAATTAGTACCCAAACCATCCATGGTGGAGTAGAAAGCAAAGGCAAAAAACTGAAAGGGACCCTGAAGCTTCGAAAGAATCAAATGAATGCACTCTATATCTGTCTTGTTCTTTCCACATCCCTGAAGAACAGATTTGGTAGTCTTGAGTTTGTTCAAAAAATCCTCAATAGTGGGAAAGGTATCAAGTAACAATGAAGTCAACTCTGCTTCAATCTGTAATGCCTGAATCTCATTGACCCTCCCGAAGAGAGAATCAAACTTCAACCACATATCTCAAGGAGTAAACAACTCATCAAGGTGAAATAGAAGGCTGTTGGAGACATGCAAAGCGATCAAACCCATGGCCTCATCCAGCTTGTTCCGGTACATAAGAACCTCACAAGGACGGTGAAGGTCTGGTTGAACCTCATCCAATGTATCCCACAACCCTCATGACCTAAGAAGCCTTGTGATGTGGGGCTTCCAGGTGTGATAGTTGTGTGAAGTCAACAACTCAACTGAAGGATCTGCCATGAGAACAAAGAAAAAAACTTTGCACCTCCACCTGCTTGTTGGTTGTTTTTATTATGTGATCTTTCAGAATAGACAGAAGATGCAGAATGGATTATTTGTTTTGAGAGTTTAGGTGTTCCTAATTTCTGATATAAATGATAGAAAGCGAGAAAAAAAACACCCCCTCACAATGGAGAAACCCAAACCCTAGTACATAGTACTGAGAAGGAAGTAGTGCATAAGCAAAAAAAACTTCAAACTAATTTCTCATGTACCTAGTAAAATTCTGAGAAAAAAGATCACAAATCTGAATACAGCATGCTGATAGCTTTCCAACGCCTATTCGTTTTCGAAAAACGGAGTCGTTTGCCCATTCTATGGCCCCGGAAGTGCAAAAAAGAAGCCTGACTTTGACTGGTAAAAAACATAGTCAAAAAAAAGATCTAGGAAAAAAAATCCACCACCACAAGGTTCAGCTCAGAATCACCTTTCCAACGCCTATTTTTTCGCCAAAATCCGACTCCGGATGCACGATCTAGGCCCAAAAAACCAACCCCCTCTCAAAAAGACTAGAGAGGAGGGGTTGGTGGTGCTTTGGGTGGAGGTGGGGCTCAGGCCGGGCGGAGGTGGCACTCGGGCCGGGTGCAGGTGGTGCAGAGGCGGGGCGGTGCTCGGGTCGGGTGCAGGTGGCGCAGAGGCGGAGCGGCACGGTGGAAGTGGCCCAGCCCGACTGTGGTGGCTCGTTGATGGTGCGGGAGCGGCGGTCGGAGCACCGGCCGGAGCGGAGGAAAGTCATCGGCGGGAGACGTCACAGACGACCGGCAACAAGGAGCGGCTGGTGCTAAGCTAGAGGCCTGCAGTGCCAATGGGGCCGGCCCGACAGGTCTGTACGGCGCCAGACTGTCAGGTCCGGTACCCTAAAATTTGGGTAAAAAAACTTTTTTTTTTTTTTTAAATGCATTTTTTTTTTATTTGGTTGATTTTTTTTTGTAAATTTTTTTTGAAAAATCAAAACAATTCGGCCTGCATGCCGTAAAAAGGCAAAAAAAAATTTTTGCAATTTTTTTCTCGATTTGCGTGTCAGGGTCGTACAGCTTGGCGTGGAGAAAAAAAAATTACCCAGATGCTCAGGGGTAAAAAATGGACAAATTTTATATGACTATAGGGGTTTTTGGGTCTTCTGAGCACGATGGTGAGGTCTTTTTAGGCCCAAAGTGCTCATAAAAAAACCTTAACCCTAAGCACACAAAAAATGCCTGAAACCCAGATCTGCTTCAAGTGCAAAATTCTCAAAAAATAGGAATAGGTAGTTGCAAATCTGAGCTCTGATACCATATAGGAGTTGAGAAATACAACCCCATAGTAGCCTGAAGATCTTCTGTAAGCCGAATAACCTGTTACAAGTAGAAGCAATGAAGCAAAATCTGAAGAACAAGAAAAACACAGGAAAAATATTCTCCAAAAAAGAGAGCTCCAATTCACTAGAAAAATGTATATTGAAAAGATGATACAGTGAAAAGAAAAATAACCTCTAGTAGGTCAAGAAACCCTAAAAAGGGAAAACCCTAGGTTTGCACATAATAATTAATTAAAATAATTAATTATATGCACCTAATGTTAGCTTAAGTGTAAAAAGATAATTGGAAACTTAAAGAATTAAACAAATAATGTTTAATTAATCAAGTAAAGACCCAATTACTCTAACACAACTGTCAAAGATCTTTTTCAAGTTCGATGCTAGATCTTATGAATTCATCCTTTAACAATTTTTTCCTTTCATGCTCCATCCCACAAGAGCAACAACCTTATTTTGAAAATCAAGCCACCACTAAATGAAACAATTGTTCTGTACACTAGGGAAAATCCTATCGTTGAAATATTTAATGCCATGTTTCACATCAACGGAAACTACTGAAACTAATAAGAAAACTGAGAAAAATGACAGGCAAATTATTTCTCCCCGATTTTTAATTGGGCATTCCTAGGAGAGGACTCTAAACACACCAAAATATTTATGCTTCTATTCGTTGAACCAATAATTCAAAAATTATGGTAGAAAAGAGATATGGATCTTTCTACTCCTTGGTCTCTTATCTTTGAGGGTCCCAGAGCTCTCATATATTTCTCATTAAGGTCATCTGCTCCCGTGTTTGCTAATTGATTTGCCATACCATTAGCTTCTTGAAAAACTTGATTAATGGTTTAAGCACAGAGGCTTCACTTAGTGAACTTGGGTTATAGCACGCGTGTTCATGGAATACTAAATAATCCCCCTATTTTTTTAAAATATTGCCCTAAAATGCTTTTTTGTCACCCCCTCCCAATACACAACCCAACTTAAAACCCCCCTATTTTGACCATATATTGCATTTTTTTCATAGCCCAAATTTAAAAACCCCCTATTTTCACCAAATAGGCAATATATTAAGCTTTTTTTTGAAATATTAAGTCCCCCCAATATGAATACACATGGTATAATATTTCCTAGCCAGTAAAGCCCTCATGGGTATAAGCATCAAAATATTTTTGCAATTCAATTGCCCTATTTAAAAAAGAGTTAAGTCTTTGATTTTTGGGTTTTACAAGTCCCCAAATAATTGATTATTATAGTTGAATCTCCTTCAATTTCAACTTCCTTAAGACCATTATCCTTGTAGAGTGCAATTCCTTCAATAATTGGTTGAATTTTTGCAACATTATCAGTATTCTTCTCCTAAAACTTGGCTTCAACCACTCCATCAGAAGAGTGGATAATGCATTCTTCTCCCAAGGCTCTAGGATTTTCCCGAGAGGCCCCATCAAAATTCAATTTAAGCCATCCTTCTTTTGGAAGAGTCCAAACAGTCAATGCTCTTTCTTGTAATGATTCCTCACCCCCATTCCCAACAAAGAAAGGAGTTTTCATACCAAACCAATCACCCTTCATTTTTCTATCCCACCTATAAAATTGAGAGTTTTTTTACTTTTGAGATGAAAGTCTTCTATTAAGTACTTCCACTATGGCTACTTCAATTTTATTGATGAAAGTCTCCCATGTCAATTTTTCCCCTTGGAAAATTCTCCTATTTCTTTTCTTCCAAAGCTCCTAGATTCAAACTAAGGGAGAAGAAATACATAGTAAATTAAAAAGACTAAATGAGTAAGGATTAGGCCAACTTTCAAATAAACTCAAGATATCATTCAATAGAGCTGATATCCAACCTATTTTAGTGTTGAGCCATTGCCAACATTTAGATGCAAAGGGACAAGACAAAAATATATGATTTCTTGATTCTTCATCATTCTCACATAGAACACAAATAGATGGGCCCATAAAACCTAGCTTCTTAAACCATTATGTTAATATTTTACCCTACAAAGTAGCCCAAGCAAAATAACCTACTTTGGAGAGGCATATTTTATCCCAAAAAAGAGAAACAAGAACTTTAGTTCTCTCAAAGTTTTATTTTCAGCTATAGAGCTATAACCATCTTTTGAATTATAAATCCTAAATTTGCCCCAATCTAAATGATAGTATTTGATCCAACATTTAATACTAAAGATCTTTGTTGCAATATGCTCTTCAGAGTTTTAATTTCTATTCTATCCACTAGCAAGTCCTCAAATCCTTTCCATTTCCAATTGAATGGATAATTCCCATTTGTCAGTTCAATGTAGTATTTCACAAAAATACCCCACTTACTTTTTGTTATGTCCTTGAGATTATTTTGACCCATTAATTTGTCCAAAGCTAGCTATCCACACCATGAATTTGACTAGAGGAGAGCTTTACCACCATCCTTAACATTCCATGAAATTTGATTTGTTATAAGATTCCTACAATTTTGAATAATTTTCCGAACCCTAGAACCTTTTGGAGGATTTTGGACTCTAAAAATACCTTCCAAACTCATATCATCCAAATATTTTCCTATAAGAATTCTAACCTATTTCAAGTTGGAATCCTTATAGATTTTCCAAACTAATTTTACTCCTAAAGCTTTATTTTTCCATAATTGATTCCTCAATCCGACACCCGCAAAATATTTGGGTCTACAAATCTTATCCTAGGATATCAAAGTCATTCTTTTTTTTTGGCCATACCTTTCCAAAAGAAAGATCACATTTTCTTCACTAATTTTGAATTTGCTCCAATTGAAAGAGAGAAAGAAGGCATAAGATAAATGAGAATTTTTGAAAGGATAACATTTAACATAATGATTCTTCTTACCCAAGAGAGCCAATTTGTTTTCTAGGAATCCATTTTTCTATCCATCCTTTCTCCCATTGGATCCCATACTTTGGTTGATCTCAAACCCTTGTCTAAGGGAAGGCCTAGGTATAGACATGGAAGTCTCCCTTCCTTAAATCTCAATAGAGCTAAAATTTGTTTCTCTATCCTTCGCTTCACATTAAAAAAGAAAAATTCTATTTTTTCTAGGTTTACTTGTTGATTTGAAGATTTAGCATAAACTCTAAGAACTTTCTTGATTTTAATTACTTCTCTTGTATCAGCATGACCAAGTAACATAGTGTCATTTGCAAATTATTGATGAGTGACAACCTCAACTGAATTGGTGATTTTTTATGACTCTAATTAGAGTATCCTATTGGAATCTATAAAAAGATTTGCCTAAAGATTCAGCCATAATGATGAAGAAGAAGGGAGAGATGGGATCTTCCTACCAAGACCCTTTAGAGGAATCAAAGAATCCTTGAGGAGATCCATTTATTAAAACTGAAAAGTGTGAATTTGAAATGTAATAAAAGATTAAATTAATCCACCTTTTAGAAAAACCAAAGGCCTCTAAACATTTACCTAAAAACTTCCAATCCACTTTGTCATATGCCTTATTATATCCAATTTGATAAGTATACTTCGATGATTATTAGTTTGGATAGAATGAATAACTTCTTGAGCAATGATAACCCTATCTAATATAGATCTTCTTGAGAAAAATCCTATTTGTTCTTATGAGATTATAGATGGAAGAATTCACTTCAACCTATTACCTAAGACTTTTGATAGAATCTTATAAATAGTGTTACAAAGTGAAATGGGCCTAAATTGTCCAATTCGAGAGACTTTTCTATCTTAGCGAATTAAGGAAATGAAGGTATTATTGATCTCCTTCAGCAATCTTCCTGAGTTTCTTGCTGCCTCTAAGGCCTCAGCTAACTTAATCCCTAGAATAGACCAATATTTTTTTTTAAAATAGGCTGGGAATCTGTTTGGGCCTAGAGATTGTCTGTACGATGGTGTTTGAGAACATATTCTACTTCTTGGTCTGAAAATTTATTGTTGAGCATTTTATTATCATCTACTAAAATAATGTTTGGAATATTCATCAATAACTCATTCTGAGAACCCAAATTCGAACCATCTCAATAGTTTAAGATATCTGAAAAAAAAGATACCAATATTTTTTAAATAGCAACAAGATCTTCAACCATATTTTCATGCTCATCTTTAATCCTCGAGATTTTATTGATTGCTCTTCTCTATTTGGTACTGTTATGGAATTTTTTTGAGTTTCTATCACCCTCAGAGAGCCAAACATCCCTAGATTTCTCTCTATTCCATTTCAAGAGATTTTGTTTGATCATTTTCAATTTTGAGATGAAAAAAAATAGTTTGGATCCTTCAAACCTTGTAGTCTTCCATCATTTTTTTACTATTTGAGTAAAACACCGATCCCTCATCCACATTCTTGCAAACTTAAATGGATAATTTAAAAGTTTATTATCACCAAAGATTTCAAATTGAATCAAGTAATGATCTAACCTAAAAAAGGCAATATTAGAGATCTTAATGAAAAGGGAGTTAAGGAAAGATCCCCTTCATAGAAAAATCCATCCAACTTCTTTGCTCTATAGCTAAAGCCTAGTCTTCTATTATTCTAGGTAAAAAATCCATTTTTTGAAACAATATCCATTAGATTATTCCATACAGCCCATTCTGAGTATGTGCACAAAGTTGTGGTACCAAAAGGGGGTCTTAAGATGCCACTTTTTTTTTTAAATCAGCAAAGTCTGAACTTCAATGACAAATTGAAGATAGTTACACTCTAAATTTGAAGATGCAACAAGAAAAAGAGTTAGAGTGCTTCGAGTCTACTTTCTAAACTACTAATTTTTTTTGAAAATGGTGGAGATTAAGGGCTTCAAAAAGGGGGGCCACAAAATGTGGTCCTGTTTTTATGTAGAAAACATAACATAGCATCTATTGTGGGCCCCCTAAAATGTTAACTTTTTGTTTTGAATTTTTAAAATTACTTCAGTGAGAAATTAGCTAACACCTTGTAGTTTATGCCAGAATTTTCAGCTAATTTTTTAATGAGTACATGATTTTTTACTAATTTTCGAAGTGGACACATCCTGAAAAACAGAAATTTGAGCTTGCTACCCTCTAAAATCATTGAAAACAAATCAAAAATCAATTTTTTCTTTTGTTTTTAATTGTGTAGAATGGAGTCTAGTTTCTAAAAATGTATTTTTTTTCAAAATCTGATGAACGTGTAAAAATCTATACCTAAAATAGTGCATGTTGATTTTTGACAAAAAATGGACACACTAACAAAAGAAATTATAGATGAAAGACTTAACGAAATCAAAATTTAAAATAAATTACATTTTTGGATAGCTAAGAGGGAACTCAAATTTACCACGGTATTTTTTTTTAACTTCATTCAAACACATGCAAACCTAACGGAGAGCACGACCAAAAATATGTCAAACTTTTCAATGTTCTGACAAAAACACGTCTCTAGCCTGAAATGGTCGTCCAAACCTTTGAGTTGGATGCCCAAGGCAAATCCAAACCACAGGTTTGGTGTTTCCCAAAGCGGGCCATTTGGTGCTCGCCCTATTTGGCGTGCGCCAAATGTGATGAATGCATATTCCATTTGGCACGCCCCAAATGTGGTCAATATTCCACATTTGGTGTGTGCCAAATAAGGATGAAGAGGGAGATAGCTCGAGGGATAGGAGAATAAGGGAATTGTGAGAGCTAGAAAGGGGAGGGGCAAATAAGAGTATGGATCTATAATACTGAAGAGCCCGAGAAGAGGTAAGGGGAGAGAGAGAATATGAGATCTAGTTCATAGAGAGAGATGGAACTACGAGGGAAGGGAGATAAAGAAGTGAGAGGTGAGATGGGGTTTCTATGTACACATTTGGCACTCTCCCTATTTGGTGCACACCAAATGTGGAATAGATACATACTCTTCTTTGTCCCTCCCCTCTCTATCTCTCACAATTCCCTTATTCTCCTATCCCTCGAGCTATCTCCCTCTTCATCCTTACACCCATCTAATTCCCTCTCTCACCTCTTTCCCTCAGTTTCTTCGTCACTCCCTCCTCTCTCTAGGTCCTAAGGGGTCATAGGACATCATATTACCCCTTAGGACACAAAATGACCCCTAAGGACACCTAAGGGATCATATGGTGTCCTAAGGGGTCATAGGACACCATATGACCTCTTAGGTTAACATAGGACAAATAACAACACCATATTTTGTCCTAAGTGGTCATAGGACACCATATGACCCCTTAGGACACCATACAACCAATAAAATTACCATATGGTGTCTTAATGGGTCATAGGACACCATATGACCCCTTAGGCATCGTTAGAGGTCATATTGTGTCCTAAGGGGTTATATGGTGTCCTATGACCCCTTCGGACACCATATGACCCCTTAGGACACCATATGACCCATAACAACACCATATAGTGTCCTAAGGGGTCATATGGTATTCTAAAGGATCATAGGACACTATAGAACCCAGAACGACACCATACAACCCATCACGACACCATATTGTGTCCTAAGGGGTCATATGGTGTCTTAAGAGGTCATAACACACCATATGACCCGTTAAGAAACAATATGATCCCTGATGACACGTAAGGGGTCATATGGTGTCCTAAGGGGTCACAGGACACCATATGACCCCTTAGGTGTCCATATGACCCATAATGATACCATATTATGTCCTAAGGGGTCATATGGTGACTTAAGGGGTCATAGGACACCATATGATCCCTTAGAACACCATAAGACCCATAACAACACCATATTGTGTCCTAAGGGATCATACGGTGTCCTAAGGGGTCATAAGAAACCATATGACCCCTTAGGACACCATACGACCCATAACGACACCGTATTGTGTCCTAGAGATCATATGGTATCTTAAGGGGTCATAGGACACCATATAACCCCTTACGACACCATACGACCCATAACGACACTATGTTGTGTCCTAAGGGGTCATATGGTGTCTTAAGGGGTCACAAGACACCATATGACCCTTTAGGACACCATACAACCCCTAACGACACCATATTGTGTCCTAAGGGGTCATATGGTGTCCTAAGGGAACATAAGACAACATATCACCCCTTACGACACCATGTGACCCATAACGACACCGAATGGTTCATATGGTGTCCTATGGACCCATAGGACACCATATGACTCCTTAGGTGTCCATACGACCCATAACGACACCATATGACTCCTTAGGTGTCCATACAACCCATAACGACACCATATTATTTCCTAAGGGGTCATATGGTGTCCTAAGGGGTAATAGGACACCATATAACCCCTTATGACACCATATGACCCCTTACGACACCATACGACCCATGATGACACCGTATTGTGTCTTAAGGGGTAATACGTTGTCCTAAGGGCTCATAGGATACCATATGACCCCTTATGACACCAAACGCTAATAACTCAATGATGAACAATAAGTATCAAACCAGTACCAAGAGGGGGGTGAATCAGTACAGTTGCAAAAACTTTTCCCGAACCAGTTTTACTGCAAACACTGCAAATGTCTAATAGATAGTAACACTGGTATGAAACAAAGTGCAACCGGTAAAGCTAACAATGACTGTGACAAGCATTAACTGGTTAATCACTTAGCTTTCCACTCAACTTAATACTACACTTCCATTTCACCTTTATGCATGAATAGGTAATCTATCATTAGAAATATAATAACAGCTAGCTCAACATGATTTACCTTCAAACACAAATCACTTAAATCATCACATGAAAAATACTACACATGACACATAGATTTTTCACGTGGAAACCCAACTGGGAAAAACCAAGGTGGGGATGAATACCCACAAGCTGCTTTTGAACTCTTTAGAAGTCCACTATGTTAGGAGCCTAGTCCAGTTAAAGATTGTTCAAATAGGTTCTGCTAGGAACCAATCCTGTTAGAGATCACTCGGTTAAGGGATGGCTAAATACCTGGTTAAGGGTTAAACCCTATTAGAGGTTACCATGTTAGAGTATTTCAAGAAGTCAATGAGTTTCAGTCACTCTGTTAAAGGATTTACAACAAGCTGGTTAAAGCTACCCAGTTAAGGGATTTTCCAACTGTTGAAGTGGTTAAAGATCAACAGGTATTACACTAATCTAATAATAGCACTCAATGCCTAATGCAGATCCACTTAAGTTCCTTCTTTCTGCACACACACTATGTAGGAATCAATCCTCTTATCTCATCTGGTCTAGCAAGAATCACGTATCTGTGCAATTAGATACACACACACCATTTTCCAACAACCTCAGTATGAAACACAACATCGACCTTATAGGAAACAGATAGGCCGGTAGCATAAACCCTAAACCCTAAACATTTAGGTTAAGCAATTTAGGCAATTCAATCCTAGCCATTGAACACTTTGCATTTGAATACAATGGTCTTGAACAGATCTCAAGATATTCTCCATCATTCATTCTTCACCATTTCATGTAGGTGATAACCCATCACGCGTTCTCCACCATTTACAGGGACTTCGCACATTCCCGAGGTAGATAGGATCAATCTCCTTTATGCAAGATCCTTCACGCGCACAAGGCTGATGTGGCAACACAATTTGATCTTGATTACAATGCTAGCTTATCACACAATGTCATCGGTTGAATCACACAGGCTTGGAACACTTCAACTAGAAACCCTTAAGCTAAGACTACCAACTGGTAGTCATACCATATTTAGCCTTAATAGAAAACATTCCATATGTCGGTTCACATTCCATCATACCAGTTGACTTGGATAAACATACCGCTTCACCTATTGCTCATATACTAGTTTATACCGCTATACCAATTCTCTTTGCCAGCTACTTGGCTTCAATATACCTGTTCACTTCTTTGCACATATACCAGTTCACCACATTATACCGGTTCACTTTTCAGCATATTACTGGTTCACTCTCCTCTATATTGACATCAATGACAACATAATATCATCATGTCAACATATTCTGCACAAATGCCAACAATCTCCCCCTTTGGCATTGATGGCAATATACAAAGATATTACCTAGCATCACATCTTCTGCTGCAAATATCTTCTCTACTTCACATCTTCTCCCCCTTTGACAACAATGCCAAAGTGGAGGCACAAGTTTTCCTATTCCACTATGTTGCTCCTCCTGAGGAGTAGCATCCTTCAACACATCAATCCTGAAAAATATTGGCCACTGCAATACCTGACTGATGTGGAGCACATACTTTCAGTTCACCTCTTGAAGGGGCAGCACCCCTAATTCACCTCTCAAATAGGTAAATATAGCCTTTGGTAGAGGCTTGGTGAATATGTCTGCTAATTGCTCCTTACTAGAAACATGTTCCAACACAACCTCCTTGTTCTGAACCTTCTCCCTCAAGAAATGATACTTGAGCTCAAAGTGCTTGATTCTAGCATGCAAAACCGGATTCTTGGAAATGTTAATTGCACTTGTATTGTCACAAAATATGCTTACTGGTTCATATACAGGAACTTTGAAGCCATTTAATACATGCTTCATCCAAATAGTCTGGGTATAGTTCATAAAAGCTGCAACATACTCTGCTTCTGCTGTAGACTGAGAGATACAACTCTATTTTTTACTCATCCATGAGACTAGTCTACCACCAAGGAAGAATGCACCACCGGTAGTGCTCTTCTGGTCATCTACATTACCAGCCCAATCAACATCTGTGAACACTTTTAGGTTGAAATCATTATTGTATGGATACCATAACCCATAGTCAACTATTCCCTTCAGATATCTAAGAATCCATTTGACTGCTACCAAGTGGGATTCTCTTGGGCTTTGCTGAAACTGAGTTGTAATACCCACTGCATGTGCAATGTCTGGTCTGCTATGCACTACATAATGCAATTTACCAATCATTGATCGGTAATCCTTCTCATTTACCAATGGTGAGTCATCCTCTTTTGATAATTTACAACCAGTCACCATTGGTGTACCAACCGGTTTACTATCTTCCATGCCAAAGGTCTTCAACAACTCTTTGACATACTTGGACTGAGTAATAAAGATTCCTTCTTTCATTTGTTGAATCTGCAGTCCAATGAAGAACTTAATTTCCCCTATGAGTGACATCTCAAACTCCTTTTTCATCTCATCTGTAAAATCATGACTCATCTTGTCATCTCCTCCAAAGATGATGGCATCAACAAATACTTCACAGATTAGAATCTGATCTCCTTTTGATTTCAAATAGATATTGCTATCTTCACTTGTTCTTTCAAATCCAATCTTCACAAGATGGGAGTGCAAGCATTCATACCATGCTCTAGGTGCCTACTTTAGTCCATACAAGGTTTTATGTATCCTACACACCATGTCACTATCTTCTGATAGGGAAAACCCATCTGGTTGTTCTATGTACACCTCCTCTTCAATTATTCCATTTAGGAATGCAGATTTTACATCCATTTGATATACCTTGAATCCTTTAAAAGCTGCATATGCAAGAAGCATATGCACTCCTTCCAATCTTGCTACTGGAGCAAAGGTTTCTCCATAGTCTTCTCCTTCTTCTTGGGTGTATCCTTTACACACTAGTCTGGCTTTGTTCCTTACAACTGTGCCATCCTCATTTAGCTTGTTTCTAAAAACCCATTTGGTTCCAATGACATTTTTATGCTCTGGTCTGGGTACCAAAGACCATGTACCATTCTTCTCTATCTAGTCAAGTTCCTCCTCCATTGCTTTGATCCAGTCTTCATCTTTATGTGCCTCTTTGAATGATTTAGGCTCAAATTCAAAGATCATACATGAGCTTTCTCTAACCTTTCTTCTTGTAAGAATTCCTGCATCTTTGTCTCCTATGATCTACTTTAGATCATGATTGAGTTTGGAATACTTAGGTATGTTCTTAATAGATTCTTCTTTCTTTTCTTCTTCATCCTCATCTTCATCAGCATCAGCATCCATTGGTGTAGGAACACAATTACTGGTACTGGGCTGAATTGCAACCGATTCCCAGAAGGTTGAAAATGGTTCATCTCCTACTTGCTTACTATCGGTTTCCTCAGGTTTCCCAGAGTTTTCATCAACCCTAACATTGATTCTTTCAACAATTCTCTGAGTCCTATCATTGAAACATTTGAGAGCTTTACTCTTGGTGGAATATCAAGGAATATTCCTTCATCACATTATGCATTGAACTTGCTCTAATGTTCACTCCTCTTGATATAAAATTTACTACCAAACATTCTAAAGTAGCTTACCACTGGTGTCTTACCAGTCTAGTACTCATAAGGAGTCTTATCCTTTCCCTTTTTGATGAGTACCTGGTTCATTGTGTAGACTGCAGTGCTCACCGCTTCTCTCCAAAATGTGTGAGCAACTTTTCCTTGGATCAACATAGTTCTAGCCGCTTCAACCATAGTCTGGTTGTTTCTCTCTGATAAGCCATTTTGCTGTGGAGTCCGGGGGGTAGACAGTTGCCTCTTGATGTCATTCTCTTCACAATATTTGTTGAATTCACCCGAAGTGAATTCCCCTCCTTGATCAGTTCTAAGGAATTTGATTCTTCTACCACTTTCCTTTTCTACCAATGCTTTGAAAGCTTTGAACTTTCCAAAGGCTTCAGACTTCTCCTTCAAGAATGTGACCCACATCATTCTTGAGCAATCATCTGTAAGAATCATAAAATACCTATCTCCCTGCACACTCCTAGTTTTCATAGGACCACACAAATCAGTATGCACAAGATCAAGTAAGTTGTCAGCTATGAAAGATTTACCTTTGAAGGTTGAGGAAGATATTTTTCCTAGTTGACATTCTCTGCACAAAGGATTTTCTGGTTTTCTCAACATTGACAGTCCTCTAACTGCCTTGATCTTACTGGCCTTCACAATGCTATCAAATTTTACATGGCAGAGTCTCCTATGCCATATCAAGCTATCATTAAACTTAGCCATAAGACATGTACTTATATTTGCATTTAGCTGAAATAAGTTACCTTTGGTCTGCATACCAGTGGCCATCAAATCACCATTCTTTCCTTTTATTTTGCACACTCCATTTTTGAATTCCAGAGTAAGTCCACTGTCATTTAGCTAGGCAACACTCAATAGATTGTGTCTGAGACCTTCCACCCAATACACATTGTCAACACTGCTCTTTCCATTCAGATAGATGGACCCTCTTCCTCTAACCATACATGGTGCATCATTGCCAAAGTGAACCACACCACCATCATATTCTTCCATAGATAGAAACTTGCTCTGGTCACCAGTCATATGATGAGAATAGCCACTGTCAATAATCCACTCATTGGAATTATCAAAGCGGGAGACAAGAGCCTTCTTATCTGACACATCTTCCTTTACTGCAACAAACACAATATCTTCATTCTCTTCATCTTCCGATTCCTCATCTGTGACACCTTCATCAACTGCAACAAAATAGTTTCTCTGGTTTCCTCCTTTGAATTTCTTGAACCTCTCTGGTTTATCCTTGTTGTCACCATTAGGACAGTTTATAGCAATATGTCCTATCTAGTTACAAGAAAAGTATTTCAAAGGGAGCTTACCTTGTATTTACCGGTTCCTTTAGGAAGTTTCCTGGCAAGAAGAACTTCAAATTCCATCAGGATCTTCTCATCATCCATTTCTCTGCTCTATCTTGGTTCACTACTGGTGCTTGCTTCTTTTCCTTTTCTGGATGGTATAGCAGAAGCTCTAAAAGTTGATTCAGTCTTTTGAACACTGCCATCAAAACTATTTAGCTCATAGGCTATCAACTTTACAATGATGGAGTCTAGGGATACCTTAGTCTTTTCTATTGATCTCAACTCTTGAATAGAAGCAACCCTTATTGCATAGAACGGTAATAAGGATCTCAGAACTTTGCTTACCATAGTGGAATCTTCCATTTTACTACTTGCACTCTTGATATCTCCAACAACAGTTTTGATTCTTATTCCATACTATTGAATGGTCTCACCTTCAACCATCCACATGTCTTCAAACTTCCCTCTAAGAATTTTCTTGCTTAGCTTGTATTTCTCTCTTTTGATCATTGGTGAGAGTACCAGTAGGAATAACAAATGCATTTTCAACATAGCTCCAGTGTTGAGCACCCATGCTTCTGATGTAAATCTTCATTCTATCCTTCGATATTTTGAAGTTATCTCTGTTGAACTTTGCACCTTCCCTCTTCATCATTACAACAGGATCTTTCCCTCAAGCGGTTAAGCTTAAAACACAGAAGACCTGGAGGATGCTCTAATACCAATTAATAACTCAATGATGAACAATAAGTACCAAATCGGTACTGAGAGGGGGAGTGAATTAGTACAGGCACAAAAAAATTTCCCAAACCGGTTTGACTGCAAACACTACAAATGTCTAACAGATAGTAACACTGGTCTGAAATAGAGTACAACCGGTAAAGCTAAGAATGACTGTGACAAGCATTAACCGATTAATCACTTAGCTTTCCACTCAACTTAATACTACACTTTCATTTCACCTTTATGCATGAATAGGTAATCTATCATAAAAAATATAATAACAACTAGCTCAACATGATTTACCTTCAGACACAAATCAATTAAATCATCACATGAAAAGTACTACACATGACACACAAATTTTTCACGTGGAAACCCAATTAGCAAAAACCACAGTGGGGATGAATACCCACAAGCTACTTTTGAACTCTTTAGAAGTCCACTATGTTAGGAGCCTAGTCTAGTTAAAGACTATTACAATAGGTTCTCCAAGGAACCGATCCTATTAGAGATCGCCCAGTTAAGAGATGGCTAAATACCCGGTTAAGGGTTAAACCCTGTTAGAGGTTACCTTGTTAGAGGATTTCAAGAACTCAATGAATTTGAGTCACCCTATTAAAGTATTTACAACAAGCTAGTTAAAGCTACCCGGTTAAGGGATTTTCCAACTGTTGAAGTGGTTAAAGATCAATAGGTATTACATTGATCTGATAATAGAACTCAATGCGTAATGCAGATCCGCTTAAGTTCCTTCTTTCTGCACACACACTATGCAGGAATCAATCCTCTTATCTCATCTAGTCTGGCAAGAATCATGTATCTCTGCACTTAGATACACACACACCATTTGCCAACAACCTCAGTATGAAACACAACATCGACCTTATAGGAAACAGATAGGTTGATAGCATAAACCCTAAACCCTAAACATTTAGGTTAAGCAATTTAGGCGGTTCAATCCTGGCCATTGAACACTTTTCATTTGAATACAACGGTTTTGAACAGATCTCAAGATATTCTCCATCGTTTGTTCTTCACTGCTTCATGGAGGCGATAACCCATCACACGTTCTCCACCGTTTACAGGGACTTCGCACATTCCTGAGGCAGATAGGATCAATCTCCTTCATGCAAGATCCTTCACACGCACAAGACTGACATGGCAACATGATCAGATCTTGATTACAATGCTAGCTAATCACACAATGTCACTGGTTGAATCACATAGGCTTGGAACACTTCAATCGGAAACCCTTAAGCTAAGACTACCAACCGGTAGTCGTACCATATTAAGCCTTAATAGAAAACATTCCATATGTCAGTTCACATTCCATCATACCGGTTCACTTGGACAAACATACCGCTTCACCTATTGCTCATATACCGGTTTATACCGCTATACCAGTTCTCTTTGCTAGCTGCTTAGCTTCAATATACCTATTCACTTCTTTGCACATATACTGGTTCACCACATTATACCGGTTCACTTTTCAACATATTGTCGGTTCACTCTCCTATATATTGACATCAATGACAACATAATATCATCATGTCAACATACTCTGCACAAATGCCAACATACACCACCTAAGGACACCATATTGTGTCCTAAGGTCTCATATGGTGTCTTAAGGGGTCATAACACATCATATGACCCATTAAGACACAATATGATCCCTAACAATACCTAAGGGGTCATATCATGTCTTATGGCCCCATAGGACACCATATGACACCTTAGGTGTCTATACAACCCATAACGACACCATATTGTGTCCTAAGGGGTCATAAGACACCATATGACCCCTTAGGACACCATACAACCCATAACAACACCATATTGTGTCCTAAGAGGTCATATGGTGTCCTAACAAGTAATAAGACACCATATGACCCCTTAGGACACCATACGACCCATAACAACACCATATTGTGTCCTAGGGAGTCATATGATGTCCTAAGGGGTCATAGGCCAACATATGACACCTTACGACACCATATAGCCCATAACAACACCTAAGGGGTCATATGGTGTCCTATGGCCCCATAAGACACCATATGACCCCTTCGGTGTCCATACGACCCATAACAACACCATATTATGTCCTAAGGGGTCATATGGTGTCCTAAGGGATCATAGGAAACCATATGACCCCTTAGGACACCATACCATAAGACACCATATGACCCCTCAGGACACCATATGACCTAGAACGACACCGTATTGTGTCCTAGGGGGTCATATGGTGTCTTAAGGGGTCATAGGACAACATATGACCCCTTACATCACCATACAACCCATAACGACACCTAAGGGGTCACATGGTGTCCTATGGCCCCATAGAACACCATATGACCCCTTAGGTGTCCATACGACCTATAACAACACCATATTGTGTCCTAAGGGGTCACATGGTGTCCTAAGGGGTCATAGGACACCATATGACCCCTTAGGATGCCATACAACCATAACGACACCATATTGTGTCCTAAGGGGTCATATGGTGTCCTAAGGGGTCATAGGAAACCATATGACACCTTACGACACCATACGACCCATAACAACACCATATTCTATCCTAAGGCATCATATGGTGTCCTAAGGGGTCATAGGACACCATATGACCCCTTACGACACCATACGACCCATAACAACACCATATTATGTCCTAAGGGGTTATGTGGTGTCCTAAGGGGTCATAAGACACCATATGACCCCTTAGACACCATACGACCCATAACGAGACCGTATTGTGTCCTATGGGTTCATATGGTGTCCTAAGGGGTCATAGGACACCATATGACCCCTTACGACACCATACGACCCATAACGACACCGTATTGTGTCCTAAGGGGGTCATATGGTGTCCTAAGGGGTCATAAGACACCATATGACCCCTTAGGACACCGTACAACCCATAACGTCACCGTATTATGTCCTAGGGGGTCATATGGTGTCTTAAGGGGTCATAGGACACCATATGACCCCTTACGACACCATACAAACCATAACGACACTTAAGGGGTCATATGAAGTCCTATGGCCCCATAGGACACCATATGACCCCTTAGGTGTCCATACGACCTATAAAAACACCATATTGTGTCCTAAGGGGTCATATGGTGTCCTAAGGGGTCATAGGACACCATAGTACCACTTAGGATGCCATACGACCCATAACGACACCATATTGTGTCCTAAGGGGTCATATGGTGCCATAAGGGATCATAGGACACTATATGACCCCTTACGACACCATATGACCCATAACGACACAATAGTGTGTCCTAAGGGGTCATATGGTGTCTTAAGGGGTCATAAGACACCATATGACCCCATAGGACACCATATGACCCATAATGACACCATATTGTGTCCTATGGGGTCATATGGTGTTCTAAGGGGTCATAGGACACCATATGACCCCTTATGACATCATACGACCCATAACCACACTGTATTGTGATCTAAGGGGTCGTATGTTGTCCTAAGGGGTCATAAGACACCATATGACCCCTTAGGACACCATACAACCCATAATGACACCGTATTGTGTCCTAGGGGGTTATATGGTGTCCTCAGGGGTCACAAGACACCATATGACCCCTTACGACACCATATTATGTGCTAAGGGGTCATAGGATACCATATGACCCCTCATGATGCCATACAACCCATAACGACACCATATTGTGTCCTAGGGGGTCATAAGACACCATATGACCTTACGACACCATACGATTCATAATGACACCATATTGTGTCCTAAGGGGTCATATGGTGTCCTAAGGGGTCATAAGACACCATACGACCCATAACAACACTAGATGACCCATTAAGACACAATATGACCCCTAACAACACCTAAGGGGTCATATGGTGTCCTATGGCTGCATAGGACACCATATGACCCCTTAGGTGTCCATACAACCCATAACGACACCATATTGTGTCCTAAGGGGTCATAAGGCACCATATGACTCCTTAGGACACCATACGACCCATAACGACACCTAAGGGGTCATATGGTCTCCTAAGACATCATATTATTTCCTAAAGAGTCATATGGTTTAATTTTTATGGTTGTGGATATCAGAGTATAGAGTATAGAGTATAGATTATAGGGTATAGAGTATAAATTTATCAAAGGTTAAAAAATTTCAATGGAAGTCATTTGGCTAGTGCCATATTTGGCGCTAGCCAAATGAGCTGCACAAAAAAAAGGTTATAGGGTATAGAGTATAAATTTATCAAAGGTAACAAATTTGAAAGGAAGTCATTTGGCTAGCACCATATTTGGCACTAGCCAAATGAGCTGCACAAAAAAAAGGTTATAGGGTATAGAGTAGAAATTTATCAAAGGTAAAAAATTTCAATGGAAGTCATTTGGCTAGTGCCATATTTGGCGCTAGTCAAATGAGATGCACTAAAAAATGGTTATATGGGACCCTTGACCCATGATCCAAGCCCACATTCTCTTATTTTGTCTTCTTTCGCTACATGATCAGACAAAAAATACTTTTTGCATGGTGTTGACATTTTATGCAAGGTTATTTTATACATTCCATTAGCTCTCCACCACCTTTTTTTTCATTTGGCAATGTCAAAGAGGAAGAACATAGTTTTTTTATCAAATTTGAATAATTGAGGTAATATTTTCTTGTTTTTAGAATTCAAATACTTATTAAGTGTTATTTTGTTTAAATGTTAGAATAAAAATATGAGTCAAAATTGATTATAATCCTATTAGATTTGCATTCGATTTAACAATGCATTTGAAGGAAGTTGCATAAGAAAATTATTTGTTTAGTGGTTTAAAACAAAATTTGCAATTTCATACATCCCTTTTAAGATCTTATGAAATAATTTAGAAAAGGAATACATGAAATAATTTCAATTTCATATATCCATTTTAACATATGCATAATTAGGACAGTCATAGATGCATAATTTCACTTTATTCTCTTTTATGTGAATGTACATGTAGAAATCATCATCATGCTGAAGAAATGACCAAAAAATGTAACACCGAAAGAGCGTGAAGATAAGAATGCAAAAAAAATAGAAGGAATGAAGCAACTTCGTGAACAAAGGAAATTGAATACCATAGAAGAAGAGGTGCCAATTGAAGAGGAACATGAAATATCCATCCAATCTAAGAGAGAGACAAAATTGGCCACACAAAGGCAACAGATGCAAAACCTTTGTGCAATGAGACAATTGAATCCCGAGGTTGAGAGCATGTCTACCACAATTCAAGTTGAAGGCACCCCATCTCTTACATCTCAAGTTGAAGGTGCACCATCTCTTATTGGCACACCATTGGTGTCTAAAACATCTCATATTGAATGCACTCCCTCTATGACATTTGACATTGCAAGTAATTCACGACTGGCATCAAGTATTGGAGCTACACCATCTTGTACACCTCAATTTCAAGCTATGTCATCATTTTCATCTCCGGTTGAAGGTATGCTACCTATCCCTAATGTTGTTGACATTCCTAATCTTGAGGTAACTCAAAGTTTGAGAAAACCTCCTAGAGTTTTGCATAGAAATCCTAAGTATTTGATTGATATTGATGCTAATGTTTTGAAACCAATGGTTGACAAGATTCTGAAGTGTACTTGTCAAAGACATGCTAACTGGATATGGAAAATATTTTTTGAGCCTTTAAATGAGACATGAAGATGTCAACTATTTGTTGAAATGATGAGAAAACTGAAATTTAGGCCTATAATGAAGATTCTTGGGCTAAGAACATCGATTGAATCAAGGGACAAATCTATTGTGAAGAATCTGATAAATGCATACATGATATTGTTGGTTCTAACTCACACACAAAAGATAGTAATGCCACACGACGTGTCATTGCATCAACAATTGTAAGCACTCAAACTAAGAAATCTCGCCTCCTTAGAAAGACAAGTAAACAATTGAAGATAAGTAGACAAACTCTAATGAGAGCTATGGGAAGGCGACAAAGAGCGGAGGATCCATATAACAATGAGTTGTGGGCATTTTCCCATAGATTACCATGGAAAGATAAAGCAATTGTTGAAGCCTTGAGATCCCTAATTGAATATTTTTGGAAGAATAACACAAGGGTCTCTCCAAATCAAAGAGATGTTGTAAGAAGGATGATTGGTAGTAAAATCCGTGATCCACATCCGAAACATTTTTTGGATATGACTCAAACACAATTTTTTGCCAATTTTCAACGTATGTATCCTCAAATAAAAATTAGTCAAAGATTCTTTGAAATGATAAAGCCTTTTTATGTCAAAATAAATCACATACTCACAACTTGTTGTTGTAGAGTACATATTGAATTTTCTAACCATTATGATGTTTATCAACGCATATGTATAGATTTGCATGCTAACAATGTTTTTTAGGAATGCAACATAAATGGTCCACTGACATCTTCAAGGGAATTCATATCTAGCATCTTATGTGAAAGAGTAGATGGTCAAGTATATTACAATAAGTGTTGCTTGGATGGCACATGTGTTGATTGTGGTGGATTGCGACATTTACAAATTTGTCAACATATGGATATTGGACAAGAAATTAGTAATGAAATAGTAGAATTTGGAAAATATAAGACAGTGGCCTACATGCGAAAAGATGGAAAAGAAGCAAAAAGGTGTGAATTGGTTAGTGAGAAGATTCTAATGTATCATTTTATGGGCATCTTTCATGAGAATATAGTGTATGAGTATGCAAGGCATAAGCATCAAGCTTGTTGGTTGGACTCATAATTTAAGCTATGCAAGGACACATTTCCACTTCATACAATTGTTTCAATTGTTGACTTTGCAAAGAACTACACACTACAACTACAGAATGAGGTGCAATCACAATATTACAACTCCACACAAGCTGCCATATTTGTGCATATAGCATTCATTCATGCACATGATAGTATGAAAGAGGATAGGAAGATATTGAGGGAGTATCATTTTTACATCAGTGATGATCGCTCACACTCTACAGAGTTTGTGCAAGGTTGTTTTCATATATTCTATGATGATTTGGCTAGCCGAGGCATATCATTCTATTAACATATCATATGGTCAGATAATTGTGCATCACAATTTAAGAACTCTCAGATGTTTTATTGGTTGAGTAGGATGCAAAAGTTGGCTGCTATT
This sequence comes from Cryptomeria japonica, assembly GCF_030272615.1. NCBI lineage: Eukaryota > Viridiplantae > Streptophyta > Pinopsida > Cupressales > Cupressaceae > Cryptomeria > Cryptomeria japonica. The sequence continues at coordinate 14,846,741 of NC_081415.1, read as the reverse complement.
CAACATATGTGGAATTTCTTTGAGGTTGGGCATGGAAAAGGGGAGCATGATGGTACAGGAGCATGTACTAAAAAAACATGTCCAATCCTGCGGGGTCATGTTATGGCGCTCTAAAAAATCCTCTCTTAGTTTCGGTAGACTTGGATCTAGTTGCTCATTAGTACACTTTCTCAGTTGCGAAAAAAAGCATTAGATAAGTTCAATGAAAAGTTGCACAATGCCCCATCTTTCAATCCGCTCATTGCGAAAGCAAACTGTCAGCTCGTACATGACAGGGTGGCTGAGTTTATGCTAGGAATTCCTTCTTTTTACTCTCCAACTCGCTCGATTGTCACGGGCCACACCCTAGCAGCAAAATCACCTAAGTGCTCAAATTGCTAAAAGTTGTCAATATTTGGCATCACGTATCTCAACACCCGTTAATCATAAGAATGATCTATTTGATCCTACTGGTTCATGTTGTGGCACTCTAAAAAATCCTCTCTCAGTTGCGGTAGACTTGGATCTAGTTGCACATGGTGACACGTTCTCAGTTGCGACAAAAAGCGTCAGATGAGTTCAATGAAAAGTTGCACAATGCCCCATCTTTCAATCTGCTCGTCACGACACTGAATTGTTAGCTTGTACACATTGGGGTGGCCGATTTACACTAGGAATGCCTTCTTTTTTCTCTCCAACTCGCCCGATCATTGCAGGCCACACCCTAGCAGTGAAATCGCCCAAGTGCTCAAGTTGCTCAAAGTTGTCAATATTCGGCATCTCGTTTCTCGGCACCCGTTAATCATAAGAATGATTTGTCTAATCCTACAAGGTCATGTTATGGAACTCTAAAAAACCCTCTCTCGGTTTCAATAGACTCGGATCGAGTTGCTCATGGTGACACTTTCTCAGTTGCGACAAAAAGCGTCAGATGAGTTCAATGAAAAGTTGCACAATGCCCCATCTTTCAATCCGCTCGTCGCAGCACCGAACTATCAACTTGTACACATTGGGGTGGCCAATTTTATGTTAGGAATTTCTTCTTTTGTCTCTCCAACTCGCTCGATCATTGCGGGCCACATCCTGGTAGTGAAATCGCCTAAGTCCTCAAGTTGCTCAAAGTTGTCAATATTCAGCATCACGTTTCTCAATGCTCGTTAATCATAAGAATGATCTATCTAATTCTATGGGGTCACATTGTGGCACTCTAAAAAATTCTCTCTCTATTTCAGTAGACTTGGATCCAGTTGCTCGTGGCGACACTTTCTCGGTTGCGACAAAAAGTGTTAGATGAGTTCAATGAAAAGTTGCACAATGCCCCATCTTTCAATCCACTCGTCGTAGCACCGAACTATCAGCTCGTATGTGTTGGGGTGGCCAAGTTTACATTAGGAAAACCTTCTTTTTTCTCTCCAACTCGCTCGATCATTGCGGGCCACACCCTAGCAGCAAAATTGTCCAAGTGCTCAAATTACTCAAAGTTGTCAATATTCGGCATCACGTTTCTCGGTGCTCATTAATCACAAGAATGATCCATCTGATCTTGCGGGGTCATGTTATGGCACTCTAAAAAATCCTTTCTCGGTTTTGGTAGACTCGAATCCAGTTGCTCATGGCGACACTTTCTTGGTTGTGATAAAAAGCATCAGATGAGTTCATTGAAAAGTTGCACAATGCCCCATCTTTCAATCTGCTCATCACGACACCAAATCATCATCTCGTACGTGTTGGGGTGGCCATGTTTATGCTAGGAATGCCTTCTTTTTTCTCTCCAACTCGCTCGATTGTTGCTTGCCACACCCTAATAGCGAAATCGCCCAAGTGTTCAAGTTGCTCAAAGTTGTCAATATTTGGCATCACATTTCTTAGTGCTTGTTAATCAGAAGAAAAATCCTTCTAATCTTGTGAGGTTTTGTTATGGCACTCTAAAAAAGCCTCTCTCAGTTTCGGTAGACTTGGATCCAGTTGCTCGTGGCGACACTTTCTCGGTTGCGACAAAAAGCGTCATATGAGTTCAATGAAAAGTTGCACAATGCCCCATCTTTCAATCCGCTTGTCACAACACTGAACCACCAGCTCGTACGCATCAAGATGGTTGGGTTTACACTAGGAATGCCTTTTTTTTCCTCTCCAACTTGCTAGATCGTTGCGGGCCACACCCTAGCAGCGAAATCGCCTAAGTGCTCAAGTTGCTCAAAGTTGTCAATATTCGGCATCGCATTTCTTGATGCCCATTAATCATATGAATGATTCATCTGATTCTATAGGGTTGTATTGTGGCACTCTAAAAAAATCTCTCTCGATTTTGGTAGACTCGGATCCAGTTGCTTGTGGTGATACTTTCTCAGTTGCGACAAAAAGCATCAGATGAGTTCAATGAAAAGTTGCACAATGCCCCATCTTTCAATCCGCTCATCACAAAACTGAACCACCAACTTGTATGCATCAAGATGGTTGGGTTTATGCTAGGAATGCCTTTTTTTTCCCTCTCCAACTCACTTGATAGTTGCGGGCCACACCCTAGCAGCGAAATCGCCTAAGTGCTCAAGTTGCTCAAAGTTGTCAATATTCGGCATCGCGTTTCTCAATGCCCATTAATCATAAGAATGATCCATCTGATCCTTTGGGGTCATGTTGTGGCACTCTAAAAAATCCTCTCTTGGTTTCGGTAGACTCAAATCCAGTCGCTCGTGGCGACACTTTCTTGGTTGTGATAAAAAGCGTCAAATGAGTTCAATGAAAAGTTGCACAATGCCCCATCTTTCAATCTGCTCATCGTGGCACTGAACCGTCAGCTCATATGTGTCAGGGTGGTCGGGTTTACACTAGGAATGCCTTCTTTTTTCTCTCCAACTCGCTTGATCATTGTGAGACATAGCCTAGCAGCGAAATCGCCTAAGTCCTCAAATTGCTCAAAGTTGTCAATATTCGGCATCACATTTCTCGGTGCCTGTTAATCATAAGAACAATCTGTCTAATCTTGTACGGTCGTGTTATGGTACTCTAAAATAGCCTCTCTCAGTTTTGGTAGACTCGGATCCAGTTTCATGTGGCAAGACTTTCTCGGTTGCGACAAAAAGCGTCAGATGAGTTCAATGAAAAGTTGCACAATGCCCCATCTTTCAATCCACTCGTCGCGGCACCGCACCATCATCTCATACACGTCAGGGTAGCTGGGTTTACACTAGTATTGTCTTCTTTTTTCTCTCCAACTCGCCTGATCGTTGCGGGCCACATCCTAGCAGCGAAATCGCCTAAGTGCTCAAGTTGCTCAAAGATGTCAATATTTGGCATTGCATTTCTCAGCACCAGTTAATCATAAGAATGATCTATCTAATCCTGTGGGGTCATGTTATGGCACTCTAAAAATGGCTCTCTCATTTTTGGTAGACTCGGATCTAGTTGCTCGTGGCGGCTCTTTCTCGGTTGCGACAAAAAGCGTCAAATGAGTTCAATGAAAAGTTGCACAATGCCCCATCTTTCAATCCACTCATTGTGGCACCAAACCGTTAGCTCGTATGCATTAGGGTGGTCGGGTTTATGCTAGGAATGCCTTCTTTTTTCTCTCCAACTCGCCCGATCGTTGCAGGCCACACCCTAGTAGCGAAATCGCCCAAGTGCTCAAATTGCTCAAAGTTGTCAATATTTGGCATCACGTTTCTCGACTCCCGTTAATCATAAGAACGATTTGTCTGATCCTATAGTGTCATATTGCGGCACCAAACCATCAGCTCGTACGCATCGGGGTGGCCAGTTTTATGCTAGGAATGCCTTCTTTTGGCTCTCCAACTCACTCGATCGTTGCGGGCCACACTCTAGCAGCGAAATCGCCTAAGTGCATGCTTTAGATGAATATAAGTTTATGGGCTATGCAATTTATTTAGAATGGGTATTGGTACAATGGTGTCTTACATTGTCTAATTTTGGTTCTTTCCATGTTTCCTTTATATAGTCTTATTTTGACTATAACTATTGAATTTGTGTTGATCTCCATAAGCTTGTGTCTTGGATTACAAACACATATTTATGTTCAAAGCTTAAGTAACAATAAACTTTGTGCAATTATTCATCTAATCATTTGTACTGCAATTATGAATAACCATGATAAATGATTTCCATTAACCAAAAAGCTACAAATTCATGCAGCATTGTATACCATTAAAACTATCAAATATATCTAATACAAACAAATAGGCTTGCCAGAAGCCATATGGACTTATAATTTCACATATTCATAAAACAAAACATATGTTCAAAATTGCTATAAAGACATACCACATGATATCCAATAAAGTCAAATAGGTGCTTGCCAGAAGCCATGTGGACATATAATGTCACATATTCATAATATAAAACAAATGTTCAAGTTTACCATATAGGCATATAACATGGTATCCAATAAAGTCAAATAGGAGCTTTCCAAAAGCCATATGGAGATAGAATGTCACATATTCATAATACAAAACATATGTTCAAAATTGCCATATAGGCATACAACATAGGACCCTATTCTATTCATTTCCCTCTAGGGGAAGGAAACAGATCATGAGATATCTTTTCCTATCGAGGGGATGGAGATGTATATGATGCAGGTGTCTTTCGAGTATGTCCACTCGACCTCCTCTCTAGACTTTTTTGTAACTCCACCTGATACAATGAAAAAAATGATGTTAGCATATACAAAAATTGAATTTTAGAATGACATATAATAGAATAGTCACTTACCGCATACAAATAATCATGATGTTCATCCACAATAGGTGCACGTTCATGATTTGGAGTGACAAGCCCCTCCTATAAGCATCACAATATAAATTAAACTAAATACAAGTGTCGTTAAAATTTTCAATAACATATTATTAAGATAACAAATGTAATACTAAATTTACTAAATTTAAAAATATGTCTCATACTTCTGTTAAAGCAATTGAACTTGCTACTGCTGTAGCAACACCGCGCTCCATTGATGCACAAACAGCAGGAGGAGTCTCTGATGTCAACATCTGAAAATTAAACAAAGTATATTGATTAATCACCAAAACTATCTATATTATTTAATAACAACATTAAAGATAAATTGTTTACCTAGGTGAAAGATTGTTGATGAAATACACTATGAGGTGTTGATGTTGAAGCTCTAGCATCAAACTATTTGACATCCAAAATGAGTAATTATAAAATCATTCACATAAGGTTCAACTATCTACATATAATAATTATATTTCTTCACTCGTTGTATACCTGCGGAGTCGACGAAGTAGTGAAAAAGGGTGCTATAGGAATGTTGCTAGTATTGTGAACACTTTGACCCTAATTTTTTATCATAATAATTTATTAATTTAGATATATTCTCAAATTTACATATAAGATTTAATAAAAAATAATGAAATGAACTTGTAATGAAATTCACCTCGGTATCAATGTCAAATGTTTCGTTCAGCAAGGATTTCGTCATGACAATGTTCTCTGTAGCAAACTTTGCGCATGCACGTGCATTCTCAAAACTATTAGGATCATAAGTGCAAAGAGAACCACAAGATCGACAAAAATGAGCTAGAACTCGCTACCTATAAGAATCAACATCATCACTTGCATCACCCTCTACTAGAGGCCTAGCATACTGTATAAGGGTCTGAGTGAGTGAGCTAATCGAGTCTAGAGTTTTGACCTCAATAATCTCCTTCACAGTGGAAGGAATAATAACATGCTCCACCATAGGTTTGGCCAAGGGTCTTGGTGGGAGATTTGAATCACACTGTGCACCCTCTTTAGCATGCGAGGAACCCCCACCTCTACCTTGGAAATCTATAAAATCAAAATAGTTTGGGATCTCATTAAGGACAAACTCACAGTATAGTTTTCTCAAAAAGTATTGGGGTACCTCATGATTATTGCATGGGGGCTGATCAAATACCATCCACCACCTATCCCAAAAATTGTTCTTAATATCTTCATGATGACACCAATGAATAGGGAATCTCCTACATCTAGGGTGTAAAGGTTGATTCATTCGGGGGTCCGTAAAAAGAGCACACAAGTCAAATTTATTAATTTTCTTTTTCTTCACTACCACATATGATAATTTGTAAGCATAAAATTGCTTTTGTTCTTCCTTCTTATGGGACCAAAAAATTATTTGCCCACTCACAGATTGTATGTGAGATACAATAGATTGCAAAGAACTGGCAAGGTTTGTCCTATAAGAGTTTGTTCCATTGGGATCTTTTAGCCTTGTGATTAAACCTTCAAGCTCTTTTTGGCTATTTTCTATTTGACCTAATAGGTTTTCTTGTGTACCTATGGGATGTCTAGGGATTGTAGGAGGTTCTTGATGTGCTTCTTTTTCAATATGGTCTTCATGAGGAGGTGATTGATGTGCTTCTTCTTCAATATGGTCTTCATGAGGAGGTGATTGAGTTTTTTCAACATTTTCTTGTCTAATCTCATTTCTTGCTAATGAAAATAAATTTAAATCAATAAACCTAGTTTAATCTTCAAATTAATAAAAAAATGACAATAAGAAAATAAAAATACATACCTCTTCGAGCTCTTCGATGGCATGGTAGTATTTTGATGAGAGATGAACAACTTAGTGCCCAATTTCAATCTTTTACAAAGGGCGAGCACAAGAAAATGGTACCTAAAATCGCCAAAATGTGGGTTTGGAATGCAGAATGCATCCAAAATGTGGAGCAGGATTTTTTTGAAGTTTAAAATCCACATAAGGTGCATGCCTTATAAGGTGCATGCCTTATAAGGCGTGTGCACTATAGGCCGCACACCCTATACTATGTGCACCTTATAAGGCATGCGCCTTATGTGCATTTTTCAGTTTTTTTGAAGTGTGGCACCTTTTTGGTAACACAACTTCGTGCATATACCCTTCTCTAAAGTCAGTTTGAGACTATGTTTCCTTATGAATACCTCCAAACTTATTTGAGAGGTGTAGGAAAGCATTGAAATCTCCTCATAGCACCACATTGTTCTCAGGGATAGATTGAAGAATCCTTTCCAAATCCCTCCATAAGGCTAACTTCTGATTATTTTTCATTGGTCCATAAACGTTGAAAATTAAAAAATTTATCTCTTCCTAAAGACTAGAAAACAAGCCTACTATCTAGTGATTGTTTGAAGAAAGATGTGAGTAGGAGACTTTTCTTCCAAATTACACAAAAGAGATAGACCACCAACAAAACCTGGAACTTAAAAAAATTCCACTTCCCAATATCCTAGTTTATTTATGAAAGCTTTAATCTTCTCTTTTTATTCAAGTTTTTATGATTTAAAACTACTTCTGTTTTGGGGGTTTTGAGACAATGCTTAACCAAGTGTTTTTTTATGGTGCGTTTAAACCCCTAACATTTCATGAAATTATCTTCATAAATCCCTTGTATGGGAATTCCCTCTCCTTGTGCTCTATAGGAAAGTTATTTTTACTTGATTCTTGCTTTCACCATCAATAGTTCTTAAATCCATTGAGGATGTTCTTCCTATCTTGCTACCTAGAGATTGTCCATAGTTTGGTTTAAATTTTCTAGAAGGATTCACAAGAAGACCAAGAGGCTCATTTTCTCTTTGATCTGATGAGAGTCCCATGAGAATAGGATCAGAATCAATTAAACCACTCTCATCCACTTCAGCATCCTCCAAATTTAATATTTTCTAGATTAATTGTTGTTTCTGAATCCAAGAATCATCACTCTTCCCATTTTGTGGTTTTGAAATGCCTAGGAAATCACAAACTATAGCTAGTTTCCCAATTAGAGGAGAAGGGGATATAAATTCCTCTAGTACTAAGGTCTGTGGGAAAGAAAGAGCTTAAAGAGGGATTGGATTAAGTTGATATCTACTAAAGTTAAACCATAGGGGCTTCAGTGGCTAGGAAATATTTTATCACATGCATTCATATTGGAGGGTTTAATATCCCAAAAATGAGGGTACAATATATTGCCTATCACTGAAAATAGGGGGCTTTTTAATTTGAGCTATGAAAACATACAATATTTGTCAAAAATAGGGGGGCTTAAATAATTCAAGTTGTGTATTGGGAGGGGGTGACAAAAAAAGAGTTTAGGCCAATTTTTTTGAAAATAGGGGGATTATATAGTATGTCATGAATGCACATGCTATAATCCAGGTTCAATAAGTGAAGCCCCCGTGGTTTAAACCTTTTTGCTAGATTAGGGAATTTGGAGAAGTTGAAATCAATTATTCCTTATCATGATAAACTAATGAAGACAACACAGATAATTTCTTCACTGACACTGATTGAGAACCTTTAATATTTTTTTCCCCACAAGTCTCATTGATTTTCTTCTATCTGATTTTAGGTCTTGAACAATTGAAAATATTGAGGGCCCTGGCTAGGTTCTTTGGCCAGGGGGAGGTCCTTTTTTGGCATGGTGCTCCCTTGTCTTGCTTTGTTCTATATTTTCTTGAGTGTATTGGGGCTAGGGTCTTTATGGTTTGGCTCCCTTCTAACATTGTTCTGGTATGTTGGGTCATTGGTTTTTTCTCTCGTGGCTTGGTTGTAGGTATTTTATGCTAGAATCCCCTTTTTTCTTTTTCATTGGCTAGGGGGGTCTCCTTTCTATATGTTGCAAGTGTCCCCTATTTCTATGTTGGGTGTTCAGAGGTCTAGGAACTTTGTGTCTTGGGCTTGTATGTTCTTTTGTTTGGACGTGCTTGTGTCTTTTGCAGTGTTTAGATTCATTGTGTTCAATCCCTCCTATGGTTGGATTTGGGTGTGCATCTCTTGGGTAGTGGCATATAGACTGTTGGTGGTTACCCCCTTGGTTTCTTGGCACTTTGGAGGCAAGTGTTGGTTCAGATCTCTGATTGGCTCTTGGGCTTTGGGGGTCTCAAGAGTTTGTGCACTATTTTTTCCATGGGTGTGTTTTCACTTTGTCACATGCCCTCCCTTCAGAAACTCCTTTTGAGGTGGAGCTTCCTCAATGTGGGTTTGGGGTTTAGATGTATGTGGGTTGAGTTTTGTCCTGAGATTGTTGTTGCTCCTTTTGGTGTTGGTTTGGTGCTACAAGTGGTTGGTTGGTTGTGGAGGAGTGCTGAGGGTTGGCTACCCTACGAGCATCTAACGAGAGAGGGCCTTGCCTCCTTCCTACCTATTACTGTGCTTGTTCCAAATTTTCATCTAAAACAGTTATTCCCTCCTCGGGCATTTTCTTCTACTCTTGTTGGACCCCACCCTCTTTTGTGGCTTTTTGAGGGATCCACAAGCTTTGTGACTGAGGTTTTGGTGTTTCTCAGTGTTGTGAACAATAGGCCTATTGAGATGGTCCTTATTGTTTTGTTTGTAGGGTTATTCTGTTAGTCTCAAATTTGATTCCCTTCTATCCTTTTTCTAAGAAATTAAATAACTTTGTTTTACATGTGAAGAGGACATCAAGAAAATAAAACTCCAGAATAACATATAACAAGGTTTTGACAAAACCTTCTACACTTTGAACTTATCCAAAGTTTAGGTGGGTATACCTTCTGTGAATATTTTCACACTTTAATATTGAGATCCATAGTAAACCAATGCTAAAAACCCATGGATTTCATCACCTCAATGGAACGGAAACATTAAAAGAAAAACTTGTGTTCATTTTCAGTATTGATCCTCAAGAAAGATAGAAAGAATTCCACAACTGATACCATTGCCTTATCCGGGCTACAAAGTCACCCAAATCAAATTAGAATTCCAAAACTGAACATTCCCACACATTTCACCATCTCGGCCTTAATTAACCCCATACATGCCTGACATATACATAAGTTTTATCCTCTTAAAACTAAAACCATTCATCAAATTCAAAATGAGCAAACAATTGATTTACTGATAGAGATATTTCATACATATTTAATTCCTCTCCCTTGAAGAGAAAAGCTAGAAACATATCCATATGATCGCCTTACAATCCATGTTCAATCAAATAACCCTAGACTATTCAAATGAAACCAACAAATTTTCAAGTGCACACCAGAAGACAACACAGATTTAGGCCTGAAAAGTTTTGAATTGTATATTAATATTCATTTTGAAAAAACCTTACATAACTCAAACAATTTCTGAGATGACCAGAAAAACCCTTGATATATTTTAGCAGAGTTTCTTTACAAAATTCTTGTGATGATTTTTTCCTAAGTTTTGGTATCCATTTATAAAAATATGGATGCAAAACAAGCTTCGGACATTCCTAAGGATAGTTAGTTACAACCGCAATTCCCTTCAAAAAATAGTTACAAGTCTTTTTCAGTCGCAACGGCCTTTTCGGTTTTTTGCTCCACTGCAACATCTTCTAACTGTTCTGGGACTCCCTCTTCTTGCACCGCATACTTTTTGGTCCACTCTTGGAACACGTCATCAGCAGGCCATGAGTAGCTAACAATTTTTTCCTCCAACTTAACTAACCTTTTCCAAGAGTTTTTCACTTTCTTACCCTCTGATTCCAAAAACCTCTAATGTGACTTTATCTTCTCTATTTCTTTGATTGTCTTAACAAACAAGGATGTGTCATTTGTATTAATAATTTTATTCACCCTTAGAGACAAGCTAGCCCCTAGTGTTAAATTCTGTGAGAAGCAAGAATCAAGCCAGGTTCTGATGTCAGTCATAGATCACATGCAACTCCAAGCAACAGATGATCGAAGATCAAAATAGCTGAATGAAGATAAATCTGATATGAGAGAAAAATAGAGATAAAGAAGAGAATTTAGAGAAGACTCTCATCAAGCTATCACTTGACTAGTGAAGGTGAGAGTATATTGCTTATTATATAGAAAAATAATAGCATATACAACCAAGAGGTGCATTAACTCCCACCTCCATAAAAAGTGGGAGGTTTTACCTACTACCCCATAAAAGGTGGGAGGTTTTTACCTACTTGGTAAATGTCAAAACATGTGGCATAACCTCCTTACATGAAAAAAAATAAGGAGTTATAAGAGGTGGCACATAAGGCCAAAAGAGGGTGAGAAACCCAACTACCCCATAACCCACTTAGGAAATGACAAAATAGTGGTTATGAGAGGTGGCACAACAAGCCAAAAGAGGGTGTGTAACTCAACTACCCATGTGAGGTGGAGAGTTACACATGTAGCTAATGTATTCCACCACGTGTCCTCATATTAACCACACCTAATAACCTAAGAAATCTTAATAATATATGTGTAGGAAAAATAAATACCCCCTAACATAAGGAAAATAAAAAAACCTACACTAACACCCCCCCTTAAGCGTAGCTTAGGTGGGTGAAAAGATGGGTCCTGACAAATGAGGCCATGTTAGGTACCCATGTACATAAATATCCCCCCCAAAAGAAGAAGCCCCCCCATAAGAGGAATAAACCCCCCTAAATAGAGAGAGAAAGAATGAAGGACTAAGAAGCCCCTCCTAAAGTAGACACCTTTTGCATCCCAAGCAAAGATCGCAAATGAAGGAACTTGCTTTTGGTGAAAGGTTTGGTGAAGATGTCCGCAGTTTGCTCCGATGTAGGACAATACTTAAGATCAATGATGCCTTCCTGAATGAGCTCCCAAATATAGTGCATATGTATCTCAATGTGTTTTGTCCTCTGATGATGAACTGGATTTCTTGAGATCTGTATAGCACTCTGATTATCACAAAAGATGATGGTAGGCTTTCTAACTGGAATACCAAACTCAGTAAGAATATTTTGAAGCCAAATAGCCTTAGTGGTGGCATTGACTGCCCCTCGATACTTGACCTCTGTCGATGAAAGAGAAATTGCAGACTACTTCTTGCTTGACCAACAAACTGGACCAGAACCAAGTGAGAAGCAATACCCAGAAGTAGACTTGCGATCCTGATAATCACCTGCCCAATCTGAATCCGTATATCCTACCAAGTCAATATCCACACCTGCTACATACTGAATTCCATAATTGTGAGTACCCTGAATGTATTGGAGGATCCGCTTAGCTGCTTTCCAATGCAACTCATGTGGCTCCTACATGAATCTAGAGACCATGCCCACAGCATAAGAAATGTCAGGTCTCGTATGAGTCAAATAAATGAAGCTTCCAACAAGCTGTCGATATAAAGTGCCATCAACCAAGGGTGAAGAGAACTTAGCCTCAAGTTTGACCCCTGACAAAAATGGAGTAGGTGCAGGCTTACAATCAGCCATGTGAAATCTGGAGAGCATATCAAGTGCATACTTGGGTTGTCCAAGGAAGATTCCTGAAGATGATTGAGTGATCTCAATTCCCAAGAAGTAATGCAGAAGACCCAAGTCTGACATCAAAAATCTATCATGTAGAGCAATTTTCACTGCTTTGATGGTGGATGAGTGACTCCATGTGAGTAACAAGTCATCAACATAGAGAACCAGAAATGTGAGAGTTTCATCCTGTTGCAGAATGTATACGTTTGGATCAAAATGGCACCGAGTGAGTCCAGTTGTCAGAAGGAATGAGTCCATCTTGGCATACCAAGCTCGAGGAGCCTGTTTGAGGCCATAGAGAGACTTTCAAAGTCGACACACAAGTGAAGGATCCTGAACAAACCCCTGTGGTTGCTCTATGTAGATTTCCTCCTGAAGGTCACCATGAAGAAATGCACTCTTCACATACATCTGATGAACTTCCCAATGATGGGCTATAGCTATAGCAAGAACAAGTCGGATGGAATTCATCTTAGCAACTGGAGCAAAAGTCTCAGAGTAATCAACCCCTGGATCTTGGGAAAAACCTTTTGCTACCAAGCGAGCCTTATACTTATCAACCGACCCATCCGCTACAAATTTTGTTCGATAGATCCACTTGCATAGAACAAGTTTCCTTCCCTTAGGAAGAGGAGCTAAATCCCATGTGTGATTCCTTTCCAAGGAATTGAACTCTTCTTGCATTGTAACATCCCACTTAGGAACACCTGAAGCTTCTCCAAAGGACTGTGGATCAGAAGCTGAAGCAATGAAGAGATGTGGAGCTTGCTGAAATTATGACCTTGTTCTTCTAGTATCTAATGGATCACCAAGCCAATCTCTTGTTGACTCAAATGTTTGTCGAGCCCAAAGAGGCACTGAGGCTGGAGAGTCTGGGGGAGAATCATCAACCTCCGAATGATGACTATGAGAGGAATGTGAATCCTCATCATCACTATCACCATCTGAAGTAGAGGAAGAAGACTCTTCATCAAGATTAGGAGGATTAAGATCCTTTGAAGAACTGTCATCATAATGCAATTTCTCCAATGTGATAATGGATGGAGAAGTGGTATGAGAAGAACTAGAAGAACTCTCCTCAAAACGAACACTCCTCTCAATGAACAACTCATGAGTAGTGGGATGGAGAAGCCTATACCCTTTGACATCATCTGGATATCCAAGAAATATGCAAGGCTTACTCTGCGGATCCATAGCCTTGCATTTTTCAGCTAGAATGTGGGCCCATGCAAGATAACCAAACAGTCTAAAGTGTTTAACTGTGGGTTTTCGACCAGTCCAAGCTTGAAAGGGAGTTACCCCCTTCACAACTTTATGAGGAACTTGGTTCTGGATGTAACACGCACAGTTGATGGCCTCTGCCCAATACTGAGGTGCCAAAGACTTGGAGTGAATCATACAATTAGCCATCTCCTTCAAGGACCTATTCTTTCATTTTGCTACACCATTTTGTTGAGGACTGTATGGAACTGTGTGCTGCATGTTGATACCTTCTGAAGCACAAAACTGTTCAAACTGATTATTAACATATTCACCCCCATTATCTATATGTAGAATTTTGATGAACTTCCCAGATTGTTTCTCTGCAAAAGCTTTGAAATCTAGAAAATTTTCAAAGACTTCAGACTTTTGTTTGAGAAAGTAAACCCATGTATATCTGGAAAAGTCATCAATAAATGTCAAGACATATCTAGCCTTGCTGAAAGATGGTTGTGGAAATGGTCCTGCCAAGTCACCATGTACCAACTCCAATAGTTTTGTAGCTCTCCAAGCTTTACCTTTATCATACTTCTCCTCTGGATGCTTACCAAGAATGCACCCCTTGCAAACTCCATCAAAAAATTGAATAGAAGGCAACCCTGAAACCATTTCTTGTTGACTGAGTTGTTGCAAGTAACAGTAGTTCAAGTGGCCCATCCATTGATGCCACAAAAAACTCACCTCATCTGCATGAGTGAGTAAAACTGTTGAAGGAGAGTCAGGAACAAAGTGAGAAAACTGATATAATCTAGAATGATGATCTGCTTTTCCCACAGCAACAGTAGACCCATTATGCATTTTGTTGATTACCACTGCATCTGGTGTGAACTCAACTTGCTTGCCAGAACCAGTGTGAGTGATCTGATAAACAGATAGGAGATTAGTTGATAAATATGGAACACAAAGGACATCTTGAAATGTTCCTTCACCCACATCAATAGACCCTCTCCCATGCACTTCAACAGGAGTGTCATCACCCATTAGGATGGAAGGCATAGAACATGGCTCTAAAGATGTGAAATCATCTTCTGAAGAAGCCATGTGGTGTGAAGCACCTGAGTCAATTATCCAAGAATTTGGTTGTGAAGCAATAGCAACTAGGGCCTTACCCTTTCCTTTCCCCTTACTCTTATCTATGTCCTTAGAAGATCCTTTTGATGAACTCCGTTTGACTGAGTCAGGAACCTTGATATTATTCTTTTCAAGAAGATTTGAAAGGTGATCAATTTGTTTCTTTAAACACTTATGTTCATCATGACCAGGCCTCCTACAATAAGAACACTTGACCTTCTCCTTCTTAGGTTGTTCACCTTTTGATGAAGAGGTCTCATTGTCTGCTTTTGAAGTAGCAGATTTCCGATCTTTCTTCTTCTCTCCTTGGTTCTTTTGTTTCTTATCTTGCTTACTAGACCCTTTCTGTTCTTTTGTGCCTTGATTTACAACTAAGGCATGTGACTTAGAGGGCTTTATTGTACCCATTTGAACCAATTTGTCCTGCTCTCTAGGGAGTTCTGCAGCAAAATCATCTAAAGAAGGCATTTTGAATGTGGTACCTAGGGCACATTTGGTAGCATAGAATGTAGAAACAAACACTGAATAGTTAGGACCAAGCTTAGAAAGAATACTCAAGATCAGTTGCTTATCATCTTTCTTAGTTCCAGACTATTCCAACTGCAATCTTATAGACTTAAGTTTAGTGAAGAAGTCTTGTATAGTATCAAAATTGGTTGGATTCAACCCTATGAGTTCATTCTCCAATTGATGACCTCTTAGTTCATCCTGCTTACCAAAGAGGTTTCCCAAAGTAGTCCATACTGCATTTGGTGTAGTAGCAGATTCAATGTGAAAAAGAAGGTTAGGAGAGACTAACATGCACAATGTACCAAAAGCTTCATCACATTTATTAAACCATTTAATCTTTTCTGCAACATCTTGAGGTTTAGTTTCAAGTCCCATAGTAACATGATGATATCCATGTCTTTTCAGATATATTCTCATCTTAGATTTCCATTCAAAGTAATTATATGGTGTTAAAAGTGGAACTGTAGATGCATCCATGATAGCAGAAAAGAAGAATGCAAAGAGTCAAGAAGAGTGCAAGAAAGAAGACACAAGAGACACCCCCCCCCTTTCCACTAGTCTTTGAAATCACCCCCCCCCCCAAATATTACAAGGTTGGCACTTTATAATTAGTGCATTTACAAGGCTTTTATCAGATTACAATGCTTTCTAAGGCTTTAATGGCCAAAATAGAAAGTTTAAGTACATATAAATTTAACACAAAATCTGAAAAAATTAGCCTTATAGCTGCTCAATGTATCTTAATACCTTTCCAACAACTATTCGTTTTTGTAAAATAGAGTTGTGAGAAGAAAGATATGATCTATAGAAGGGAAAAAAAAATATGCAACTGATTCAACCTGCAATATCTAACAAAGAAGGGTAGAATATTTCAATAAGACCTACAATTATGAAGAGTTCTCATTTCCAGCTTTCTGTCAAGTACTCATTTGCAAAAAACTGACACCCGAGGCAAAAGTTATGCAACTTTTAAGAAAGGTTGCTGAATTTTCCTGATAGAAAAATGGCTTAAGCCTTGTTGAAACTCTATTTCTGCAATAATTATTAATTTTATAGAAAAACCCTCCAAAACCTAGAAGTTTTTAGATGCTGGGAAGAAAAACCCAGAAATCTTTTTTTTTGAAAATGAACGGAGGTTAGAACACTAGGGCCAAAATGAAAACAACTCTAGTAAAATATTTCACTCTGAATTTGGTGAAATAAAAGTCACTTATGATTTTCACAAGCCTTCTAGACACTCTGGAAATGCTAAAGAAGCCTCCAATATTACCAAAAATGTTGCAATCACCCAGATCTCAAAGAACACATATATAAAACTAGATTTAACTAGAAGCTTATTTTCCTTTAAATTGTTCTGATACTCCAGATCACACGAAAATGCAGGAGAAGAGCATACTTGGTTTTTAAGAAAAATATTAGCTATCTAACAATCTCAAATCTCTCAAATAAATCAGAAAAGCAATGAGCTATACCAGACAACAAGGCTCTGATACCATGTTAAATTCTATGAGAAGCAAGAATCGAGATAGGATCTGATGTCGGTCATAGATCACATGCAACTCCAAGCAACGGATGATCGAAGATCAAAATAGCTGAATGAAGATAAATCTGATATGAGAGAAAAATAGAGATAAAGAAGAGAATTTAGAGAAGACTCTCATTGAGCTATCACTTGACTAGTGAAGGTGAGAGTATATTGCTTATTATATAGAAAAATAATAGCATATACAACCAAGAGGTGCATTAACTCCCACCCCCATAAAAAGTGGGAGGTTTTACCTACTACCCCATAAAAGGTGGGAAGTTTTTACCTACTTGGTAAATGTCAAAACATGTGGCATAACCTCCTTACATGAAAACAAAAAAGGAGTTATAAGAGGTGGCACATAAGGCCAAAAGAGGGTGAGAAACCCAACTACCCCATAACCCACTTAGGAAATGACAAAATAGTGGTTATGAGAGGTGGCACAACAAGCCAAAAGAGGGTGTGTAACTCAACTACCCATGTGAGGTGGAGAGTTACACATGTAGCTAATGTATTCCGCCACATGTCCTCATATTAACCACACCTAATAACCTAAGCAAGCTTAATAATATATGTGTAGGAAAAATAAATACCCCCTAACATAAGGAAAATAAAAAAACCTACACTAACACCTAGCTCATCAAGCCATACTTGTTTTTCATTCAACTGATCTGGACTAACAAAACCCCTAGGAAATAGTTTAAATTTATGCTTAGCATATTCCTTCCTGTATAGATTGGATTTTCTCTCTAAACTAGCTCTTCCATCTACTAGCCTGGTCATTATTTTTGCTAACTCACATGTACATTTAATAACAACCTCAGATCCTACCTCATCATAGGATACACACATAAGTTCTAGATCCACTTCTCTAGGCATCCACTTCTCCAAAATTGGCTCCAAGGTAGCCTTATCTTCATTCAACTCACTCAAAATATCCAAGATTCTCTTCATGTTAGTGTGCAAAATGGGGGCTCCTACTATATCAGCAAAACTCAAAATTCTGGCTTTTACCTTTTCTTCATATTTGTTTGCAAATAGGGCTTGAGCCTATTTTAACTTTTCCAATTCATGTTGAATGGTCTTAGATGGTTGAAAACCAGAGGTCATGGGAGAAGGGAGAAATTCAACAATAGGACTGGTGGGTGGAAGTCTTGCTGGAGAAGATGCAATCATCAGAGTAGAGGATTCACCTCCTTGGTGTTATCCTACCAATTGACTCTGTAGTCTAGCAATAATACTATCCCTATTGGCTACCTCCTTTTTGGCTTTATTATAAGCCTTTAGAATTGTTTCTATTTTTATGTAGAGATCAACTCTCTCCTTAGCTTCTTTTTCAGCCACTGCCACACTAAATTTTGTAGTTTCAAGAACTATGCTGGCAGCTTCCACCACTCCTGTATCCTAGACTCTCTTCACTAACATACCTCCTAGGAAACTAGATTCTGAGGTGTCCTTCCTTCTTCTACTCTCATCCCTCTTTAAGGACCACATGACCAAAGCAACATTATCCTTGCTAGAGGTCACTCCTTCCATAGGCTTGGTTTCTTTTTTAACTGCTTCAAGTACCAATGCAACTTCTATATCCCATTCAGGGAGGATTAGAACACGAGCCTTTGATACCATTTCTCTCCCCATTTCAGGAGTAATGGCCTTGAACTCGACCATCATTTCTTGTTTCACCTCCTCCTCTACTGAAGTTGCATCTTTGTGAGGCTGCTCACTCTTTCTCTTTTCACACCTTGTCTTGAATTGCTCAATGTTTTTCTTCCAAACAAATTGCATGAAGGCTCCCGTTATGACAAAATTACTATCAGCCAAGAACTTCTCACTAGCTTGGTTAACAACAGGGTCTAGCTCTTTACCTTTGAACTCATCTATAGTTAGGTTTGTCTTGGCACTAGGTGGCTCTTCTGGCCTCCCCTCTTGTGTTTCCTCATATGTGTAGGCAATCTCCCTGAGACTTCCTAACTGTAACAATTGTTTGGCCACTGCCTGTTCATCTCCTATTTTGATAGGGGATTGGGATGGAGAATACAAAGGTTCACCTATTTGCACTTCTTTCCCTACTCTTTATCTTTTAGGGGAGTCTTGGATGTCAATGAAATCTTCCATTTCTCTCTTCCCTCTTGAAGTAGAGGGTTTCCCTATTACTGGCACCAACACACTATATTTTGGCTTCTTATGCATTACATAATTACCCGGAGGGATGGCCTTAGCAAAGGCAGGCTTGGTTAGAACCAATTTAGCCTTGTCAGGATTATCTCTTATTATAGCCTCCCTCTTTTCCTTCAAAGTTTGCATTAAGTCTTCAAAATAAAAAATAAAAAATTTAATCTTTTCCTCAAAGGGATTAAAGCTAGACAGAAGGTCCTAATTACTATCAAATTGATAAATAAAATCTAGAGCCTTTTTGTATGCCACCACTTCTCCTTCCTCAATTCCTGGTCATCCAAATTAAACTCATTTCTAATTAGATCCTTAGGGAAATGAAATTGGTGTGGCCTACCTTTGCATACTGCTCTTCTCCTGAACATTTCATTGAAAAAATCCTTAGGGTCAACAAACCTTGTTACTACAATAGACAACCTATATGGTTGAAAAAAGTCATCAAAGTATTTCCAACCACCCTTGGTGATCACAAATTGATGGGCCATGGTGATAGTTGGGAAAATAGTCCCTTTTCCCCTATTTGTTAGCTCTTCCTCTTGCACGCCTCTAATTTGCCTTAGGACCTCTACAATTCCTATCTTCAAAGGGACTTGATAGGGAAATAAATATGGAGTGCCTCTGAAACCATAAACTCTGAAAACTGTAGAGACAGAGTATAAGTATATTTCACCCCAGTTGTGCATAATCTTGATGCCTTCAGCAAATTCCTTAGGCCTAAGGAATTCTAAAAGAGCTTTGGGGATCCTAGGGTTCTCTGAACATAAGAGAATCCTAATCTTAGATGCAAAACATCTGTCAAACTTTAGGTAGCTATCATCCTCTCTGTCCCAGGACAAAATGGTGCTCCATAATTGTACAAGCATCTCTTCATTATCCTTTTCCTTAACTAGATCCATTTCACAGGCAAAGTAATCAACACCTTTAAATAAAAATATCTACATGAGAAGGGAGTACCATCCAAAAGGTCTATCTACCTTACCATTTTTTATCCCTATCAATCCTGCATGGATTGCATCAGTGAGATAAGGTGCATAGTCAAATGTTACTTCTAGAGAGGGGTTCAAAATCTATGCTATCATCAGCATATAATGGGTTGGCATGGTTGTTTCAGCATCTTCCTCAAAAATCTGACAAAGTGACCAATACATTCCTTTAGCCCTTAGAGTGAACAAATTCAGGGAGAAAGGTTTCATGGTACTAGGGCCTACAATAGTTAGCCCTCCTATTTTGACAAAAAACTCCTTCAAAGGGCCACTCCTGAGGTGATTTCTCTGCACATTGTAGACTTGGGCCAATGTTTCAAAGTTGATAGGCTCTACGTAATTTGATACCTCACTGACCTTAAACACCTTCCTAAATTCATCATCATTAATCTCAATTAGGGCTCTTCCATTCACATTCCTGATATATTTAGCCACAGGGTCATAATTATGTGCAATTTGGGTTAACAAATCTACATCCATGAAAACCCTAGGGACTATGAGCTTTCCTATGTCTAATGCCCATATACTATTCATTGGGGCAAGGGCATGTCTCTGACCGAATCCTACTTTGTAAAGACCCATAAATGATATCCCTATTTGTGGATCCCTCAACCAGTTGCCTTTGTCATACAAACCGTATCCAATACTCAAATGGGGGCTTTGGGTACCAACTCTTTAATTTTAGCCGCAACATTTGTGGACATGGTCATTTGTTCCAATAAATCATCACATATGTTTTTGTCTTGATAATTCACCTTCCCTGTGAAATCCCTTCTTGGTGCCATCTTGGAATCACAGCTATATTAATTAAAATTTTGACTAACCTCTGAGAAAACAAACATGCAATTATCCCAATTCAAGTAGTAACAGTCAAGCAATATGCAGAAACTCACTGGTTGTTTGAAGAAATTCACTCTGTGCACCAACTCCTCTACAGACATCTTCGGAATGATGCCAACGTCAAATTTATGTGAATCTTAATACGGCAACAGAGCAATTAATTGAAGCATTTAAAACCGCATGCTTCGACAATCAACTCAGAATTGAACTCACAATTGAATTCAAAAAATGGCTCCAACGGATCATAAAATTTTCTGTGTGTTTCTCCTTTTCTATTTCACATAGGTTTAAATCCTCACACCTTTTCATTGCGAAGCAGCGTTGTCCTTTGGATCCTACAAAACTCACACGACTTTTACCTTACCTGGGTCAAGCTGCTTAAAATTGGGCCCTACCTTCCTCTCACTATTTTGCAGAGCATAAACCTTATGCATCTCTTCCACGTGAAACAACACCTACCGCTAGATCTTCCACCATCTTCTCAACCTTTACTCTACACGGTGATCGCTTATCCTTTATGACTAACTACACACATCTGTCACTGCTAGTGGTTTTCATTGTTTTGCAAAGGTTAATCACCTTACATCTTCGAGATGCAAAACAACGCTCGTCATTGGATCACCTTTGAGATTCACAACCTTTCACACTTTTTAACCTTCAAAGTGGGCCCTCTACACGGAGTCCGTGTGTCCTTTTTATTCTTGGTAGATAACTCTGACGTGTCAGCCACCAATTAGGTCGAGAACTCTATTGGGCTTCACATTTTAACGGCCACGTGTTTTATTTTACCATGGATTTCATCACCATTGCCACTTAATCAAAGTGGGCCATCCACGATCTACTTGAAGCTATGCGTCATACTTATAGACCATCATTTACCCTAGTTGGATATCCAGTTGTTCCGCCACATCATCTGTCATTCAACCACCACCTCATTTTGCTACTTCACGAAAAGTAAACCTTGCATTACTTTTGGCTGCAAACTACGCGGGCTATTAGATCTTGAGCCAGATGCTCAACTTTTAACTTCATTCTTTAACCTAGCTGCCCGGGTCCACCATTTCTTTCACTGTTTTGCGGACTTTAAACCTTTGGCAGCTTTTCTTCGCGAACCAACGCGAACCATTAGATCAACTAGGAGATGCACCCTCTTGAATGTCTATGTCAGCTTTTCATTGGGCACACTACCTTTTCTCTACTTCGTGAAAGGTAAGTCTTGCACATCTTTCCTTAGTGAACCAACGTGGACCACCCGATCAATCTTGAGTTGATCGGTCTTTAATACCACAAAATGCCTACCTAACGGACCCACCTATCCCTTCACTATTTTGCGAAGGATAAAACACATGCTCTTTTGCCCAACAAAACAATGTGGGCCATCAGATCTTCTTGAAAATGAATGGTCTTTAATCAAAGGATTCACTTAACTATTGGGACCCACCAGGATTTTGCTACTTCGTGAAGCTTAAACCTCACACACATTTCCTTCGTGAGACCGCACACACCATTGGATCTGCTGGAACTTGCATGATCTTTAAAGAGCTCGACAAGGAAATGAAAAATTAGGAAAAGGGCACTAAATAAAAGACTTAATAAAGACCCACCCAAGGCAATTCATAAAGGGGGACCCTTTCACGACAGACCTACCCTTCTGGCTAAGTGGAAAAAGGTAACACAAAAATAGAATGCAAGGGCTTTCAGAACACAGGAAGGGTTAAATTTCAAAAAAACCTAAACCCCCTTTTGACCCAAAAACTAAGAGGCAACATGAAATGCTAAGCACAAACTTGTAGATTGTAGCCGATTATGAAACAAAATCACCCAAGGTCAAAATAGTGATAACAACGGCTCTAATTGGGGATGGTTGATCGCAAGATCAAAACAAGAATACATAGAACTCTGGAGACCAGACCAAAAATAAGCCCAAAAGGAACCAACAGAAACAAACCTAAATATATATAGACTAGAACCTATTGTGCATGGAATTAAGAGAAGTAATGCTTCAGGAATTGTCCATGCACTGGAAATTTATGTACCTTGCTATTCATTGTCTGCAAAAAATATGAATTTTTTCCATTCGAATCACAAACCACAGAAGGGCCCACCCATAGTGACTCAAATTTCTTATGTTTTCCCTTATCTTTCCCTCTTGCATTCCACTAAAGCCCTATGTCACCAATCTGAAACTTCCTCAAAGTGATTCTTTTGTCAAACAAATACTTGGATTGCAATTGGATCTTTAAATTTCTTTTATGGGCCAAATTCCCGATTTCTTCAATCTCCACCATTTGAATCATTCTATCTTCCATAGGTTCTGATACCTCTTGTTGGGCATCAAATCTAAACTAAGTAAAATATCTTGATTTGAAAAATTAAATCTTAGAAGCCATCTACCTTTGGAGGAAATCATCATTTTCATTGATACTATAATAACCCATGAGTTATCAAACAAATCTGATAGCATTCTATCGAAATATCCAAAATCCAAATAATATCAATGAGACCTAGCGATGTCTCATCGATATAAAAAGGGCATCGAAGGAAAAGGAACACCGATGGACTCTAAAAAGGATCCATCAAAAGCAATGTTTTTATCGACAGAAGATATCGAAGAAAGTAGAGACATTTTCATTGATGGGAGAAAGCTTTCGAGAAAATAATACCATCGACGCAACATGAAGAAAACTCACCGAAAGAATGATATCGATAAAATGGAAGAAAACTACATCGATAAAAGATGTTAATAAGGATATGAGTGTCGAGGAGGCTAAAAGGTATGTTGCCAATATGTGTGGTTTCACCAATGCAACTTGATCGAGAAAAATTACTAATGAGCTCATCGATGAAAAGATGATGGCGGAAGCAAGTCAGCAAAAGTAAAGAAGACTTCGATGAAATGATAGACCTATTTATTGATGGGGTGTAGTGATGTCGATAGAAAGGGAGTTTCGATGGAAGGATAAAGGAAGTCATCAAAGCCCTAGGTCTCTTCGACATGAAACCTAATGGACATTAGAAATATATCAATGGGTAGACAATCATAATGACCGAATGCGGCATTTGGATAAAGGGAGAAAATACATACTCGAAGTAATATTCAAAATAAAAATATCATTGATAGAGACAAAGAGATTGATGGAATAATAAATGAGGGATCGAAAGATATATTCTCATCGAAAAGATTGCTGCGAAAATCAGAAACAAATCCCAGGGAAGGTCACATCGCCATTAAATTCAAACGTATTCCCAAGTAACTGTTGTTAGAACTGCCACTATTAACTGATCAAAGATGACATAAGGATGCTAAATAGAGATATTGGAATGAATAAAGATGACAAGTACATCAAGCATATGGGGGTACCCAATTTGTTTATCTTCTAGTTTGTTAACAAAAGATGTTAGTTAACGGTTGAAAAACCACAACTCTTGGTAATAATGTATACTCTCATATAAAGGATGAAACTTTGGTAATGTGAAAAGGAATTAGAGAAAGAAGTAGATTATAGCCCCAGGCTTACCACCATACCATTTTGGCAAATAAATATAATATAATCAGTTATTTTTCCTTTGCATATGTGTTGCAGAGTACTGCATTTTTCTGCAGGTAGTTGCTTATGATATTATCTAAAGGAGGTAAGGTTATTCATGTTCTTCCAGTAAAATTATGTGTTTCATATTGTAGATTTGATTCAAAAAGATTTACTTGCTAATTGTAATTGTTCCTTGTATTTCTTCCTTGGATGGTCTCTTAAGGTTAGAGTTAAATTCATTCAGGCGGTTTAGAATATAGACATTGAAGTAGAGCTCATAAGAAACAGTAACTTACAGACTCATCGATAGGTGGTGGGTTTAAAAACTATCTCATAAGTTTACACAATAAGTCCTAAAGAGATATAAAGACTTTGTAGCCCAAACAACAAAGAAAGGCACTGGCCATTTATAAAATACAACTCATCAATTCATACTTTCACATTAAAAGTAATAGGAGTAGCTGAGTAGGAATTCTAGAATAAATTAGAAAGTATATATATATTTCAAGCACAAAGATCAAGTAGCTTTTACAACAACAATCTTGAACTCATCTGCTATATCTCCATCCTTGGAGCTTATGCCATTCTGAGATAGGAGGAAGTCATATCAAGACACTAAATTTATTATAAAAAGAATTAGTTGAAGGAATAACTAGTGAGTAGGTATACCCGCCTAGGTCCTGCAGAGCCTAAAGTGAGAGAGTTAGTAACCAAATAGGTTCACTCTATAAGTTGGCCAAGTCAATTGGAGGGTTTTAGCATAGGAGTTGGCATTTCCTTAGAACCTATCCAATCTATTGATTTGAGACCCAACAGATTGGCGACTCTACTAGGGACATTCATAAAAAAAAGTACTCTGTTGTGTGAAAGAACTCATATACAAAATACAAATTCCTTTCGAGAAGAAAGGTGGCGACTCTGAAATAAGAAATTTTGTGTATGGAAGGAGGTCAATAACATAAGGCCATTGCATAGTCCAATTAAACTTTGATCTAAAGAGAAGTAAAACAAATCCAAAGGAGAAATCAATAGATAGTCCGATGGAACCTAAAAATAAGTTTATGAATGGGAAGTATAATCAGCACTATTTTGAAAACCATTCACATCCAGCCTTGAGTAAACAAAATTATACAGTCCCCACATACCCTAGGGATGAGGATTTGGTAGTTGTGGATAGAGTGTGGAAAGGGAAATACCCTCCTAGCTTTTCAAATCACCGTCCAAATCCAGGGGCAGGGGCTTCAAGTTCCTCAAGCTCAAGCAAGGTGGATGCATCAGATCGTATGGAAAACTTGATGAGGCAAATGATGGAAACAACCATTGAAATGAAAGATGAAGGAAGAGTACAAGAATGTATAGAATCATTTTCTAGATTGGGTATAAATATCAATGAAGATGATATTGATCATGACTTGGAGAGATACAGGGCAAGGTGTGAACAGGAATCCCAAGGATCAAATAGAGGGAGAGACAATATAGATAAAACCAATGCAAAAAACAATACTTACAAGGTGTTTGAAAACCCTCTATACAATTCTAAGCCAAATAACTCTCCATATAATAATATACCTCCTCAGCATCAATACAAGCACTTCAATAAATTTACATATCAAAACCACTTGCAACCACAAAACTAATTTCCTTTTGGTAATAACAATGTGAAACCGAACAATGGAAGAAGAAATAGCTTGCCATACTCTCAATCAATCCACTTTTAGCCAAGATATCTAGAAAATCCTCCTTACCAGGTGGAACCTGAGCTATGTCTTCCCAAACTCTCTTGGTGACACCTGGCTTCAATGGCATTGCCCCAATTCTAATCCTAAAATTGTGGAGACTTGGAAACTTACTCTACCAATTGTTATCTAGAATATCTAGAAAGAGCGCAACAACAAGATTTTTAGGGATAAAAGGGCTATTCCTGAAGTGGTTGCAGAAAAAATCTTTAGGAGTATTTTTGAATGCCTCTACTACACTGATCAGGAACCTGCTGCTAAAGATGATTTTAAAGATAGGTGGAACCTTTCTACCACTACTACTAGCAAGGAGACTGGAAGAGAAGGTCTATTCTAGTGTTTTCCACCGCATGGATGGATTAAGGCTAACTTTGAAGGGGCTTCTAAAGGGAATCCGGGTAAAGCTAGATATGGGGGCATTTTTAGGAATTTTGCTGGAAGTTGTCTTAAGGCGGTGGCTAGTCCTTTGGGGAATCAAACTAGCCATTTTGCTGAAGCCTTTGCCACCTTGAATACCTTTATTATAGCCAAAAATCTAAATTACGATAAAATATGGCTTGAGGGAGATTCACTTAATATTATTAAGTGCTTAAAGGGCGAATCAGAACCTTCCTAGTCTATTGAAAATATCATCATGAAAGCTAGGGAGTTCATTGCCAGTTTCAAAGAAATTATTATTCAACATGCCTTCAAAGAGAAAAATAGTGTTGCGGATTGTTTAGCGAATATTGGTGTTAACTCTGACTCTCAAATGATTTGGCACGAGGAGGATCTCAATTTAAATATCAAAGAGTTCCTTAGAAAGGACCGTTATACGGGGAGAGAAGGACAATTTAATCATGACAAGTAAAAAGTATCATTCATGCCTTGCTAGAAAGGCCATCATTACTTGGAATTGCGAAAAATCTTCTATTATCTCTAATAAAGTGTCGCACGCTTTGTGGGTTACTCATTTTGAAAACTTGAGCAACATCCAAAAAGAAGGTTATAATTTGCAGAGAAATAGAGCAGATAGCCTGTATCCGAAGATGGGAGAAGACCTAAGGCAGGAAGAATCAGACAACACATCGACCTTGAAAGTGATGCAAAAAGTCTGGGCGAAATCGGAGAAGGGCTCTCTTACTAGCTTCATGGAGAAGCTTGAGGACTATGACAAAGGTAGGGTTAACTTAGCCATTTCCAAGATTTCCAAAAACTAGTCTAATGGCTCTTTTAAACTTTATTGAGTTAAGTTTAAGCTAGACGCTAGGCTCATTTCCACTATGACGGGAATGCCCCACACTGGGCTTAATTTCTTTCAAGACCTTAAACTCTCCAACAACACGGTTAACCTGTTCCCATGGAAAGAGAAAGAGAGGGCTAAAATTGGCAAGGCTACTGGGGGCTACTTCGAAGCTGCAAACATCAAGAAGTTGTGGGGCTGGGTTTTGAATGCAATTATAGAGTACATCATAGTTGAAGGCCATTTCTTCAGGGCCCACACCTACCACTTCATGCTCTTAAACCATTTCAGACATGACAAAAAGGTATCCCTGCCCTACTACCTTTTTTGGTCCCTCTCCAGACCCCTCAACAAACACATGACTAACCCTTCCAGCCCGAATCTCCACTGTGGGCTTCTGCTGCTCATCTATGAGCATTGCAAAACCCTTGCCCTATTGGAAAATATGAGGATTTCTGCCTCTCTGGGCAAGAGAAATATGGAAGAGGGAGAAACTAGCAAGGAGAAGGCATCCTCCAGCAAAAAAAGGAAAAGTGTCCCTGGGTTGGAAACAAAGGACATTGTTAAAGAAAGTAGTGGAATGGAGATGGATGACTCCAATGGTGAAGACAACTGGAAAGATGATTAGCTGGGTAATGAGGAAGAAAGTGGCAACAATGAGCCTGGTCAAGAAAGCCCTATCCTCAGCGAATGCCCTGGTAAGGACAATAGCCATGTAATGGAAGAAGCAGATCCCAAGGATAACGAGGAAACTAGAGTGAATTCTAAGAAGGATATGAACAATGACTCTGGGAAGGACCTGACTGAGGATAGGGATAGCGAGGACAAGGAAAGTGCTAGTAAAGGGCTTATCCTGGATAACCTCAAGAAGCTCTCTGAGGCTAGAATGGATTTCGATAGATGGACCTATGAGACCCTAAAAAACCTGGAAAAGAAAGGGATAAATGTGAATGAAAAGAAGGAGGATGAAAACATAGAGCAGGTTAATTGGAAGTAGGAAATGGAGAATAAAGTAAAATCATTGGAAGAGAGAAAAGAAGCGATGAAAAATTTGATGGGAGTTATCCCAAGTATCCTCTCTGCTATCACAAAAAACCTGGAGGACATCATCAAGGTCTTTGATCATTCCTGCAATCCTAAACTGGTCATGGATCTTGACCTAGAGGAGGAGACCATCCAGACTGGAAGCGGTGATGCTACTCCGGTGGGTGGTACTACGAAGAGAACCAGGGCCAGTATCAAGAAAGTTGTGGTTGCTTTAGCAAAGGATCCCCCTAACTTCAAAGACAACATCAAAGAGCTATATGAAATCACTAACACCCTGGCTAAAGCTCTGGAAAAAATCTAAATGCTGGAAGGCCTACTGGCCTTATGGGGCTTTTTTGGGTTTTCTTCGATTTTCCATTGGTTTTTTGTGGTTCTATTCTTTTTTGTTTCTCGTAGCTTTGTTGTTTAAGTTCTGCTTGTAAAGGGCTTTAGGGCCCCTTCAAAACCTATTTTTTCCTTAATCCAAAACAATGTGAAACCGAACTATGGAAACTTCTTCCAAGGTGGATACGGGCTGATGAATACATAAGGCATCAGGCAATTTGAGTTTTCAGGGATGATGGTGTATCCTCATGCTATCCCTAATGAAATTAGGATTGCAATACCAAAGTTCACTAGGAGTAACGCCATCTCAGGGGAAGCACTTTGCAAGGCTTTTGACACAGTTATGGAGGATTTTTGTCTCACATACGAGGATGTTAAGATGATGTTGTTCATGTAGTCATTAATATAGGATGCTCGAGATTGGTTCAGAGCACTGCCGGATTTTTCAGTAAATAGCCTAACAAAGTTCAAGAGACTTTTTCTTGAATAGTACGGAGATCACAATAGCCTGAAGTTTTCCTTACATGAGATCATAAGCATCAAGAAGGATACAAATGAAATAGTGGCTGATTTCAATAAGAGATTTAATAGAGTTATGAATAAAATTTCTAATAGAATGAAACTGGTTCCTGAAGTCGGCATTTTGTACTACCTAAATGCTTTTGATAGTAAAACAAACTATGAGCTCAGAAAAAAGAATCATACAACCCTTCAAGGAGTCATGAAAGTGGCCATAACTATAGATAATAATAGAAAAGCAGTTGGAACTATAGGAAGAAGGGAGGATGCAAGGTTGTTCAATCCAAAAGCCCCTAAACAAACAAAGGACAATGACAAGTTGGACAAGGTGCTGAATGTCCTCAAGGATTTGTCTGTCAAAGTAAACAAAATTGAGAAACAACAATTCTATCACCATGACAGACCCAGATTGCATGATATGCCTCATAACACTGCATGGAAGGATGGGAAGCCAGTGGACAAGAATCCAAAAGAAGGTAACCAAATACCAGATCCTTTAAGAAAAGTGGTGAACCAAGTGGTTGATGAAGATATGTGGTGTTTAGCATGTGATATGCCTCATTCTCCTTACCAGTGCGTGGTGGTAATAAAGTTTCAGGGAAGAGAGGAAGAATGTGAAGAATATGCATATGATCGTACAAACTTACTATCCTTTGAGGACTGTGACTCATCTAAGGGGAATGAAGGAAGTGATGTAAATTCTAGGTGGATTAATTAGCAGTGATGTATGCAATAGGTATTCTAAGATGAGGAAGATGAAGTTAGGCTGAGGATCCCTACTAAAGAAGAGTGAGAGAGGATTACTACAAATACTGTTGAACAAGCCAAAAGGACTTATATGCTAAGAAATAGAACCGCAGACCCTGAACAAAGAAAACCATCATGCATGTTCATAAAGGAAAGTAAGAAAACATCTCAACCAATAACTAAGTCAAGAAAGACTCGGGAAGAAAACACAAATTTAATTAAGGAAAAGGAGTTGTAAGTTTCTAGGATACGAAAGGGTGATAAGGACGGGACGGTGAACACTTCAATACTGCCTACTACAACATCATTTGATATTGCCAACACCTTGGCATAAATGAAGGTCTCTGTTCCACTACTTGAGATGATGAAGTTTCCTGAATACCAAGAAAAAACCTTGAAGGTGATCAATGGTGTATCTAAGGAAGAGACCAAGGAACATAAGAAAAATAGCCAAAATAATGATAACCCTATTCCAACCATATATTTAGGGTCAACAATAACAAAAAATCCTTCTCAAGTAGACCCATTTTATGTAACCCTGATGATCAATAACAAGATGATAAAAAATTGCATGATTGACTCAAGAGCTGCTATAAAATGTTATGCCAGTAGGAGTCATGACAGAACTTGGAATGTCAGTGGACACAAATTTTGGTAAATGGTATTGCATGGATAACTGTTCCATCCCAGTGGTTGGTGTCATGAAGGATGTTGAATTCAAATTGGCAGCATGTCCAGAAGCATCTTATAAAATGGACATCACTATGGTTGATGTCCCTCCTAACTATGGTATATTATTGTCAAGACAATGGTCAAACTTGATAGGAGGCCATGTCCTGCTAGACTTATCATATGCTACTATACCAGTAAATGGATAGGAGGTAAGGATTGAGAGAGAACCTCGCTCTAAATACATTATCGAGGAGGCGAAACCTGTTGATTCGGTATATTTCATCTAGTCAGATATGGACAACTTCAAAGTAGAATTGACAAAAACAAAATTGAGAGGATTGACCACAATAGAGTCTACAGTCAAGAAGAGTAAAGATCAAGTATGGAAGATGTACTTTGATGGATCATGCAGCAAGGAAAGAAGTGGGGTTGGAATTGTATTTATCTCACTAGATGGAGAGACGTTCAAGTATTCTTTCAAACCGATGTTTGAATGTACAAATAATATTGTAGAATATGAAGCCTTACTCACTGGACTTAATGTATCTACCAAGCATGGAAATAAATTGCTCAGTGTCTTTGGGTATTCAAAACTAGTAATATCTCAAATCAAACAAAAGTATGCCTCCAAACATCTCAAGTTGAGATAATATAGGGATGTTGTATGGGATACCATGGAATTGTTTGATGCTTTCTAGATAAGTTGGATTGACAGATCGAAGAATATCATGGTTGACTTCTTGACCAATGTTGCTTTGAAGGTAAATGATATAACACTGAATGGGGTCTCAAAAATGGAAATAAAAGTCAGACCTTTTGTTCCAGATAACTTGTATAATTGGCAAGTGTTTCATGATGCCAATGATTTGTTAAAATTCTTACACTGTGTGGATCACTACCAAGCACAAACTATCAACTTCAATGATTTTGTGGAGATGATATATGGGAAAGAGACTCTGTTGGGATAAGAAATCATATAGTTAAAATCTAATAAAATACTTAGAGGACTAGTCGCATTGGAAAGAACTTTCAACATACGAGACAAAGTTGAAATCAAAGGAACCTCAGTCAAAGAAAACGATGTTGAGCAGATTAATTTGGGAAGCAAAGAATCACCAAGACATGTTTTTATTGGTAATAAATTGACTCCTCAAATGAAGCAACAATTAGTAATGTTACTCAGAAAATATAAGCATGTATTTGCATGGTCTTATGATGACCTCAAAGCATACAAGGAGGATCTCTTCCAACATGAGATACCTCTTAAGCTTGATTCTAAACCATTCAGACAAAAGCAGAGGCCTATAAACCCCACTTTACTCCCTAAGATGAAAGAGGAAATAATAAAAATGAAAGATGCAGGGATAATTAAACCTTGTAGATACTCTACTTGGGTTTCAAATTTGGTACATGTCAGAAAGAAAAATGGGGACATAAGACTATGTGTGGACTTCAGAAATCTGAACATATCATCATTAAAAGATAATTATCCTTTGCCAAACATGGATAATATGCTACAGAAAGTAACTGGATGTGATTTATTGTCCATGATGGATGGGTTCTCAGGGTATAATCAGGTAAAAGTTAAAGAAGCTGAACAATATAATAGAACTTTCACAACACCATGGGGCACATATGTATATGCAAGAATGCCATTCAGATTAACAAATGCAGAGGCAACATTTCAAAGGGCAATGGATGTAGCGTTTGCAGAACTGATTGATGTAATAATGGTGGTGTATTAGGATGATTTAACAGCTTATTCAAAAAGGGCTAAAGAGCATTGAGATCACCTTGAGAAAGTATTCAAGAAAGCCCTGGAATATGGAATTTCTCTCAATCTAAAGAAATGTCATTTCACAGTTGAAGAAGGGAAGCTCCTGGGACATATAGTGTCTAAGGAAGGGGTGAGAATTGACCCTGAAAGAGTAGCTGCAATAAATGAAATACCTATCCCAAAGACTATCAAAGTTGTTAAATCGGTTTTGGGACAAATCAATTTTGTAAGAAGATTCATCCTTAATTTTGCAGATATCATAAAACCTATAGTGAGGATGCTGAAAAAGGAAGCTAAGATTGATTGGGATTCAGAGGCATTAGATTCATTTCTAGATATAAAAAGGGCAATATCTGAGGCACCAATATTGATATCCCCAGATTTCAATAAACCTTTTTTAATTTTTTCATTTGCATCTCATCATATAGTGGTAGCAATGTTATTACAAAAGAACTAGGACAATTGTGAGCAGCCTATTGTATATTTCAGTAAGTCACTGAATTCATCCAAAATTAAATATGACCTAAATGAAAAAAAAGCTTATGCATTGGTAAAAGTAGTAAAACAATTCAGACCATATTTGGTAGGCACAAAAGTTATAGCATATGTTCCTAATGCGGCAGTGAAGGACATATTTAGACAAACTAAGGTCACAGGAAAAAGATGTAAATGGATCAACTAGATTCAAGAATTCAATATTGAGCTCAAGATTTCACAAGTTATCAAAGGTCAGGGATTGGATAAACTTATGGCAGGAGCAGGGGTTGAAGAATTTCAGGTAAATGAGGTTGGACTAGATGAAGCCAGTTTCAGTATTGAAAATATAGCCTGGCATGCAGATATCATGTATTATCTCAAGCACATAAGATGTCCAGATGGTATGACTGATAATAAAAAGAGAACATTAAAACTGAAATCCGCAAAATATGTGATCATCAATGGAGACTTGTATTGGAAAAATAGAGATGGTATATTGCTGCTATGCCTAGATGAGCACCAAGCAGAGAAGATTCTACAAGAGATGCATGAAGGGGTCTGTGGTGGTCATTTTTCAGCCAAAAATACTGCACACAAGATATTGAGAGCTGGATATTTTTGGCCATGTGTCTTCAATGATTCCTATGCTTATGTTAGAAAATGTGAGGCTTGTCAAAAATTCTCAGGCAAAATGAAGTATCAAGGATCACTCCCACTAAGACCAATGCAGGTTGAAGAACCATTTTAATAGTGGGGAATAGACTTTATAGGAGAAATATCATAAAAGTTGAGTGGAGGACACAGATGGATTTTGGTTGCCACAGATTACTTTACCAAATGGGTCGAAGCAATACCTACTAAACAGGCCACCAGTAAAATAGTGATAAAATTCATACTAGAAAGTATCATTACTAGATTTGGTGTTCCTGCAAGGATCATCTCTGATAACGACATGGCTTTCAGGTCTGAATAATTCAATACCTTTTGTGAAAAATATGGCATCACAATATTTCATTCATCCCCTTACCACCCTTAGGGTATTGGGCAAGCTGAGTCTAGTAACAAAAACATCCTAAAGATCATCAAAAGAGTGCTAGGACAAAATAAAAGGCGGTGGGACTCAAAACTGAATCTAGCGTTATGGGCAGATAGAATAACAGTAAAAAATTCTACAAGGAGGTCCCCATATGAGCTGGTCTATGGTAAAAGGGCTAGACTCCCTTTGGATAACCTCCTACTTGTACATAAATTCATAGCACAGGAAGGGATAGAGATTGATGACCCTTTATAGGAGAGGTTGATATAGTTGGTAGAGCTTGATGAAGTTAGGACAAAAGCACAAGAGCAAAACCTTAAAATCCAGAATTAGATGAAAAAATTGTATGACAAAAGAACAACAGAGAGAAATTTTAAAATTGGTGATTTGGTTTTAATGTGGAACGCCAGGAGCCAAGACAAAGGTAAGCATGGCAAGTTTGAGGCTCTATGGCTTGGACCATATGTGATAGTGGATAAAGCAGGGGAAGATTCTTATTTTCTCCAAAGTGCTATGGGAGAAGTTCAGGAACTGCCAATGCATGGACAATTCTTGAAAAACTTCTTTTCTTGAAAATAGCCTTCTCCATGTACAATAGTTTAGGTCTCATCCCCATGATAAAAACCACATTTCCTTTGATTTCGCCCTATATAAACTAGAGAGTCTAGATTCTTGAAGGTATTTGTAGCATACCCCTATCCCCAGTTAGAACCACTATTGAGCATCAAATCTGAATTAAGTAAAATATCTTGATTTGAAAAATTAAATCTTAGAAGCCATTTACCTTTGGAGGAAATCATCATTTTCATTGATACCGTAATAACCCATGAGTTATCGAACAAATTTGATAGCATTCTATCAAAATACCCAAAATCTAAATAATATCGATGAGACCCAGTGATGTCTCATCGATATAAAAAGGGCATCAGACGAAAGGGAACACCGATGGACTCTAAAAAAGATCCATCGAAAGCAATGTTTTTGTCAACAGAAGATATCGAAGAAAGTGAAGATGTTTTCATCGACGGGAGAAAGCTTTCAAGGAAATAATACCATTGGCACAACATGAGGGAAACTCACCGAAAGAAGTATTCTTATCGAAAGAGTGATATCGATAAAACAAAAGAAAACTACATTGATAAAAGATATCGATAAGGATATGAGTTTCGAGGAGGCTAAAAGGTATGTTGTCGATATGTGTGGTTTCACTGATGCAACTTGATCGAGAAAAATTACTAATGAGCTCATCGATGAAAAGATGATGGCGGAAGCAAGTTAGCAAAAGTAAAGAAGACTTCGATAAAATGACAGACCTATTTATCGATGGGGTGTAGTGATGTTGATAGAAAGGGAGTTTCGATGGAAGGATAAAGGAAGTCGCCGAAGCCCTAGGTCTCTTTGACATGAAACTTGATGGACATTAGAAATATATCAATGGGGAGATGGCTATAATGAACAAATGTGGCATTTTGATAAAGGGAGAAAATACATACTTGAAGTAATATTCAAAATAAAAATATCATTGATAGAGACAAAGAGATTGATGGAATAAAAAATGAGGGATCGAAAGATATATTCTCATTGAAATGATTGTCGTGAAAATTAGAAACAAATCCCGGGGAAGTTCACATAGCCATTAAATTCAAACATATTCCCAAGTAACTGTTATTAAAACTGCCACTATTAACTGATCAAAGATGACATGAGGATGCTAAACATAGATATTGGAATGAATAAAGATGACAAGTACATCAAGCATATGGGGGTACCCAATTTTTTTATCTTCCAGTTTGTTAACAAAAGATGTTAGTTAATGGTTGAAAAACCACAATGCTTGGTAATAATGTATACTCTCATATAAAGGATGAAACTTTGGTAATGTGAAAAGGAATTAGAGAAAGAAGTAGATTATAGCCCCAGGCTTACCACCGTACCATTTTGGAAAATATATATAATAAAATCAGTTGTTTTTCCTTTGCATATGCATTGTGGAGTACTGCATTTTTCTGCAGGGTGTTGCTTACGATATTATCTAAAGTAGATAAGGTTATTTGTGTTCTTCCAGTAAAATTTTGTGTTTCATATTGTAGATTTGGATCAGAAAGATTTACTTGCGAATTGTAATTGTTCCTTGTATTTCTTCCTTGGATGGTCTCTTAAGGTTAGAGTTAAATTCATTTAGGCGGTTTACAATATAGACATTGAAGTAGAGCTCATAAGAAACAGTAACTGACAGACTCATTGATAGGGGGTGGGTTTAAAAATTGTCTCATAAGTTTACACAATAAGTCCTAAAGAGATATAAAGACTCTGTAGCCCAAACAACAAAGAAAGGCACTGGTCGTTTATAAAATACAACTCATCAATTCATACTTTCACATTAAAAGTAATAGGAGTAGCTAAGTAGGAATTCTAGAATAAATTAGAAATAGTGTATATATATATTTCAAGCACAAAGATCAAATAGATTTTACAACAACAATCTTGAACGCATCTACTATATCTCCATCCTTGGAGCTTATGCCATTCTGAGATAGGAGGAAGTCAGATCAAGACACTAAATCTGCTATAAAAATCATTAGTTGAAGGAACAACTAGTGAATAGGTATACCCGCCTAGGTCATGCAGAGCCTAAAGTGAGAGAGTTAGTAACAAAATAGGTTCACTCTATAAGTTGGCCAAGTCAATTGGAGGGTTTGAGCATAGGAGTTGGCATTTCCTTAGAACCTATCCAATCTGTTGATTTGAGACCCAACACTGCCATATCCTCAGCTTGTAGGAACTTGTATACAGGAAGAAGATTGTTGACTGGCACCCTAGATTGCATGCCATAAACCAATTCGAATGGTGACACACCAATTGCCCTTTTGACAGTAACCCTGTCTGCCCATAGGGCCAACTTCAATTTCGGGTCCCAAGACCTTTTGTTCTCCTCAAGGATTTTCTTAATAATATTTAGAAGGCTCTTATTGCTGGATTATGCTTGTCCATTACCTTGAGGATGATATGGTGAAGAATAAGACATAATTATTCCATGACTAGTACAATATTCAGTGAACTTCTCTGACCTTAACCTCATGGCATTTTCCATTACCAATGTT
This sequence comes from Cryptomeria japonica, assembly GCF_030272615.1. Taxonomy (NCBI): domain Eukaryota; kingdom Viridiplantae; phylum Streptophyta; class Pinopsida; order Cupressales; family Cupressaceae; genus Cryptomeria; species Cryptomeria japonica. Next base: position 14,810,025 of record NC_081415.1, on the reverse strand, counting down.
ACAGGAACACCAAACCTAGTTATAACATTATCCATCAGGAAATCAAAAACAAATTTACTAGTGGCTCTTCTAGTAGGTATAGCCTCAATCCACTTAGTGAAGTAATCATTGGCCACTATGATCCACCTGTGAGCCCTTCTTGATTTCTCAACTATTTCCCCAATAAAATCAATGCCCCATTGGACAAAAGGGGCTTCCACTATAACTAGGTGAAGGGGCAAAGCTCCCTCATACTTCAATTTGGAAGAAAATATTTGGCATGGGTCACATCTCTGAACATGTTCATGGGCATCTTTGAACAAAGTAGGCTAATAGTATCTAGCTCAGACTATCTTACTAGTTGTGGTCTTGGCAGAGTAATGACCTCCACACACTCCATCATGCATTTTAGTTAACATCCTTTTAGCTTGGGATTTGTCTAAACACATCAACAATTCCCCATCTCTGTTTTGCCACTATAGATCACCCTGAATAAGGACATACTTTTGAGACTTCAACTTCAATGTTCTTCTCTGATTGTGAGTCATCCCCTCTGAATATGTTGCATCCCTTAAAAAATATACTATCTCTGAGTACCAAGGCCGTGTCTCAATACTTGTGACCAGGATGTTCTTAATTTCAACATTATTCACCTCAACATCAAGAAGGTTTGAATCAACCATTAGCTTAGCAAGACCTAAACCTCTTACCAATTTAGTAATTTTAATCTCTAAATCAAACTCTTGAATTGTGGTTATTCATGTGTACCTTTCACCAATGACTTCTGGCTGAGATAAAATATCTTTGACAGCTGCATGTGGGACATAAGCAATTACTTGTGCATTTACAAGATTTGCCCTAAATGCTTTTACAACCTTAACCAAAGCATATGCTTGTTTCTCCATGATTTCATATTTTAGCTCTACAACTTGTAAAGATTTGCTATAAAAAGCTATAGGATGTTCATATCCTTCATTATTCTTTTGTAGAAGAACTGCAACCATTGTATGATAAGAAGCAAAATAAAATAGAGAAAAAGGCCTACTGTAATTAGGGGACTTCAACACTGGTGCCTCCTGAATAGCCTTTTTAATTTCATCAAAAGCCTTTGAAGCTTCTTCATCCCAATAAAACTTTGTATCTTTCTTGAGCAATCTAACAATAGGCTTAACTATTTCTGCAAAATTAGCAATGAACCTTCTAACAAAATTTACCCTGCCCAAGAAAGACTAGATACCTTTGACACTCTTTGGCTTAGGTACATTGTTTATAGCTTTGATTCTTTCAGGGTCTATTCTAACCCCTTCCTTGGAGACAATATGCCCAAGCAACTCTCCTTCAGTGACAACAAAATGATACTTTTTTGGATTTAAGGAGAGACCAAATTCTAGAGCTTTATTGAAAACCTTTTCCAAGTGCCAACAGTGGTCATCCACCCTTTTGGAGAAACATATTAAATCATCTTGGTACACTACCATGATAATGTTAATGAATTCCTTGAAAGCTACATCCATTTCTCTCTGGAAAGTAGCTCCAACATTTTTTAAACCAAAAGGCATTCTTACATATGCATATGTTCCCCAAGGGGTGGTAAATGTAGTCTTGAATTGTTTAGATTCTTTCACTAACACTTGGTTATATCTTGAGAACCCATCCATCATGGACAACAGGTCACAGTCGGTCACTCTTTGCAACATTGCATCCATATTGGGAGAAGAATAATTGTATTTTAAAGAAGCAACATTTAGGTTCCTAAAATCAACGCAGAGCCTTATGTCCCCATTCTTCTTTCTAACTGGGACCAAATTAGACACCCATGATGAATGCCTTATAGGCTTAATGATCCCTCTTTCTCTCAACTTGGTTAACTCTTGTTACATTTTAGATTCTAATAGGGGGTTGATGGGTCTTTGTTTCTGTTGAAAAGGCTTAGCATCTGGAAGCAAAGGGACTTCATGCTAGAATAGATCTTGTCTATATGCCTTCAAATCTTCATAAGACCAAGCAAAAACATGCTTATATTTTTTCAATAAATTAATAAGGTTAACTCTGACATGAGGAGACAAATTTTTTCCAATATACACCAACTTAGGGGATTATTTTGTCCCCAAGTTCACTTCCTCCAATTCATCTAACTTGTTGGTTGACTGCTGATGCAAATGACTATCACTGTAACTGAACATACCTTCCAATTCTACCAACCCTTTAGGTATTTCATTAGTTTCCAACTAAACCATGCCATTTCCAAACACTATTTCTCTATCTTCCACCACTTCTACCAATGCATTGCAATCATTTTTTTTTCCATCATAGTCATCAATGCATTGTATTTATCTGAGAATGTCTTCATCATCTGCAAGCATTTACCAGTTATACACATTATCAGGAATAGGAGGCCTAGCTTTTATCTCAACTATGGATACATCGGTTAGCATTACATCATCATTCTTTAATGCAATATTTGCTAAGAAATCAGCCATGATATTCTTTGATCTTTCTATCTAGTTAATAGAGAAAGCACAAAAATGTTCAATCACATCCCAAACTGCATGCTTATATCTTTTCAAACGATCATTTTTAGATGCATACTTAGATCTACCCTGAGAAACAACCAATTCTAAATCCCCAAAAACTCTTAACAACTGAATTCCATGTCTTTTAGCAATTTCAAGCCCCAATAACAAGGATTCATATGCAGGAGTGCTATTGGTACACTGGAAGGCTAGCAAAAAGGAGCATTTGAAAGTTAACCTGATGGAGACACAAAAATAACTCCTGCTCCAAATCCCTCTTTAGAACAAGCTCCATCAAAGTACATGTGCCACAAACCCTTTTGTTGAGATTCTAATTCAGTCACAATAGAATCAATATTTTTTAACTGAGGCAAAATTGGTTGCATTCTAAAATTATCAAGATCTACATCAATCATACAGTTTAGCATACTAGGGTCTATTTTCTTAATTACCCTAGGGGCACGTGGTTCTCTATACAATTTAACCTAGCTACCATTGATTGAAATTATAGCATATGAAAGATCTAATTGAACACCTCCACCTACTGCTGCAACCCATTGTCTAGATAATAGCATGTCATAATGAGGTTTTATATCAGTTACTATGACATCCATCTTATATGTTGCTTCAAGAAATACTGCTATCTTCAGTTCCACATCTTTCATTATACCTATCACTAGTACTTCTCTATTATCCATAGCATAACACTTCCCATACACTGTACTTACTGACAGTCCCAATTCTTTCATGACACCATATGGCATTACATTTGCAGCAGCACCAGAGTCTATCATGCAATTCTTAATCAGTCTATTGTTTACTAATAAAGTTACATAGAAAGGATCAACCTATGAAGGCTCTTGTGTAATAGTTGTTCGAACATATACCTCTGGGGTTTGCACTCAAGATCCTTTTCACCCTTCATTGTACCCGAAGGCAAAGTTGTACTATTGTCAGATATCTTAGAAAATAAAGATATAGTAGCTTCTCTATGTTCCTTTATTTTCAGTAATTCTACCAATGGGACTGTGACCTTCATTTGAGTAAGATCCTAATATATATCAAAAGTGAAATTATTAGTTGACTCATTATTAATTTTATCTTTCTCTATCTTAGGGTGACTTGCCTTCTTCACTGTAGCATTTCCTTGTATATCACCAGTAGCATTATTATCCGCACTCTTGGCTACATCTTTAAATTGGTCACTCTTCACTTGACCATCTTGAGGCAAGGTGTCACTACTTGTTGTCTTCTTCTGAGATACTTCTTTTATGAACATTGAGCCAGGTTCACCCTGATCTACATCCCTTTTACTACTTCTCAAATTGTAATTATGCTTGGCTTTGGCTATGGCAGCCTTAGTAAGATTTATTACCTCTTCATCATTGGGTCTTTGGAGATGAACTTCTTCATCTTCAATGGTTACCACATTCAAATTAGGATGCCAATCAAGTGTCAGCTGTCCTTGGTAACATTTATTATTATTTAGCACATCACACTCACTAGATTCACTTTGTGAAGACTCGTCATCGCTTTCAATAACAGTCTCAAACATGTTAATATCAAGCTCACCCTCTTTTCTCATGGATTCTTCAAGGGCTTGGGCTACAACACACTAATGAGGAGAATGTGGTCCATCACAAGTCATGCACCAAGGGGCATTTTCCATATTATGAACATTTCCTCCTTTCAAAGGATCTAGGGTATCTTGGCTTTGAGTGTTTTTTGGCTTATGATTTTGAGGTTTTCCATCCTTCCAAGTGGTGTTATAAGGCATGTCATGCAATCTAGGAGGTCTATCTTGCCAGTTATAATGAGGTTTTTCATTTTTACTTACCTTGGCAGTAAGATCTTTCATGGCACTCATTAACTTCTCTATTTTGTCATCCTCCATGGCAACTTTATTTGGCTGTTGTTTTGATTCTTGCCACAACCTTCCATCAATTATCCTTCCTACTTTTCCAGATGCTTTCCTATTACTTTCCACATTAATGAAAATCCTAAAAGCATCTCTTAGACTATGTAGGTTTTTATCCCTCAAGATGTAAGCCATTTTTGAATCAAAAGAATTATAATAAGTGTTCAGACACATATTATCATCTAACCTCATTACTTGATAAAGCCTATGCATTGCTTTCTAAAATCTAGCATTGAAATCTATGACAATTTCATTATCACACTTTCTAATATTATTGAACTCGTTGAGCATGAAGCTCACATTTGTTTTGTCACCATATTGTTCTTGAAAACAATTCTTAAAATCTTCCCAAGACCCAATTCTATACACAGGGAGACCTCTATACCAATCCCTTGCATCTTCTACTAATGACTATACAAACAATTTCATGATGACATCTTCATCCACAATTTCATAATCATTTATCAAGTCATTAAAATATTTTAGGTTCTCTTCTACACTGACTACATTATAGCCAACAAATTTGTGGAGTCTATCCCTTAATTCAGTAGGGACATGGTTAGGGTACCCTGAGATTTCATCAAAGAAGAGTTGTCTATATAACTCCAAGTTAATAGGTCTTCTTTGGAATTGTTTAGCAGTAAGGTTATTTCCCATGTTCATACTTACATTAGGAGCATAAATTGGAGAGACTTGATTGCTTTGATTGGTAGTAGGAACTTGACTAGCTGAGACAGTACTCACAGGCAAGGTTGATTGAATTTTTACTAGAGGGAGTGAAGCATGCTGAGGTAAAGGTTTACTTGGGTTTGTTGAAGGAAAAACTATGGGAGGAGCTTTTAGATAATTAATTTTTCTTTTAACCTCTTGATTTGCTGCTTTCAACGTAGCCATTTCCAATTCTCTTTGTAGATGTTCCTTCTCTTTCCTCATCCTATCTATCTTCCTCTCATGCGCAGACAACAGATAAGAAATTTTTGTTGTAGTTTTAGTCATAGACCAATCTTCCATGCAATTTTGTTTTCCTTTATCAACATTATTTCTAACAGGTTGTGGGTCACTAAAGACCTCCTTACTAGGTTGCACAACATATTTGTATGCAGGGTTGACCTTGGCAATTAGGTTTTCCCTAATGACTGGACCTTCATCCTCACTCTTAGCTTTCTCTTGCGTAAATAACTCAAGATCAACAATCTGTCTTAGAAGACCATCCCTCTCAATCAGCTTAGCTTTCACTTCCTTTTCTTTATTTGCTTCCTTTTGTGCTCTTAGGGAGATTAAATGATGGACTCTTCTATTAAGGGCTTCAATTTCTTGGGACACCTTATCTTCATTAGGGAACATTTCTTTAGAATCTGACACATTGACTTGGTCAATATCAATTAAACTAATATTTCCATCTACTATTCTAGGTACAAAATGTTACTACTTATTATAGTTGCCATTAGTTTTATATCCAAAGTCATTCTATATACTCTAGTCGGTTACTACTACCAAAATATTCAATCGGTATGCACAGAGAAGTCGGTTATAGAAGAAAGTAGTCACAGAGCCTAGTATACACCGAGTTATCTACCGAGTAACACTGTATGTCTACCGAGCAGCAATAATGATACACCGAGTGAAACATTTTACCAGATTCATTGAACCTAGACACTTGTGTGGAAACATGTTACAAGATCGAGGAGCAAAAGAACTGTTATCACATTGGAAATTGCACTTAAGGATTGAGTATGATTTTGAGGTCATCTAACCAATGAAATATTTTGTATGGTTATTCATTCGATAAATCATGTTTGTAAGATCGAAGCAATGAACCAGATCACCGACATAAGAGATCTATTTATACAACATGGATTAGGATCAGAAATATATGATTGAGGTATGTGTGTATGAGTGTGAAGACAGACATATGTGAAAAGCAAAATCATGAGAAAGCACTGAGTATTGAGATTGTCAGAGACACAAAGGTCATTGAGAAGGATTTCAGAGAACGGTCAAAGAACAGAGTAAACAGAAGGATTTACTGAGCTACTTTATGGGTTATCGAGGTATGCTATAAGCAAGGTAATCTCATTTTGAGCACATAGAATCTGCTATAACATTTCAGATGTAAAGTTGCAGATATTTGTAAAGATTTTATTGTAATATTTTGAAGTTGTAAGAGAAACCTTTAACAGGGTAAAAAACTCTAACAAAGTCTATAAATTGTAAAGCCTTTAACCAGGTGTAGCATTTAGAATAAGTGCTGTAAAATCCTTTAGCAAGGTAGATCTAACGATCTTGATACTACTAACAGGGTAAGCTATCGGAAATAGCTGAACATGTAGCTCTAACTGAGCACTCTTTATTATTGCAATAGTAAAGTTGTGGGTGCCATTCCCACCATAGTTTTTCTCTCTAACCAAGAGTTTCTATGTAACCAAAATATATGTGTTATGGAGTGAATCATGTATGATTGTTATTTATTTGTTTCAGCTTTATGTTATATTATAGCAGTTTGTGGTTTATGCATAATATTAAAGATATTATTGAAGAAAAGTTTTAAAGTACTGATTCACCCCTTCCCTCTCAGTACATTAGCTTTCCATATTGGGCCTAACAATTGGTATCAGAGCTTGAATCTTGGAAAAGGGTTTAATAGCCTAAAGAAAAAGATCTTATCAATGGAAGGCTATAAACAATCTCGGAGAATTGTGTATTTGCAAGAAGAGTTGGATAATGCTAATCAAGTGATTGTAGGCATGCAAAGACAAATGGAAAAATTATTGAAGGTTAGAAGAAGATTATCTGATGATTTACAAGACTCTCAAGAACTAGTGGAACAAATTGAAACATCATCTGAGAATAGTATATCTGAAGAAACTGAAGAGATGATTGGAGAACTGAAAGAAAATAACAAAGCATTGACTGATCAGCTAAAATCAATGAAAAGAGATCATGAACATTTCAGCACATAGATGACTGAGAATCTTGATGCATTAAGGGTGGCCGAGGAGAAAGTAAGAGATCTAGAAAGAGAAAAACAACAGCTTGAAGCATTAGTATCTAAAAGAATGATGAAATCACAAGGTTAACTGGAATTCAAAGTAATCTATCAGATCAATTGGGTTATGCACATCATGAAGCAAATCTGAAGGATAATGAGAATCAAGCATTGAAACTTGAAGTATCAAGATTGACCGATGTACTTGAAATAGAGAAGAAATCCAAGGAAATATTGAAGAAGAGTTATGAAGCATCAAAGATGTTGGATGAGCAACTGAATACAAGAAGATCCAACAAAGAAGCAGGATTCAGTTACAAAAGAAAAGACTCTACCGAGAAGGGAATCCACACTATCGATAGAGGAGAATCATCAAAGCAAGCTGAAAACAAGAAGAACATCAAAGGAAAGAAGCCTATTTGCAACTACTATGGAAAACAAGGACATACTGCTAATATGTGCCAAATCAGAAAAGGTAAGCAACCGAATGTCACTAAGTCTAATGATTATTGTAACAATTGCAATAAGTATGGTCACACAGCTAACTAACGTAGGACAAAGTCTGTTAGCAATTATCAGAAGGCAAAATTCAAAGGGTTTTGTAAAAACTGCAATAGATATGGACATAGTACCGAGAAGTGTTGGTTTAAGCAGAAGAACTATATGTGGTTTGCACACCGAGCAAATACTAGAGGCTACCGAACTCACATAGATCCTTACCAACAATATTCTGCAGTACCATGGGATTAGAATACAAGGATATGGTGTGAATGTTATGGAAGATATGGACATATAAGTGCTAATTGCTTTATAAGGTTTGGAATGAACAAATGAAGATCATGGAGAAATCCTAGTATGGCATGTTTTCATTGTCACAAAGTTGGACACTTGGCTAGAGATTGCAGAGATCAACCTAGAGAAGTCACTGAGGAAATAAAAGACAAATTATAGATGATTTGGAGAAACAAGGAAATTGTATCAAATGAAGAAAGCACCTTACCTACCGAGTTAGGTGCACCTATTCTAAATTAATTGGTAAATGTATGAAGGGACTACATTCTTTCAAAGGTTAAATCCTAACAGTTCCTATTCTATCATGTACTTCATTCAAAAAAATCTGCATAGCTAAAGATGCATTAGGAAATTTGAAATTTTATCAAGTCTTTTTGAGCACTATTCAAGTCGGTAAATTCAAGAAGCCTGTCTAGTTGGTAAACACAGGAAGTCTGGCTACTTGGTAAAAGCATAAAAAGGAAAGGTAAATTGGTTTAAGGGAACCGAGTGCATTTAATGTCTTTTGACCTAACCGCACGAAGCTCGATAAGGTATATTGTGTATTTAAAAACTTTTACGCGGACATTTCACACTTACCAAGTTTTCAAGAAAGCAAAGCAAAGTGATTCAAAGGTGATCAAACCACCTCCTGAGAAAATTTCAAGGTATTTACACATTGATCTCAAGCATTTCTTAGAGCTAGCCACCGGGAAATATCAGTTGTGATTATCTACTTTATATTTGTTTGTTGTTTGAAAGACTTCGAACCCTAAAATCTTTTGTTAAGAGATTATCCAAAATTTGCAATGGCACCTAAGATCCAGAAGCCCGTTGTTGTTGAGAACATTGAAAATCCCTCACTAAAATATTCTCTAACTCCCAAAGTGGCATTTGAACTGGATGATAAAACTACATTTTCACTCATTCTGGATAGGGTTTTACTAGTTGAGGATGTCAGATTCTTCACTAAATGTTGTGTTGATGAACTAGGTCATGTTGAAATCAAGGACACATATGATGAATTGTGAACCGATGGGAAATTGGATAGCAAGTATGAACAAATCAAAATCAAGGGATTGACCGAAGCCCTAACCTATCCCCGTGTCTTCAAACCCTAATGGGTCAAGTTTGTTTTGAGTAGAGTTCATTATGATTTCATGTGGTTAGCAGAGAAACCATTCAAAATCACCAAGGAAATCATTCATTTGATCACCGGTTACCCTATTTTTGATCATGCCCAAGCTCAGAAAAGGATATCTCAGAAAAAATTGATCACTCTAATAGGAGTTGAATTTGATTGCAGAGGACTAAAATTGAACAATGTAACAGATGCAGAGCTAAAGTTTGCCATTAGAGTAATAGGTTATTGTCTCTTCCAATCAGCAAGGGAAAACAATGTACCTTGTGTAAAGTGGAAAATCGTACCCTAGGTGTTTCCCCCACTCCAAGTTGAGAGAAGGGAGGTCACTAGGATTGACAGTTTTCACTTAGGAGAGACTTTACATTCAAAAGAGGGGTTGAAACCCACAAGATCCAATCCCACACAATGCAAGATTGAATTCTAAATGAGTTTCAAGGGTTAAGACATCAAGGATACCATCTTTTGTAAAGAATGTAGATAGAATGATTGAACTAGGAATGCATGTAAAGTAAGAAAGATTCACTTATAAATAGAGATAGGGATATGGGATGAAGCTACGAACCTGAAATTAGTAGTAAAATGTTGAGATGATGATGTTCTGCAAATTTGAGTGAAAGTTGACAGGATGATGGTGCCCGGAGTGCACAAGGTCCTCCGAAAAATCTACGAAACGAAGGTGGATCTGTTCGTCTCTGCACAAGGATTCTAGATCTTCAATTACAGCCGCGTACCTGCAACCTACACATAGAAAAGAGAGGATGATTGGGGGGTTAGGGATTAGGGGTTTGCCTTTAGGTCAAACCCCAGTTTTGGAATTAACCAAGAAATGAGAATGTTGTAAATGTAAATGTTTGTAATGTAAACAAGTATTGATACCTTGTTGTAAGAATGTTTGTATTCTTACATGCGAAGGTGTAATGATATTGTATGTTATATGTTGTAAGTGATCTCCTCTTCAATGGTTGAATCCTTGTCTTTGAATGCAACACCTAGCCTTGAATGGAGACTTAGAATGCTCAATTGCTTGAAGGAATGCTTGAATGCTTGAATGTTTGAATGTTTGAGTGTTTGGATGTTTGAATATCGCTTCCGCCTCTTGCTCTTGCTTATTTTCTTCCTCACCCTTTCTAGGAGGGGAAAAGTAGTTTATATACTTGTCAATTAGGGTTAGAAGACTGATGTTTCCGACCTTAGGCCGACCTAGAAGCATCATTTTCCAAATTGCAAACTTAAAGACCCGATGCCCAACAGGAGACCAGGCCCAAAATAGGGCCAGGGACTAGGGCGCTAGGCACCATGGTCCTGAAGGACCAGGGCACTGGGCGCCATGGTCCCACCTCTCGAGACAATAGGGTGCAAGGAAGGATCAGGCCAAGGTGCAGAAATATGTAGTTTTTGATGTCGTAAATAGGTTTCGGGGTCTCCATTTAGGTTCAACGTTGCGCCGCCATCGTGAAGACCCAAATATAGTCGAAATTGCAAGTGTCACAATTTTAGGACGCTACATTTAGCCCCCATTTTAGTGGGAGTATAAGCGTACGCCCATACTTCCGGTAAAGTACAAGGAAACAATGTTGAAGGACTTTCACCACGTCAAGGAGGCAAGATACACCGAGCCCCCAGTGGACTAAGGATCTTACGACTTCGATTGACAAAGTAAAAGGGAAGATCATGAGGGAAAACCATGACTGTCAGTAGTAAAGTTCCCTCACTATGAGTCATGCAAGAAAAATACCAAAAATTTTCAAGGCAAAGCTAAGTTCGCCAAGAAATTTTTAAGTATCTTGAAGAGATATGAACGGGGTGTATGCCCCCCTACGTTAAAGCGGTCACACACTCCTCATCGGGGGTGATTGCTTTAAGGTAGTGATACATATAGGAAATGAGAAGGGAAAGGAGCACATTATCACAAGGATTTAGCCCCCAAGGATAATAGACACAAAACACAAAGCACAAGGTGTCTTCAGTTTCCTTGGGGTCAGTATGCTATATGATAATTCATGTATATCATATGTATGTATGCATAATTGTTCTTCATTCCCCAATCAAGGAAGGTCACCTAGAAGAAGGGAACACATATGTCTTTTGAGTCAACATGAGAGAGACCCAAAAGAGATCTCAATACTTTGCATCATCCTCAAGTAGACAACACTAAGGACAACAAATAGAAGAATGAGAATAACACATAGAAGAAGTAACCAAAGATATCAAGAGAGGAGGAGAGAGTCTGCTATGCTAATGTTACTAGTCTAGCACGTCATCCACCCCCCGATCTTGCTGATCAATATTTTGGGAAGGCAGGAAACACGCTAGAGGAGGAACATCCAACATAGTAGATGGAGCTATCACAAGATCCAAACAAGGGCTATGTTCATGTTCCAAGCCACGTTGTTCTTGTCTAGGAGCTAGGATAATTGCTTTAGAAAATTTGTTAGATAAATGGTTATCAACATCAACATATTCATACTCACTATCAGAAGAAAGAGGAGTAACATTTTCATCATGAATAACATTTTCATCTATATCATCATCAAGATTTATAAAAATAGGATCTTTAACTCGCACAGGATCAAGACCATCATGCATCTTATGTTTAGGAGATTTTGGCTCAATTTTCGGTTGAGGAGAAAATGGAATAATACTAGTTGAAGGTGTTTTTGGGGATTGCAAAGTTTGAGAAGTAGCTGCCTGAGCTCTAAGATGACGCTTTCATCAGCATTCACATGTAGAACGATTTCGTCTAGTCTTAGTAGGAAGTTGAGAAGAGTGAGGAGGAGGAATGTTCTCATCCTTATCACTTGGGTGTTTAGGTTGTGGTCTCTTAGGTTGAATAATAGGAGAAGAGGAAGGTCTCTTCTCTCCATAAGAGGAAGGAGGAGGAACTGCTCCATATAAGGGAGGAATATTTGGTTTAGGAAGGAGACCAAGTCCATCATGATGAGGAGGTGTAGGTCTACTTTTAGGAAATTTATTAGGTATAGGCATAGTCACATTCATAGGGATGGGTTGGGAATCTTCTTGAGGAAAAACATTAGTTTTATCTTTCAAAGGAAGACCTTCCTTCTCAAGAATGATAGGAATATCAAGTTTGGGTGTTCTAGGTTCACTTAGAGATAGGATCATATCTTTTTTCCACTTTTGATAAGATTTGAAAAGATGATCACTCTGCGGTGGAAGAGATTGGAATTGTTTAGGCCAAAAATAATCAATAGGAACGCTAAAAGTTCTTTCAGCTGGTTTAAAGAGACTATGATTGACAGTAACAACTTCACCATTATGGGGAAATTTCAAACACTTATGAATAGGAGAAGCGATAGCTTTCATGGAAGATAGCCAAGGATAGCCTAGCTTCACACGAAATTGTTCGGATGATGGAATAATAGCAAAGTCCACATCAAGGGATTTGTTATGGACCTCAATAGGTAATGTAATAGAACCAATTGCAGGAGAAGAAAATGCATCAAATAATTTCACAACCACATTTGTTTTGTCATAGATCACTTGATTCAATTGCAAAGTAAAAAGAAATTCTTCAGTAATGACATTAACCATGCAAGAAGGATCAATAAGCACTCCACGACAAGGTGTATTCTTGACTTTTGTAACTATATATAAAGGACCATCAGGTGCCCTGATAGTTTCACTGGAATCAAATGTAATGGAAGGTTCTTTAGGGATTTTCTGCTGTTCCACAAAGTTAATTACATTCGGAGTCATAGACACAAGACAATCAGGTGAGAAAGAGGAATCATTAGTCTCAATCACATTAGAGGTATGAGACGGTAATGGATCAGTAAAAATCTTAAGATTTTGGTTAGGAGGAGCTACAAATGTGTTGCCTTTATCATTCACACCAGAAATAGAGATAGTATTATTATCAATCAAATCTTGAATTTTACCCTTTAAAGAAAAACATTTTTCAGTATCATGCCCAGGTTGATGATGAAATTGACAAAAAGATTTGTTATCAAAATAGGGTGAATTAATCTTTGTAGGATCTATTTGCTTTATAGGAGGAAGAGTAAGCACATTTTGTTCCAATAACTTATTCATAATACTATGCAATGATTCATTCAAAGGAGTAAACTTTCTTTCTTTCTTGAAAAACTTAGAAATAGGAGGCACACCTGATGCTGCATTCACATTGTTGTTGATGATGTTTTCATTGAACTTAATGACCTCTCTGTTCGGTTTAAACTTCCCAAATGGTTCTTGACTACTATCACCCTTATCACTTGGAGCCATAGGATTTGCTTGTTCCATTTGACTCACAGTCAGTTGATAATTGTGAAGAGTTGTGCACAACTGTTGGAAAGAAGTAAACTCAGAAAACAGAAGTTTTTATCTAATATCTTTTTGTAAATTAGAAATAAAGATTCTTTGAATATCATTGTCAGGTACTGGAAAAGAAATTTGAGCATACAAATGCTTATATCTACCAATGAAATCAGTCACTTTTTCTTTAACACCTTGTTTACAATGCATTAAATCAATCAAAGTAACTTTAGGACTTATATTGTTTTGAAATTGTTGAATAAAAGCATTTGCAAGTTGTTCGAAAGAAGTAATAGAATAGGAAGGCAACGAGCAATACCATTGTAGGGCTTTATCTCTTAATGTTCTAGTAAACAGTTTTGCAAGCAACCTTTGGTCATAAGCAAAATCGGTACATATTGTTTGAAAGGTCTTAACATGTGTTAGAGGATCACCCTTACCATTATAAAACTCCAATTGCGGGATTTCAACATGTTTAGGGGGAATAGCTCGAACAATGTCAAGAGAAAGTGGTCTCGCAACATCAAATGTGGGCACACTAAACTTAGATTGATTCATAGAGGCAATTTGCTGCTGTAAAGAAGAGACAGTTTGTGCAAGATTGTTAATGGTCGCTTCAGTCGAAGAGTTCATATTAGACGTGTTAGATTGTGATGGAGGTATTATGTTATTGAAAGAAGGTATTGATTGAGAGTAAGGTGGTGAGACACTATGATAGTTAGTCATAGGAGATGATTGGAAAGGAGGAACACTACAAGGAGGAATGGAATAGTTAAATGAATTGCCCCCTTGCGTCGTGTTTATTTGTGGAGATGAAATAGGAACACTCATTGAAGGAATGAATGAAGAAGTTGGATTGAATGAAGGAAGAGGGTTGATTGAAGAAGAAGGATTGCCCCCATGACTGGTGATCATAGGTGGAATGTCTTGTATTGAAGTAGTCATTATGTTTGATGTAAAGGTAGGTATACTAGCAATAGAAGTTGTCAAAGGAATAGAATGATTAACTTGAGTAGGAGGTTGTGTATAACCTAAAGTTTCAGCACAACTCTTCATAGGCATCACATTCAAATCCACAATGTGTGCAATACTACGCAAAATATCAATTCCATTCTTATCACTTTGAACCATACATTTTAGACCCTCAATTAATGAAAGAGCTTGACTGTCAGGGTATTCTTGAGACATCCATTGTCGAAAATCATCAAATTGCTTATCCAATTTCGAAAGTTGTTCTACAGAAACCTCATGGAGAGCCTCTTCATCATTAAGAGGATTAAAGGAATTACCCATGTCCTCGTTAAAAAGGCCATTCAAATTAGGTTCCATCTCCTCGGTAATTAAACCTTGGATAGACTTAATTCTAAGGCTGCATCTAACGGGAATAGTGTAAGTAGGGCTTATTGTTGTAAAACTCATGCACTAAAGAGAGAGAGAAGATTTTGAATTTTAAAGGTAGCAAATTTCAATAAAATCAGCCAATCTCCTAGATTTAAGCTGTTAAATACAATCAGGACAATCTCCCGAAATTTCAGAAAAAATGTCAGGGACTGTGGTGAACGGAGTGCACACGGTCCTTGCAACTTTTTTCGAAATTTTCAGGGATGAAAGTTATGATGATTTTAAAGATAATTTGAAAAAATTGAATGATTTTACAATCTATAGATAGGCCAAATTAAAGTTGCAATCTCAAAATTGAACCCTACCAAGATTGTTGAAAAATGCAAAATTTGAATTTTGAAAAAGAGAGGGAAACTGAAATTTTGAATTTTATGACTTTAGAGGGAATACTGAAAGCAATGTAGGCTTTGAAATTTAAAAGTTGACTCAATTTCATGCAAAATTCAAATTTTGAAAGTGGAAATCAAAGTTGCTGCAATTAAACACTTAATTTCAAAAGTCACAAATTGCAAAAATTTGAATAAAGCACTGAAATTTTGAATGAATGCCGACACACTTTTCAGATTTAGGACTGTAAGAAACACAATTTTGATATGAATTTTAATTTCAACAATTTTTGAATGATTATAAGCCTTAATCCAAGCAATCACTATACCAACTTTGACTTTAATTTTGAAAGTGTTAGAATTGATGAAATCAGCCAAGATTCTGGATTTTAGTAGAAAAATACAGTAAGATCTAGCTCCCAAAAGTTTGAAAAAAATGTCGGGGACAATGGCGCTCCGGGTGCACACGGTCCTCGCAACTTTTTTCAAAATTTTCAAGGATGAGAGATATTGTGATTTTGTTGCGGAATCCAAAGTTATAGCCGATTTGGAGGTGTTTTGATCAGTGAAATCATTGGTTAAAGGTTGAATCAAGAAGGTTTTAAAAATTAGGGTTTTGACACTTAACCACTTAATTTTTAGAATTAAAGCACAAATATGAATTGACAATTTGCAACAGAAGGGTAGATCTGAAACAAGCATTAAAAATTAAACATTTCACAAGCTCAATTACTAAAAAGAAAATTTAGGGTTTTTATGCAATTAACCTCTAAAATTTGCAAAAGATCAAAAATGGAAATGTAATTAAGGAAGCAAATAATTCAGATCTAACCATGAATAATTAGAATTAGGATGTTCACGTCGGGTTCACCAAAATGTAAAGCGGAAAATCGAACCCTAGGTGTTTCCCCCACTCCAAGGAGAGAGAAGGGAGGTCACGAGGGTTGACGATTTTCACTTAGGAGAGACTTTACATTCAAAAGAGGGGTTGAAACCCACAAGATCCAATCCCACACAATGCAATATTGAATTCTAAATGAGTTTCAAGGGTTAAGACATCAAGGATACCCTCTTTTGTAAAGAATGTAGATAGAATGATTGAACTAGGAATGCATGTAAAGTAAGAAAGATTCGCTTATAAACAGAGATAGGGATATGGGATGAAGCTACGGACCTGAAATTAGAAGTAAAATGTCGAGACGATGCTATTCTGCAAATTTGAGCTAAAGTTGACGAGACGATGGCACCCGGAGTGCACACGGTCCTCCGAAAAATCCACGAAACGAAGGTGGATCTGTTTGTCTCTGCACAAGGATTCCAAATCTTCAATTACAGCCGCGTACCTGCAACCTACACACAGAAAAGAGAGGACGATTGGGGGGTTAGGTATTAGGGGTTTGCCTTTAGGTCAAACCCCGGTTTTGGAATTAACCAAGAAATGAGAATGTTGTAAATGTAAATGTTTGTAATGTAAACAAGTATTGATACCTTGTTGTAAGAATGTTTGTATTCTTACATGCGAAGGTGTAATGATGTTGTATGTTATATTTTGTAAGTGATCTCCTCTTCAATGGTTGAATCCTTGTCTTTGAATGCAACACCTAGCCTTGAATGGAGACTTAGAATGCTCAATTGCTTGAAGGAATGCTTGAATGCTTGAATGTTTGAATGTTTGAATGTTTGGATGTTTGAATATCGCTTCCGCCTCTTGCTCTTGCTTATTTTCTTCCTCACCCTTTCTAGGAGGGGAAAAGTAGTTTATATACTTGTCAATTAGGGTTAGGAGACTGATTTTTCTAACCTTAGGCCGACCTAGAAGCATCATTTTCTGAATTGCAAACTTAAAGACCCGATGCCCAACAAGAGACCGGGCCCAAAATAGGGCCAGGGACCAGGGCGCTGGATGCCATGGTCCTGGGGGACTAGGGCGCTAGGCGCCATAGTCCTGAAGGACCAAGGCACTGGGCGCCATGGTCCCACCTCCCGGGACAACAGGGTGCAAGGAAGGATCAGGCCAAGGTGCAGAAATATGCAGTTTTTGATGTCGTAAACAGGTTTCGGGGTCTCCATTCAGGTTCAACGTTGTGCCACCATCGTGAAGACCCAAATGCAGTCGAAATTGCAAGTGTTACAATTTTAGGATGCTACACTTTGTGCAACAATCTATTTAGCATATAAAATTGTGAAGAAAGGAATGAAAATTGATCTTTGTGAAGTATTGCTGAAAAACCTATTATAGAATCTAAACACTATAAGGAAGCCAAAGAAGAACAACTCAGCTAATACACTAAATTTTGGATCACTTCTAGTTTGCATGTTTTTCTATTTTGAAAAATTCTTTCCATCAGTCAGTAATGTAGTATGGGAATTACACCGACCAATCACCCATCAAATTAATGACTTCATCAAAAGACTAGGTGATAACTTTAATGATATTATGGATGATTATTTCAGCAAGTTTCAAGAAAATATGCATAACAGGTATAGAATTCCACCCAAGTTAGTAGAGAAATACAAGGATGACATATGCTTTGAAGTGGACACCGACTACTGCTATGTTAATGTTGTGGAACCGAGAACTCAATGTTTGCCACCTATGGGTTATGAGATTGATTTTGACATCACACAACAGCAGATAGATGCTTTTCTTACATTACCAAAGCATGCTACTGAGCTGAGGTATGAAACATATGAAGAAGTGAAGGAAAAAGTAAAGATGAGCATTGTAGTACCCAAGGCTACAAGGAAGGCAACAAAAATGATCAAAGCATTAACAGAGAAATTTGGAGAAGGTTCTTCCTCCACACCTATCAAGGGCACTATAGTAATCACCAAGGAGGAATCTGAAGCCCAAGAGGCAGCTATAACACTGAGCACCGAGTTGCCTAAAGGAAAAGTTTTGAAAAGAAAGAAACAGGATACATCAAAGGTATCACCGACTCCTTCATTAAAGCGCCCAAACACAAGATCATCTGTAGCATCACCGAGTAAGAAACCAAAGAATGTTTATGCACCCAAGGTAACAAAAACTTAGAAGAAATATACTCGGAGACTCATTTTGACTAAAGAGTCCAGTGACACTGAATCTGAAGATGCAAGCAAATTTCAGATTGTCAAGAGTAAAAAGGTAAATGTACATAGTGTTGACAATTTTTGTACTAATCCGAAGCAATATGGTGGATTTGGAGCATTCAAATATGTTAAGTATGAATCTAGATCTGATGATGAAAAGAGACAAATAGAAGAAGTTGTCATTTGCACACTACTAAAATTCTGATTGGTCCCATTGGAAGTATCTAAATCTCTTCCAAATGAATTATATTTGCATATTGACAGTAGGTGGAAGTATGCCATGGACTTAGAGAAACAGATGAGAGAAAGAAGTCTGGTACATCTTTTTCTAGACATGTCGGTAGATGAGATCACCGAACATCTGAAAAACTACCACACAAAATTCCTAGTCAAGCAAAGAGCCTTGAAATTGATGAATGGCCTTTACTTGGATGTAGAGAATGAGACCAAAGAAAAATGTTAGGAAATCTTTCAAATCAAGACTGCTGGTGAGAAAGTTGAAGTTGAAATAGTTGATGTCACTGAGCAAGATCCTGATATCACCAAGCAAGACCATGCTGATAGTATACAAGTTGATGAGGATATCATGGACACTGAGGCAACTGAACAGGAAATGATAGAAGGGAATGCATATGCCAAACTGGTATCTAGTGAGTCAGTTTTGGAACAAGTTCAGCCCTATCCTCCGATCACTCAACCTACTTCAACTGAGGCTCCTCAAGATATTGAGCAAGGAACAGAGGGTCACAAGTCTACAAAAGGAGAAACTACTTCTCAGGCCACTGAAGAACAATCTTCTCAATCTCCTTCTAGCACTGAAAATGTTACATCTGAAACCCCAAGCACGGAAGCACCGAAGGACACCACAAAGCCTACATCAGAGGTTTAAGAAATTGATAAAAGTGTTGCCTCTACCGAGCAACCTACTGAGGGTCACCAAGCCTCACAAGCCATTATTTTAGTTCAACCAGTGAAAGGTAAAGAAAAGAAAATGAAAAAGCATAGTTTCAAATTAGATTTGTCAAAACCAATAGTGTTGCCGAATGTAGACATTTCCAAATTAAAAGGGCAAGCACTCATTGAATTCGGTGAACTATGCAAAGCCAAAGAAGAACAGGAGAAGCAAATGGCTATTCAAAAGAAGAACAAAGTACTTCAGAAGGTGAAAACACTATTATTAGATATGCTACCTGAAGCTATAGTGACAAAAGATGTAGCCATCCACATTCAACTGGATGAACTCCTAACTAAAATAGAGACATCTGGAGTAGATGCATCTGAGTATTTGAGCAAGTTAAAGGACACAGAGCTCACTGCTAAAATGATTGAAGAGGTACAGAAGACTATTGTTGTTGGCAAAGTAAAACTTGTCAAATTTATTGCTGAGTTGTCCCCTCAACTCAAGCACATTCTTTATTTATTTTAGAAACTCTGTACATTTTCTTTATTCATTAAAGATGTCAAAAATAAAACTGAAGTGATTGAGAAAGAGATCACCGCTCTCTCAAATAAGTTGACCACTGAGCCAAATTCTATTCAGCATTTTTATACAAAGTTACAAAATCTCATGGCTCAACAATTGGAACTTAGGAATGAAGAACACAAGATAAGGATGGACATAATGACTCTTCAGACATTATTCATTCCTCATCTTTCATCCGTCCAAGAGCAGATCAACAAAGCTACCTCCCTATCCACTTAGCAAGAGGGAAGCACCTTAGATGGACTAATTTCACTGTTAGCTGACATTACAGCTCAAAATTCACTCATGGACAGTGTCAAGGATGCACTCTCTGCCACCCTTACCGATGCAAAGACAAAGTATAAATCCATTTTTGACAAGTTTCCACCACCGAATGGTAACTAAGTTTTGATGTTTGTCAAAAAGGGGGAGTGAGTGTATAGCATCAAAGTATTAGAGAGGAAGTGTTGTATACAAGGGGAGTATACCAAGTAGAACAACACCGACTAGTGAACCAAGCAATTATCACAGAACATTGATCACCGAGCATGCAAAATCAGAGTTTTGTATAGTATATTGATAAGGGGAGTATATCTGAAACTGACCATTTTGTTGACTAATGTATATACTGTCTGTTTAGTCAAATTTTGTAAGTATCTAGATTTTTTAGTTATGACTTTGAAAGTAGT
The DNA here is from genome assembly GCF_030272615.1 of Cryptomeria japonica. NCBI lineage: Eukaryota > Viridiplantae > Streptophyta > Pinopsida > Cupressales > Cupressaceae > Cryptomeria > Cryptomeria japonica. The sequence goes on along the minus strand of NC_081415.1, from coordinate 14,789,489 downwards.
TTTGTCAAACATCTCAACTAATGTCAAAAGGGGAGATTGTTACTACTTATTATAGTTGCCATTAGTTTTATATCCAAATTCATTCCATATACTCTAGTTGGTTACTACTATCGAAACATTCAGTCGGTATGCACAAAGTAGTCGGTTATAGAAGAAAGTAGTCACAGAGCCTAGTATACACCGAGCTGTCTAACGAGTAACATTGTATGTCTACCAAGCAACAATAATGATACACCAAGTGAAACGTTTTACCAGATTCATTGAACCTAGACACTTGTGTGGAAACATGTTACAAGATCAAGGAGCAAAAGAACCGTTATCACATTGGAAATTGCACTTAAGGATTGTGTATGATTTTGAGGTCATCTAACCAATGAAATATTTTGTATGGTTATTCATTCGATAAATCATGTTTGTAATATCGAAGCAATGAACTAGATCACCGACATAAGAGATCTATTTATACAGCATGGATTAGGATCATAAATATATGATTGAGGTATGTGTGTATGAGTGTGAAGACAGACATAAGTGAAAAGAAAAATCATGAGAAAGCATTGAGTATTGAGACTATCAAAGACACAGAGGTCACCGAGATGGATTTCAGAGACAGTCAAAAAATAGAGTAAATAGAAGGGTTTACCAAGTTACTTTATGGGTTACTGAGGTATGCTATAAGCAAGGTAATCTCATTTTGAGCACATAGAATCGGCTATAACATTTCAGATGTAAAGTTGCAGATATTTGTAAAGATTTTATTGTAATATTTTGAATTTGTAAGAGAAACCTTTAATAGGGTAAAAGACTCTAACAAAGTCTATAAATTGTAAAGCCTTTAACTAGGTGCAACAATTAGAATAAGTGTTGTAAAATCCTTTAGCAAGGTAGATCTAATGATCTTGATACTCCTAATAGGGTAAGCTATCAGAAATAGTTGAACATGTAGCTCTAACCGAGCACTCTTTATTATTGCAGTAGTGAAGTTGTGGGTGCCATCCCCACCGCAGTTTTTCTCTCTAACCAAGAGTTTCTGCATAACCAAAATATATGTGTTATGGAGTGAATCATGTATGCGTATTTATTTGTTTCAGCTTTATATTATGTTACAACAGTTTGTGGTTTATGCATAATAGTAAAGATATTACTGAAGAAAAGTTTTAAAGTACTGATTCACCCCTCCCCTCTCAATACATTAGCTTTCCATATTGGGCCTAACAAGAATCCATCTTAATATTAGAGCTATTCCTATCCTTCCCTGAGATACTAGTGTGGGAAATCTTTTGGTTCAAAACTGGGACATCCTCAATATTACCAAACAAACCAGAATGGAAACCCAAAATGTCCTGCTCAGATTCGCAGGAAGAAGAATTTGAATTTTCATATATGGGTCTATCAGATAACTTACCTGTATGAATGCTCTTTTGTACCCATGTTGCACTAGATGGCTCATGTGCGACTGATCTTTTCTGGCCTCTCCATGTCTATTCGGGTAATCCCTCTTGCAATGTCTCTTGAGGATTCTTCCTCATAAATGACCTAGTGTTTCTTCCTCTTTGCATTATACTTGTTTCTCTTAAAAGAGTTATACTTATTCAACAAAACTGGTTATACTTGTCAAATTTTCCACCCACAACTATGGGAAAAAGAAAACAAGTTTTGGCAAATCACTTGCAAAGATTTAAATGATAGGAAGATTTTTCAGAGAGTGAGAGATGGCACAAATGAAAGATAATGCAATCAGCCACAAACAAAAAGAGATTCAAATGAACTCTTGAACTAATACAAGCATCATTATGTAGCATAGATACACACTATGACTCTCCCCAATAGAGTCACCACTTTTGTTAGTCTCGAATTCTGATTCCCTTCTATCCTTCCTGTAAGAAATTAAATAACTCTATTTGCATGTGAAGAGGACATCAAGAAAATAAAACTCTAGAATAACATATAACAAGGTTTCAACAAAACCTTCTACACTTTGAACTTATCCAAAGTTCAGGTGGGTATACCTTCTGTGAATATTTTCACACTTTAAGATTGAGATCCACAGTAAACCAATGCTAAAAATCCATGGATTTCATCACCCCAATGGAACGAAAACATTAAAAGAAAAACTTGTGGTCATTTTTATTATTGATCCTCAAGAAAGATAGAAAGAATTCCACAACTGATACCAGTGCCTTATCCAAGCTACAGAGTCACCCAAATCAAATTAAAATTCCAAAACTGAACATTCCCATACATTTCACCATCTCGGCCATAATTAACCCCATACATGCCTGACATATACATGAATTTTATACTCTTAAAACTAAAACCGTTCATCAAATTCAAAATGAGAAAACAATTGATTTACTGATAAAGATATTTCATGCATATTTAATTCCTCTCCCTTGAAGAGAAAAGCTAGAAACATATCCATATGATTGCCTTACAATCCATGTTTAGTCAAATAACCCTAGACTATTCAAATGAAACTAGCAAATTAACGAGTGCACACCAGAAGACAACACAGATTTAGGCCTGAAAAGTTTTGATTTGTATATTAATATTCATTTTGAAAAAACCTTACATAACTCAAAGTATTTATGAGATGACTAGAAAAAACCCTTGATATATTTTAGCAGAGTTTCTTTAAAAAATTATTGTGATAATTTTTTCCTAAGTCTTGGTTATCATTTATAAACAAATGGATACAAAACAAGCTTTGGACATTCCTAAGGATAGTTAGTTACAACTTCAATTCCCTTCAAAAAATAGTTACAAGTCCTTTTCAGTCTCAATGACCTTTTCAGTTTGTTGCTCCACTGCAACATCTTCTAACTATTCCGGGACTCCCTCTTCTTGCACCACATACTTTTTGGTCCACTCTTGGAACACGTCATCAGCAGGCCATGAGTAGCTAACAATTTTTTCCTTCAACTTAACTAACCTTTTCCAAGAGTTTTTCACTTTCTTGACCTTTGATTCCAAAAACCCGTAATGTGACTTTATTTTCTCTATTTCTTCGATTGTCTTAACAAACAAGGATGTGTCATCGGTATTAATAATTTTATTCACCCTTAGAGACAAGTTAGCTCCTAGCTCATCAAGCTATAATTGTTTGTCCTTCAACTAATCTGCACTAACAAAACCCCCAGGAAATCGTTCAAATTTATGCTCTACATGTTCCTTCCCTTTACAAATTGGCTTTTCTCTCTACACCAACTCTTCCTTCTGCTAGCGTGGTCATGCTTTTTGCTAACTCACATGTAGAATTAATAACAACATCAAATCCCACCTCATCATAGGATGCACACATAAGTTCTAGATCCACTTCTCTAGGCATCCACTTCTCCAAAATTGGCTCCAAGGTAGCCTTATCTTCATTCAACTCACTCAAAATATCCAAGATTCTCTTCATGTTAGTGTGCAAAATGGGGGCTCCTACTATATCAGCAAAACTCAAAATTGTGGCCTTTACCTTTTCTTCATATTTGTTTGCAAATAGGGCTTGAGCCTATTTTAACTTTTCCAATTCATGTTGAATGGTCTCAGCTAGTTGAAAACTAGAGGTCATGGGAGAAGGGGGAAATTTAAGAATAGGATTGGTGGGTGGAGGTCTTGTTGGAGAAGATGTAATCATTAGAGTAGAGGATTCACCTCCTTAGTGTTGTCCTGCCAATTGACTTTCTAGTCTAGCAATAATACTATCCCTATTGGCTACCTTCTTTTTGGCTTCATTATAAGCCTTTATAATTGTTTCTATTTTTACTTGGTGATCAGCTCTCTCCTTAGCTTCTTTCTCAGCCACTCCCACACTATTTTTTGCAGTTTCAAGAACTGTGTTGGTAGCTTCCACCACTCCTATATCCTAGACTCTCTTCACTATCATACCTCTTAGGAAATTGGATTCTGAGGTGTCCTTCCTTCTTCTACTCTCATCCCTCTTTAAGGACCACATGACCAAAGTAGCATTATCCTTGCTAAAGGTCACTCCTTCCATAGGCTTTGTTTCTTTTCTGACTCCTTCAAGTACCAAGGCATCTGCTATATCCTATTCAGGGAGGATTAGAACACCAACCTTTGACACCATTTCTCTCCCCTTTTCAGGAGTATTGGCCTTAAACTCTTCCATCATTTCTTGTTTCACCTCCTCCTCTACTGAAGTTGCATCTCTGTGAGGTTGCTCACTCTTTCTCTTTTCACACCTTGCCTTGAATTCCTCAATGTTTTTCTTCCAAACAAATTGCATGAAGGCCCCCATTGTGACAAAATTACTATTAGCCAGGAACTCCTCACTAGCTTTCTTAACAGTAGGGTCTAGCTCTTTACCTTTGAAATCATCTACAGTTAGGTTCATCTTAGCACAAGGTGGCTCTTCTGGCATCCCCTCTTGTGTTTCCTCATATGTGTAGGAAATCTCCCCGAGATTTCCTAACTATAACAGTTGTTTGGCCACTGCCTGTTCATCTCCTATTTGGATAGGGGATTGGGATGGAGAAGACAAAGTTTCACCTGTTTGCACTTCTTTCCCTATTCTTTGTCTCTTAGGGGAGTGTTGGATGTCAATGACATCTTCCACTACTCTCTTCCCTCTTTAAGTAGAGGGTTCCCTTGTTACTGGCATCAACAAACTATATTTTGGCTTCTTATGCATTACATAATTACCCAGAGGGATGACCTTAGCAAAGGTAGGCTTGGCTAGAACCAATTTAGGCTTGTTAGGATTATCTCTTATTATAGCCTCCCTCTTTTCCTTCAAAGTTTGCATCAAGTCTTCAAAATAAAGAATTAAAAATTTAATTTTTTCCTCAAAGGGATTAAAGCTAGACAGAGGGTCATAATTACTATCAAATTGATGAATAAAATCCAGAGCCTTTTTGTATGCCACCCACTTCTCTTTCCTCAATTCCTACTCATCCAAATTGAACTCATTTCTAATTATATCCTCAAGGAAATGAAATTAGTGTGGCCTACCTTTGCATATTGCTCTTCTGTTGAACATGTCGTTGAAAAAATCCTCAGGGTCAACAAACCTTGTTACTGCAGTAGACAACCTATATGGTTGAAAAAAGTCATCAAAGTATTTCCAACCACCCTTGGTGATCACAAATTGATGGACCACGATGATAGTTGGGAAAATAGTCCCTTTTCCCATATTTGTTAGCTCTACCTCTTGTACACCTCCAATTTGCCTTAGGACCTCTATAATTCCTATCTTCAAAGGGACCTGATAAGGAAAGAAATATGGAGTGCCTCTGAAACCATAAGCTCTGAAAACTGTAGAGGCAGGCTATAAGTATATGTCACCGCAGTTGTGCATAATCTTGATGCCTTCAGCAAATTCCTTAGGCCTAAGGAATTCTAAAAGAGCTTTGGGGATCCTAGGGTTCTCTGAACATAAGAGAATCCTAATCTTAGATGCAAAGCATCTATCAAACTTCAAGTAGCTGGCATCCTCTCTATCCCAGGACAAAATGGTGCTCCATAGTTGTACAGGCATCTCTTCATTATCCTTTTCCTTAACTAGATCCATTTCACTAGAAAAGTAATCAACACCTTTAAATAAAAATGTGTGCATGAGAAGGGAGTACCATCCAAAAGGTCTATCTACCTTACCACTTTTTATCGCTATCAGTCTTGCATGGATTGCATCGGTGAGATAAGGTGCATAATCAAATGTTATTGCCAGAGAGGGATTCAGAATTTGTGCTATCATCAGCATATAATGGGTTGGCATTGTTGTTTTAGCATCTTCCCTAAAAATCTAACAAAGTGACCAATACATTCCTTTAGCCCTTAGAGTGAACAATTTCAGGGAGAAAGGTTCCATGGTAATAGGGCCTACAACAGTTAGCCCTCCTAATTTGACAAAAAACTCCTTCAAAGGGCCACTCCTAAGGTGATCTCTCTACACATTGTAGACTTGGGCCAATGTTTCAAAATTAATAGGCTCTAAGTAATTTGATACCTCACTGAGCTTAAACACCTTCCTAAATTCATCATCATTGATCTTAATTAGGGCTCTTCCATTCACATTACTAATACATTTAGCCACAGCGTCATAATTGTGTGCAATTTGGGTTAACAAATCTACATCCATGAAAACCCCAGGGACTATGAGCTTTCCTATGTCTAATTCCCATATACTATTCATTGGGGTAAGGGCGTGTCTCTGACCAAATCCTACTTTGAAAAGAACTAGACCTGATATCCCTATCTATGGATCCCTGAACTAGTTGCCTTTGTCATACAAACTGTATCCAATTCTCAGACAGCGGGATTTGTGTACCAACTCTTTAATTTTAGTTGTAGCATTTGTGGACATGGTTAGTTGTTCCAAGAAATCATCATATGTTTCTATCTTGATAATTCACCTTCCCTATGAAATCCCTTCTTGGTGCCATCCTGGAATCACAGTGATATTAATTAAAATTTTGACTAACCTCTGAGAAAACGAACATGCAATGATCCCAATTCAAGTAGTAACAGTCAAGCAATATGCAGAAACTCACTGGTTGTTCGAAGAAATTTGCTCTGTGCACCGACTCCTCTATAGAACTCTTCGAAATGATGCCAATGTCCAATTGATGTGAAGCTTAATACGGCAATAGAGCAATGAATTGAAGCATTTAAAACTACATGCTTTGGCAATCAACTCAGAATTGAATTCGCAATTGCATTCGAAAAATGGCTCCAATATATCATAAAATTTTCTATGTGTTTCTCCTTTCACTATTTCGTAGAGGTTAAAATCCTCGCACCTTTTCATTGCGAAGCAACACTGTCCTTTGGATCCTGCGAAACCCACATGTCTTTTACCTTACCTGGGTCAAGCTACTTAAAACTGGGCCCTACCTTCCTTTCGTTGTTTCACGGAGCATAAACCTTACGCATCTCTTCCACACAAAATAGCGTCTACCACTAGATCATCCACCATCTACTCGACCTTTACTCTACACTGTGACCACTTATCCCTTATGACTAATCGCACACAACTATCACTGCTAGTGGTTTTCATTGTTTCACAAAGGTTAATCACCTTGCATCTTCGGGATGTGAAACAACGCTTGTCATTGGATCACCTTTGAGATGTGTGGCCTTGAACACCCTTTAATCATCAAAGTGGGCCCTTTGCACGAAGTCCATGTGTCCTTTTAATTCTTGACAGATAACTCTGATGTGTCAGCCGCCAATTAGTCCAAGAACTCTATCGGACTTCACATTTTAATGGCCACGTGTTTTATTTTACCATGGATTTCATCACCATTTCCGCTTAATCAAAGTGGGCCATCCACGATCTACTTGGAGCCACATGTCATACCAACAGACCATCATTTGCCCTAGCTGGACATCCAGCTATTCTACCACATCATCTGTCATGGAACCACTACCTCATTTCGCTACTTTGCGCAAAGTAAACCCCATGTTACTTTTGGCTATGAAACGACACGAGCCGTTAGATTTTGAGCCAGATGCTCAACTTTTAACTTCATTCTTTAACCCAACTGCTCGGGTCCACCATTTCTTTCGCCGTTTCACAGACTTTAAACCTTTGGCAGATTTTCAACGCGAACCGTTAGATCAACTGGGAGATGCACCTTCTTTAATTTCCATGTCAGCTTTTCATGGGGCCCACTGCCTTTTCACTACTTCACAAAAGGTAAGTCTTGCACATCTTTCCTTAGCAAACCAACGCGGACCACCTGATCAATCTTGAGTTGATCGATCTTAATACCACAAAATGCTTACTTGCCGGACCCACCTATCCCTTCGCTGTTTCACGAAGGATAAAACACATGCTCTTTTTCCCAGCGAAACAACATGGGTCATTAGATCTTCTTAAAAATGAACGGTCTTTAATCGGAGGATTCACTTAACTTTCGAGGCCCACTAGGCTTTCGCTACTTAGCAGAGCTTAGACCATGTGTACATTTCCTTCGCGAGACCACGTGCACCATTCGATCTGCTGGAACTTGCATGATCTTTACAGAGCTCAACAAGGAAATGAAAACTTAGGAAAAGGGCGCTAAATAAAAGACTTAATAAAGACATGCCTAAGGCAATTCATAAAGGGGGTACCCTTTCACGATGGACCTACCCTTCCGGCTAAGAGGAAAAAGGTAACAAAAAAATAGAATGCAAGGGCTTTTAGAACACAGGAAGGGTTAAATTTCAAAAAACCCTAAACCCCCTTTTGACCCAAAAACTCAGAGGCAACATGAAATGCTAAGCACAACCTTGCAGATTTTAGCCGATTATGAAACAAAATCACCGAAGGTCAAAATAGTGATAACATATTCACTAGCAAAAGGTTTAGGGGATCCTTTCAAAACCCTATGGACTATTTTGTTCTAGTTTGTTCTGGGGTGTTTGTGAGCAAGGATTGGTTAGGTTTCTCTTTCACCTATTTCTTGTCTTTGACGGTGGAACATGGTGATTTTAGATACAAGGTTGTGGGAGCCTTTCGAAACCCGTAGGTTGTTGTTTGTTACCTTAGTTTCGCTGTTGTAAGCACAAGGATTTGGCTGGTTGATGGTTCAGGGTGCTCCAAAACCCCTTTTCTTTTATTAGGTAATTTTGGGTTTTTCGGAACCTTGTTCCCACTGGTTTCTTACTTGGGTCAAAAGCATCTTTCAAAAAAAGTCTGTCTTGTTTAGTGTTGTTCCTTTTGGTCGTCTCATTGCTTGTGAGTTCCCTTCATATGCCTGTTTGATGTTATGTATTGGTAAGGAGCCTATCCCATCCTTTTTCCTAATCAAAACATCACCCAAACAAACTTGTTCCCACTTTAGTCTTCCCTGACAAGTATTTAAATCTATTTCTTTATACCGTATTAAAAAACATGGCAACATCGTAATATTCCCATGTCATCGACTGACTGTTAATGATATGCAAGTCTTCTGATAGAATCGGTGGAACTATTCCTCTCCATGCTTGCCTTATCTTTTATCATTGTCGATTTGATCATACTTATTCCTCTTTTCGAATGGATTCCTTTTAATAATTCATCACTTTATCTGATGAAACTCATTCAACGGACTGTTTCTTATTCTCAGAAGAAAATGGAGTATTCATTCATAGTAACTGAATTTGCCTATGGTGATCACTGCTATATCAACGAACGGAGTTGTAACAGGTGTTGAAATGTCCCTATACATTTGAATCGTGGGCCCACATAATTCATCAGTCCAGAATAATAATGGAGTCAATTTCACCGTCATCGCTGAATGACCAGTCAAATTATTCCTCCTGTCATATCACTCACTGTTACATAATATTATATATACTGTGTGTTCCTCCATATGAATATATAATATATTGCAGTCTCTTCTGTGATGGCTAAGAATATATGTAATTGTATATAGAAGGAAAGTAAGGATTCGGGCAAATAAATATTTTGATCCAAGTTAGAGTTTGTTGGCCAGCCAATAATGGCTTGCCCGCCTGCGGGGCAAGCCATTCTTGACTGGCCATCACGCTTTGCTTCGCAGGGTTACATGGTCAGGACTTGTTAATAACTTTGAAGTATATCTTTTAATAATGAAAATTTGAAATAATGATTTATTGTCATTTTAGTTTTGTTCCTCTCTTTGTTATTTGTTATATTTCTTTTGTGGTGGTTTAAAATATGTATGTTGATCGTTTAAGTTTTCATTAAAGAGTAGGTTTTCCGACAGTGGCGATAGGAAATACAGAGATTTTATTTTACAAGTTATTTCATGTGCATAATTTTTTAAATTTGATAAATTTGACTGTGTAGTATTTTATTACATCATGATCTATTGTCTGAATAAGATTGAGCTAGATCTATTGCCTGAATAAGATTGAGCTAGAGAAAAGAATTAATCTAATTCTGATGATGAGCATGATCCAAAATGTTAATGTTAAAAAATTTATGTGCTAAAATCTGAAAATTATGCATATTGATATCATGGAATGTGTAAGATTTATGTTGTTAATTAATTTAATTTTATATTTTAAATCATCATTTTTATTTTTTAGTACTTTAGAATTTTCCTTGTTTTTGTTATGTATTAGGTTCAGTAAACATCTCATTAATTTATACTAAAAGTTTATATTATGTTTATCTTTGTAATTATTTGATAAGTTCTATTTGAGTTTTTTTTCATTTCCATATAAAAGAACATTAGATTTGTTTTATGATAATTCATAATGGGGTTTCAGTCATGAAAGGAAAGTTATGCTTGTTTGATGCATAATTTTTTTAGTAGTATCTTTGTTGAAAATCTTTCTATTTTGAGAATTTATTCAGAAAATTAACTTCTAATTCAAATATAAACTTAGTCCTACATAATATTATAATTAATTATACAATAATAGAATTATAAATATATATATAATTAAATTATTTCAATTATAAAATAAAAGATTATAATATCAATTTGTCTATTTTTTCAAATTATCATAAAAAAAATTGTCTAAATTATAGTGTTAAGGCTTGAGAATTTTCTTTTCCATATAAATTTTAAAAACAATATTAGATTTCTTTTGTGATAACTCAGAGTGTGGTTTCAATCATGGAAAGAAAGTTATTCTTGCTTGATGTATAATTTTTAGTGTTATTTTTGTTGAAAAACTTTTATTTTGATAATTTATTCAAAAAGTTAATTTCTAATTCAAATATACATTTTGTCATAAATAATATTATAATTAGTCATACACTACTAAAAATATACATATCTAATAATTAAATTATTTCCATTATAAAATAAAAGAACATAATATCAATTTATCTATTTTCTAAAATTATCTTTAAAAACAAGTTGTCTGGAATTATAGTGTTAGGGCTTGAGAATAAGTGATAAATTTGTAGAAATCTCTTTTCTCTCAAACTTAGTAAAAATAAAAAAATCAAAGTTTAGGTGGAAAAAAATAATTTTTATATACCATTCAATTCACCAATCAAAGGGAGAACTAATGAAAATAGGATAAATGAATGGAAAACTATTCACTTTTTTATGATTGATGATATTTAAATGAGGTGAGATAGATCCAATAAGAATTGCTTGTGTTATAATAATTCTATGAAAATTACTTTTTTTTTCTACATTTTGATAAACTTTTGTCTCACAAAAATTATTCATTTTATATTGTTCATTTCACAAACAAATTTGTTTTAAATTAGTCTATTAGTCTATTGGTAGAAGTGTGTTTTCTTGAGAGGAAAGAAATTGACTTTGAACCATAAATAAGAGTTTTCTTAAAACTATCTAAGAAAGAACATCCCTTAAAATATATAATTTTTTTTTTTTGATTTCTGCACATTAAAATAAAAATAAAAACAATATAAAAGAGTTTGTGAAGTTAAAATGTTTATCATTTCAAACACTTATCTTTTAATCAATTTTTTTATATATAATTTTATATTTTCATATATGAAGATATTTTTTTGATATAAAAGTTTATATAATCTAAACCATTTAAAATTATTTTACAACTAAAAAATATTTAATATGATGGTTTTTATCCCACTTTATAATTAATTTTGAGAATTATTGTTAAGTAGAGAAGCTTCTACAATCACAATGTATGGGATACAAGATCACCCTGCAAGAGTCTCACACGGCAAAAAGTTTTAGCCAAAAAAACAAAGCTATTCATCAAAAGACTTCCTCAAGCAGCCAAAGCCAAATAGTTGATTTTGTTGAGCAAACATGCTTTGTTGTTCAAAAGAAAATTTTTTGATTGCTTTTCTTAATCTTCTCCAGAATATGTTGTTTTACTCGCCCTATTTCTTTGTAATGGAGATATCCAGTTTGCTTTCAATTAGTCCTAATCCACTGGATTTAGATTTTCTTTTGCAGTCTTCTGTACACTTACTGTGAGGATGTTTCTTAAATTATGTTTCAAATTTTCTCTGCTGTTCTATGTTTTCTTCCACAGCTGCCTTGTTTTCGGTCATTTTTAATCCCTCCCATAGTTTTTAGATTTTATTCTCCCTCTGTTTGCTGTAACAAATGGTATTGGGGTTTCATTGTTTTGTTGCAAAACCATGTTTTATATTTGCCATATATTATTAATATGATTTTATTTTTATTTTATTTTTCAATAAAAATTGAAATGTATTTTAATTTAATATATATATTTAATGTTAATGTTTAATTATTTATAATATTTTTGTATTGTGTAGTTTCAGGTGTTGCTTAATCAAAATTATTAAAGATCTCTATCACACCTCATAAATATTTTTGGTTAAACTTGGAAATTTAAGGATAATATATGCTATAAAGACCTCTCGTAATAATTATTAAGATCTAATTTAACCATTATTAATTTTATAAACTTATGCATCTCCAGGAGAGAACCTTTACTTTTGGAGAAATCCATCTTGTATTACATAAGTGAACACAGCAATATATCATTACGAGAACAGGTATATACGGGCAAATACATGTTGTTGTAATATGTAAATTTGAGAACTTTTTACCCAGTTTGGGAAAGTTCAATGAATGATTTTTTATAGAAGACATTAGAGAAAGGCGGTTGTGTGATTTGTCCATATGAGAAAACGTGGTCTTTTGGTTATCTGTAGATCTCCTTTGGATAGGGTTACCCTACTCAACGGTAACCCATGGTTTAGAGACAATGCTCCTGGGACTGAAATCATGGTTTCTAACCATCACTTGTGGGAAGTCTATTCATTCAATATATTAATATGCTTCTTTGAATTAGATTTCATGGTGAGAGGGAGGGTTGAACTGCAATGTCAAACGATAGATCCTTTCTATAAAGGAGGTGATCTTATAAAGGAGGTGATCTTATGAGAATGTGATTCTTTTCCTTGTTTGATGGATGAATCTTCTCCTTGAGGATTATTTTTCTTCCTTATTTGATTAAGAATCTAAAGCGAAAATGATTCTTTCATTTAAAACCAGAAAATTTGAAGGGAAAAAAAGGTTCTTTCAATTATAGACCTTAAAACAAAAGGTAATATATGATTCTATATTTTCATATTATTCTAGTCTAGTAAATAGGTAAATAGTGTCTTATAATTACTCTTGATCTATTGAGAGGTTTTCTATTTGAGAGGTATTGCCTATTATTCCTTTTAAGTGAATTATGTTTATACTTATCTTTTATAAATATGGATCTTGAGCTACAAATAGATGGTTAGTTCTAGAGGATTTAGTTTGAGAAATGTTTGGTATTGGTTATCTCCATATGCATTTGAGTAGTTATTATGATGAGATTCATTGATTTTAATTCTAGGAGATGGTTTATTGGGATTATTCTTTAAGATTGGGAATGATATTGGTTTAATCTTCTTTGTTATGAGAGGCTTGCGTCCATGTTTTTGATAAAGATAAATAGGTTTTATAGGGACTGAAAACCCAAAGTTTTACAGACCAAGGCCAATAGCCAAAAAGACATTAATCATAAGCTAACCAGGGGATAAACCCCACAAAGACCCAACACCAAAAATAAAAATGAAAAGTCTCCAAAAAAGACAGGAAAAGACCCTCAACTAAGTGAGTGCACCAATTCAATATTCTTCTGAATAATCTTCTTGTTGAATTTCTCCAGATCCTCCATGACAAATTTGGAGATACCCTGGTATTAGCTCCGTCTCATGGTCCTAGTACAGGCACCCAAACTAGGCTTCCCTCCAACAACACTTTGGCCACCCTCTGAAGCATTCTTTTTTTGTTTCCCCCCAAAGGGAGGATCACTAGCTATGGGTCTGGTTCTATAGTCGGCCATCATGGCAACGATTTTCTCCAAACCTTCAACACTATTACTCATCGCCTCCCTACTAATTTCCACCAGATTATTCAGGTTGTCTTTGATTTCATTCACATACTCTTCCAGCTTATTAATTTTGCACTTGTGGAAGATCTTCATAGTTTCAACATCCTGAGATATCTTCTGAATCATACTCATGATCTTCTGAATTTTACTAGGCTCAGGGGACTCTGTGAAAGTTTCAATAATTCCCTTAATCCCATCTTTCAGAGTTCCAATTTCCTTATCCACCCACATCCAGCAGTTCTCCTAGCCCTTAGTGACCTCCAAAGTAAGGTCTTCCAACACCTTCTCCCCCTTTTGTCACCTTCATTCTCCTTATTCACCATCCCCTATTTCTCGTTATCCACATTGATGGAGATGTCCAACCTAATCCCATGGTCCTTGTCTTTGGACCCACTTGACTTGGTCAATTTTATTTTCTTCCTGATAGGGGTGTCCAGGTCTTGCATTTTCCTACTACTGGATTTATAATTGCTTGTTGCCCACCTTGGAGGATTGATTTTTCTGCTACTGTTAGCTCCCGAGGTCATAATAGCCTCCCCTTCTATATTTTGTCTATACTCAGGGTCCTTTGAATCCTTGATATGATGCCAATCCATGGCAATACCACTATCATCCTCTTCCATTTTTGTGTCAGAAACAAATTGTACCTTAAAGTTAGATGAAGAAAAGTGGGTTTTATCCATGGGGGAGGGTTTCACTTCATGAGCTTTGGCATACTCTGTAATGTCCCTTATCAGACAGTTTATATATTATAGGATAATTAATGTTTGGCTCTTACAATAACTTAGGCATTTGGAAATGTAACCATATAATAATGATATCAATTTGCACCCACTACATAATTACTTGTTGTGATAATATCAATATTCAATGAACTAGAGGTTGATATTGCCAATGGTAATATGAATGGTTGTTTTTGATTAGAAATATATAATATGCACAGTCGGTTACTATTATTCAGATCTAGGAATGATGTTTTATAGGGTATATAGTGTTGTAACTGATGTGACTAGAACTTTGTTTCAGGAACACGTTTTTTGGCCTTCGGCCTGCTCTCCCTGAGTTTCTTCAATTGTAATGAGAAAACTATCTTTAACACTATCAATGCCTTATTGAGAAATTTTGATTGCCTAATTTATACATTGCACGAGATGTGATGCCTCCAAGAGACATGTCCTTTGTATCTTCATAATAATCAGTTTGTTATAATTGTTGTGCTTAACTGCTGCCATCACCAATCTAATTTATGCCTCTTTGTTAGCATAATTTTTGTCTTTCATTGATATTTTGATGATTAAGCTTTATTAATTAAAAATGGCATTTATCCTGTGATTAGTCATCTTCCCCTTAGACCAATATAGTTTTTAATATTAGTCAAATTGCTGCCACTTAATAACTATCGATCAGGGATGATTAATCGATTAGTTAACTACAACTACCTTAATCGGTTATGAATGATCTCTTATCCTTCCTTTATCATCGGTGATCATGTATTGGATGTCGTATAATATTGCTTGGATAAAGACAATGACATGACTGTATGTAGTCTTAGCCTTAATTTACTGACCACCATTCTTCGCAATTATTCACTATTGACATTGTTGTTCACTATCCTTAATGGATGTTTTATTGATATCCTTACTTTTTCTTATGTGTTCATGCTTGCCAATTGGTCATTGTTTTTGTAGTCAAGTGTATTAGTCTTCACACTATTTGAAATGTTTTTCCAATTAATAAGTTTTAATCTTTAATTAAAACTTATTAAATTGGGGACATTACAATCTCCCCCTCTTGAATTTGTGTGTCCTCAAGCAATCTCCCTCTTCCTTGTTTTATTTCTTGAATGAATCTGCACATAGATTAGTAGTACCAAACATATAATCATATAAATTATAATAATGGTAAATATTAGAAAAAAATTCTACTTATTTTTCATTACATCTATGTCAACTTAGATGGGTTGGCTTCCTTGAGCCATTATGCCCCATTTGAGAGAGACTTACTTCCTTGAGCCATCTATGTCCAACTTGGGAGGGACTATCTTTCTTTGAGATATCGCCCAACTTGAGAGGGACTAACTTCCTTGAGCCATTTTGTCTACTTGAGGGAGACTGGCTTCCTTGAGCCATCTCTGTCCAACTTGGGAGGAACTGGCTTCCTTGAGCCAATTAACCTAATCTTGAGAGAAACTGCCTTCTTTGTGCCATAATTCCTCTATATTTCTTTATGCTTGGAAGGAATGGGGACTTCCCTTGAGCCATTTCTACACCAAGCCTAAGAGACTTACTTTCTCTTCTTGGTGGCTTAGGTCAACCTTTATGCCATTCTCATTCCCTTATGTTACTTGATGTTTTATTAGTCTCTATTTATACTTGGAAGGAATGGGGACTTCCCTTGAGCCATTTATACACCAAGCCCAAGAGACTTACTTTCTCTGCTTGGCAGCTCAAGTCAGCCTTTGTACCATTCTCATCCCATTCTTGGGAGGGAGGGAGTGCCCATCAGAGCCATTTCTAGACCAAGCCCAAGAGAGGTTGTTTTCCACAACCTTCTTAATCCACTTGGCAATCCTTATTTGCTTTCCATATCCTCACTCCCCTACTTATTCTTTGGAATAAATGGGGTCTTTATTGAGTCATTCCTACACCAATCATCTACTTGGTGGCCCTTACTATCTTGACCACCATTCTCACTTCCCTCTTTTGGTCGATTGGAACCAAATTGATTAACTCTTTATAGTAATGTCCTTAAGGATCTATATGTTCTAGGATGGACCCTTTCACAAGTCATTTGTCCTAATTTGTATCTATATGCATTATTAAATCTCTTTAGGCAATTTTATTAATGATATCTACCTTCATACGTTGATTCTACTTTAAACACAATATTGTTAACCTATGTGGAATAGTATTCATTCAAATTCAAGCTGATTTTATTATTCCTTGAGTGTTTTAATATCTTCTTCTTTTTCTTCTATTTGATCTATTTGACCCTTTTTACATTAATGGCCATGCCTCCATGCTTCCTTGCATTCCTTAGGTCTTCTCTTTGTTCTAGGACATCTTTGGTTTGGGACCTATGTCCAGGTCTCCATATTTCCTTGCAAAACTAGTATGGTATTCCTTCCTCCTTAAAATCTTCATCTCTATGAGGGCTCTTTGGATAAGCTTTGGACATATATTTTGGTTTCTCTTTGGAGTAGTTGGCTTCAACTTTGATGGCCCTTTGTATGGCTTCACCCAAACTTTGTGGTTCCAATGGGTTTACTATCTTCTTAATTAATTCTTTGAGTCCTTTCCCAAATAGATATTTAAGTCTTCCTTGAGAGAGATATGGCACCATGACTGCTAAGTTTTTGAATTCATTGGCATAGTCCTCTATGGACCCTTGTTGAGTGCGTAGTGTTAATTCTTTGAAGTACCACTATGGGTTCCTTTGATCGAACCTTTTGATGAGCCTTTGAGTGAATTTGCCATAAGTTGTAATGTTTTGGTGCCCTTGGGTGATGAGGCCATGATGCCACCAATCATGTGTTGTCACGGCTAAGTGAATAGTATCGAACTTGATGGCATTTTCCTCTGACATAGGACTTGGTGATAGATATGTGTCCAATTTCTGGACCCATGATTGAGCAGTAGATTTCCCTAACCCGTAGAAGTAGGGCAAGGACATTTTTCTTTATCCTTTCCTTGAGATCTTTGTCTATGTGTCTTTTTCTTCTATTGGGATTAACTTGGCTCTTGACCTCATAGTATTCCTTAAAGGGAATGAGTCTTTTTACTTCAGGATCTAACCCCGCATACATTTGTGCAAGTTCCTCTACACTTTTCATTGTTGGTTCCTCTTCTTCCATAATATGTTCTTCTCTTGGTAGGAATGGAGGCATGGTTGGCCTAAGGGCTGAGCTTTGGCTTGAATGTTGATTCTCCAAATGTTTTGAATGAGTGTCTCTTCCTGAATTTGGGATGGGTCTCCCATGATTATTGTTGTTCATACTTTGAATAGCTTGTTGGATTAATTGATTGGTCTTCTCCAACTTCTCATTAGTTTTCTCCATGAATGTTCTAAAATTAGTTGCTAACTATTTTGCCATGACTGACGTACCTCTTTTGCATTGAAAATTTTGCATGAACTATTTTCCACAAGTTGGCAAGATTATGCTTTGATACCATTGTAATGTCCCTTATCAGACAGTGTATAAATTATAGGATAATTAATGTTTGCTTCTTACAATAACTTAGGCATTTGGAAATGTAATCATATAATAATGATATTAATTTGCAGCAAGTACACAATTACTTGTTGTGATAATATTAATATTGAATGAACTAGAGGTTGATATTGCTAATGGTAATATGAATGGTTGTTTCTGATTACAAATATATAATATGCACAGTCGATTACTATTATTTAGATTTGGTATATAGTGCTATAATTGATATGACTGGAACTTCGTTTCAGGCACACGATTTTTGGCCTTCAGCCTATTGTCCTCTATTTTCTCCAATTTTAATGAGAAAAAAATATATAACACTATCGATGCCTTATTGAGAAAGTTTGATTGCCTACTTTATACATTCCATGGGATGTGATGCCTCCAAGAGACATGTTCTTTGTGTCTTCATAATAATCAATTTGTTATAATTGTTGTGCTTAGCTGCTACCATCACCAATCTAATTTCTTCCTCTTTGTTTAAATAATTGTTGTCTTTCATTGATATTTTTATGATTAACCTTTATTAATTATAAATGGAATTTGTCCTTTGATTAGTCATCTTCCCCCTAGACCAATATAGTTTTTAATATCAGTCAAATCACTACCACTTAATAACCATCAATCAGGGATGATTAATCAATTAGTTAACTATTGCTACCTTAATCAGTTATGAATGATCTCTTATCCTTTCTTTATCATCATTGATCATGTATTGGACGTCATATAAGATTTCCTGGCTAAAGACAATGACATGATTGTATGTAGTCTTAGCCTTAATTTAATGACCATCGTTCTTTGCACCGACACTGTGATGTGCATAGGGTTACTTAACTACTAATTAATATTCTTCATCCATAAGAAATTATTGACTATTGACATCATTGTTCACTATCCTTAATCGATTCTTTATTTATATCCTGACTTTGGCTTATGTGTTCATGCTTGGCAACTGGTCATTGTTTTTGTAGTCAAGTGTATTAGTCTTCACACAATTTGGAATGTTTTGCCAAAAAAATAAGTTTCCTTCTTTAATTAAAACTTATTAAATTGGGGAAGTCACATACTCCATGATTAACCTGATAAACCCCTCATGAAGGACCGGATTATCTAGATTCTTAGCATGCTTAGCTAAACTATTTTCCAAGGATAAAACTAGGTAGAAGGGGATGGAAATAATTTTACCATGCCTAAAATCATTTAAGATTGTAAAATGATACAAGAAAATACTAGCATATCTACCATCAAGAGTGATGTACCTCATGATGAATTTCGCCATGTCCGCCCAGAGGGAATTCAATTCTTTCTAGTTATAGCCACCATCTGCCATTTTAGAAACCCTCTGTCATTCCTTTTCCTTGTCAAAAAAAGCAGCAATGTCCTCCTCACCCAATTTCCTCTCTCTATAGAATTTCTTTCCCTCTATAGAAATTCCAATAACAGTGGCAACCAGGGTTTCATCAACACGGAATTCCACCCCATAAATGGTGAACACACCCTTGTTCCAACTTTTAACAAAGCTTTCAATAACTAGGGAAGAGTTGCCATGAAGTCTCTCCAGATAGGGGACCATCCCACTGTTAGAGATTTCCTCCTTGACCTCCTTATTCTTCTGCCACTTATCATAGGTCATGGGTTCATGCCTATTCTTGTCACCACCCATTCTGTTACTCAGGCAATCCAGACAACTACTCTCTAGATCCAAAACTAGGAAAAAGCAAAACCAGAAACATGGCGAATTGAAG
The DNA here is from genome assembly GCF_030272615.1 of Cryptomeria japonica. NCBI lineage: Eukaryota > Viridiplantae > Streptophyta > Pinopsida > Cupressales > Cupressaceae > Cryptomeria > Cryptomeria japonica. Next base: position 14,769,776 of record NC_081415.1, on the reverse strand, counting down.
ATTTTAGAGAGGCTTGCATCCATGTTGATTACATGATATATAAGTTTATTTGGTTTAAGAGATTGAATGGGTTTGGGCAATGTCATAGCTTTTATTTGGATTTTTTATGGAGGAAATGATACTTGACACAGTTGGCATTTAGAGGTGTATGTAGAAGAACATGCTAGAGGTTTTGATTTTTAGTGTTACTTTCTTTCCCCTTGGTTATATTCCAGGATGTTCAATTCACATTACATTGGATTTGAAGTTGTTTGGAGCTATCTGATCACTAGGTGGTGTTCATGTGTTGTCATGTGGGAGATGGCATGGAGGTTCCTTTATCTCTTTCCTTTTGTTGGTTGTGGAGAACATGGGAGAGTATTGTAGACTTGTGATGAGAGTTGTACTTCCAGGTTATTGGCTTACATGATATGCATATTATTGTGGATGTTCCTAATACTACATGGTTAGTGTTACCATTTATATGAGATGCTATTAGTGAATCTTTGGGGTATATTGATTATTTTTAGATTTGAAATTACCTATGCAATGGGAGTTTCTAGGCGTACATATGTGACAAGTATTATACTTCTAGAGCTTATGGCTGCATGTTATAGGTTGTATATGTTGGTGATATGGGATTCACTTGATATCTTTTATGTACCTTGGAGGTATGGATAGTTATTGATTCTTGAAAACCACCGATACATTTGATACCTTTGGATTGAGGTTTATGTTTGGGGTATTAGTTGAGGCAAGACTTACAATTAATTGTGATAGATTTTGTGGATTTCTCTTTGGATGGCCTCCTATGTGCACTGGTAGTAACATGGTGGAGGCTAAGAGCATTCATGTATGAGATGGTGGTCACTTCATTTCTTGTTGTAGGTATCTTGATGGATAACATGGAGAATTTTGATTCCTTTATACTAGGTATATGTGGCTAGAGGTAATGTTCTATTGTTTATGTTTGTGGTTACTTGCTGCCCCTTATCCAATTTATACAAAAAGTGGGAGAATGTTGAGAAAATAGGTGTTGTACGTACCTTGCATTATAATATTTATAATTGTAATATTTTATTTATTATGTGACTTGTACATGGACATACAAAGTGTAGAGATTCCCTTAGAATATTATTAGGGGCTACTAGATGAGTTGCATTGTAACATTGAGATATTATATTATAATTATTTAATATTGGGGAAAGTAAATTAATAAAGTACCCAATATTAGGTGTCCCATGGTTTTAGTCACATGGTTTTAACACATGTTTTTGATCTAATATCACTTGGTCATTTTGTGGGCACTTAACTCTATAAAAGAAACCACAAGGTAGATTTTCAAGGTTAGCAAGTTAGCCAAGTTAGATTTTTGTAGGTTAGACACATGGCATGGGGTGTGGTTAAATTCTTGTTAACATGGATTACTTGATGGTGGCTTGTGGTTCAAATGCTTATGTGGATGTACTATATTGTTGCATTGCTAATTAATACATGGTGGATGGATGCTTTTGGAGGATAGGTTTTTCTAGCATGAGGGTTTCCCAAGGACATATTTTATGTCACTCTCTGATGGCTATGTTGTCTATTTTTTGCATATGGATTCTAAATTCTTATTTTCTATGGTTCTCTCATTTGGGTTACGTGGAAATTGTCTATATAAGGCTGCAAGTTTCCTTTCAAAGTGGACTCGATCGTTGAGGCACAAAGAGCAACTGCAAAGGAGGAGACAAAATCAAGGGAAAATAGGTGACCCTTCTTAAAACCTCTAGCATAAATAATTCTATTTCTTTAAATGAGACAAGATTTGACACCATCCTTGACCTAAAACTCTACCTTAAGATTATGATTCAAAAGCGGACAGCTAGACAAGAGATTTGTTCTCAAACCTCGAACAAAGAGAACTTTAGTAAGAGGGAAACTTCTTGTTCTAATAGGCATAGTGACAATACCAATCCCTACTACAACACACTCCTTATTCTCTACTATCCAAATTAGATCACCAATATGTTGAGTATTTAAAGTATCAAACAACTCTCTATTGTCATCATATATTTGTTGGCACCCGAGTTAATCAACCAAACATCTCTTGAGGGTTGTGAGGTTTGGGAGACAAGAACTAAGTTCTGATTGATGTTAAAATTTATTGTATTTGGTGTATCCTCATTAAGTGCCTCATCTTGTTGTGCTGCAACATGTCCTCTATGTCATTGTTGATGAGGATGACCACTTGATTGTTGAGAATGACTACGACTAGGGGGACTTCCAAATCCCACATAAATATGTCCCCTGCTTTGTATTCTCCTTTTGTTTCCATTTATAACTATTGTTACAATGGCCACACCAACAAGGAAATCACACTCAACAAGAGTGTGATATTACTAATCATATGTTCAATTGCCCAACAATTAACTTCCTTGAATGCACGTAGGAACATAAGTCAACAAAATCGATATTTCTCAACAATAGATCATTTGTTAGCATTTTGGCTTTGGTACCAAATGAGAACACATAGAGGAAGATAACACTCAATATGATGACTAAACAAGTGAATATACAAATCTATACTATTATAACGTTGATAAATGCTAATAAGTAATAGAACAATATATTATATTGTGTTAACAATGTTGTCTCATTTATTGTGATGTGGACACTTGGCACTAGCTAATTTAATATTTTCCTAGGGCTTAGATCAAGAGTATCATTCATCCTTTCTATAAGGATTCATTCATTAATTGTGATCAAAATCTCTTGTGCATCAATAGAATTCTCAACTTTATGAGCAAATCTATATTTCTTATATCCATTTGTCATAGGCTTTTTTTTCTTGTCGGTGATTGTTGGGTTTGTGGGGTTGAACAAATAAATCCACTAGTATGTTAACCTTCAAGGTTTCTCTTAGGAAAAAAATATGTTACTTCTCCCTTTTGAATCACTTTTGTCACAATGTACCCAACTTGTCAATTTCTTGCCTTCTATTTTTTTGTCTCCAAAATAATTTGTGCTTGAGGTGAATAGTGGTGTGTGTTTTCTCCATTAAACCAATATCTCATTATTATTGTAGTTTACCATGCACTAAACTTGAACCCTCCAGTTTCATATTCCCTTAAGGATGAGGTTTTCTTCATTTGTTGTTGAGCATAATTTTAGGTTGAGAATGAATTTTTACCATATTCAACAAGATTTTTCTCCTCTTGTAAAGGTAGAGTCCCTCAACACTAGGGAAACAATAAGGATGTTATGAGTAAAAGTTTTATTAGGAAGAGTGTGTCTAATATGAATAAAGGTAAAGAAAAGGCTATTGAAGATTGGAGATCTAAGTGATAATTTTTTATGTTATATAGGTTAATGGATTGGTCTTACAGACATCTTCTAGTCCTACAAAATAAAAAATTCATCAACCTATAGAATTAGTGAGGTAGCCTCCATGGTGGGAATTTTGGATGATAACATATTCAACCTAGAAAGGAAGTTAATGCCTATCACAACACCCTAAAATAGTTTTTTCTAGAAGTTAATAGGTTAAACATCAAATGCTTCTGACTTAACCAAAGTTTTATGGTGATATCACACAAAAGAGGGATACTAAATTGAATCAAAATTATTAGGATGCTTTTAAGGAGATATGTAAATTGAAGGAGGTAAGGATAAATAAGAAGAGAGACTCAATACTATGAAGGAGGTACTATACACAATTGTACAACCAGTATTAAAGTATTACGTGGTGGTATTAAATTGCATCCTTCTCTAGAGCAGGTGGACTCTAGTTCTAGGATGTACAATCAATAGATAAAAGAGAAAAGGTTGGTTTCATATGGTCCAAAATATAAAAATTTTGAAAAAACATAGAGTTTCTTAAGAACAAATAGGATGTAACAAATGTTCTAAACTCATTGTAATCTTGTTTTTAAATTATCTCATGTTTGATAGTTGTTTCACTAATTATTTCTTACAACTTTGAGTTTGCTTGGTTGTTCTTTTGGTATCCTTCTCTCCTTTGAGAATTTTTTGCTAATGTTTTGCTAAGTTTTTATTATTTATTTTAAAAATATCAGGACCCTCTTTTAAAACTATTTTATCTCTTAACTAAAAACAATTACACAAAAAAATTCTCTAAAACACTTTGAGACAACACGGACATTATTTCGTTTTCTATTATGCCACTTTCTCTCCCATTGAATTCATTTTTTTTTTCCTAATTTAATCTCTATCAAGGTGATACACCAATTTATTTCAAGTGGTACTCTGCATAATTCTAAATGGAGCCTTATTAAGTGGAAACTTGTTTTTCGGCCTTGGAAGGAGTGGGGGGGGCTTGGTCTCCATTCTGCTATCTTGAGTGGACAATCCCTTGTAGCTAATTTATCTTGGCATTGGTCTACTAGTCAACACCAACTTTGGGCTTGTATCCTCACGCATAAGTATTTAGCAAGAGTTAACTATTTGGATGTTTCTCAGTATCCTTTGGAGAGTAGTGGGTCTATGGTCTAGAATACTTTGAAAACTGGTGCTCAGCTAGTTAAGAGGGGTCTCTTTTGGATTTTCCATAGGGGCTCTAAAACTTTCTTTTGGACAGATTCTAGGGATGGTAACCCCCCACTTCTTTCCATGTATCCGCATTTGCAAGCTCTTTATGCCTGCTTTATTGCAACTGGGTAGAATAAAGTTGCGCACAATAAGATTACCCAACATTTTGGTATGGTTGTTGATTACAAATGGAAGGATTTGTCTGATTGGCCACTAGGAGGGTCAGAAAGGGATCAAACTGAGTTAACTTAGATTCTAGCTTCTAGGGTATGCAATTCCTTAGGAGGACCTAATGTCTTGGCTTGGGGTAGTGAGCCATCAAGAAGATACTCTATTTCTATAGGGTACTTGGAGCTTAACACACAGTTGTTTGGTGATACATAGGTACCTCGGTGGAAGCAAATTTGGAATAAATTTTCCTAACCCAAATGCAATTTCTTCTTCTGGCTGCGGGTTCACAACCGTTGTCTTACCTAGGATAATCTTTGCAAGTGGGGCTTTCATGGCCCTTCAATGTGTGTTTTGTGTTACAATAGTGAGGAATATGTATCTCATCTTTTCTTTTAGTGCTCCTTTGTTAGGGAAATATGACACTTTTGGTGGTGTGTTTGGGGTTAGACTTGCTGCTATGTCTCTTCTTACGCTAAGCGTTGGGCTCATTGGGGTAAGTCCCATGCTAGAACCTATTCTCTTCATCTTTCTTTGGTGCTTGGTCCTTCTTTTATTATTTTGCATGTTTGGTTGGAAAGGAATCAAAGAGTCTTTTAGGACATAAGGATGGATGCTATACATTTATGGTGGAAAATTATTCATTCTCTTCGTCAGACAGTTGTGGGTAAGTGTAATTTGATTGGTGACATGGATCCTGGTGATGTTTCTATTTTCCCTCGTCTTACTCTTCCTCTTCAAGGTGGTGCTCCTATGTTTGGTGGGCAGGGTGGTAGAGGAAGGTGTGGACATCCCTTATGGCAGGTCAATCAAGAGGGTCGATGGACACCCCCTCCCCTTGGTGTGTTAAAAATTAACACTAATGGATCATCTCGAGGGAACCCTAGGCATGTTGGCATTGGTGCAGTTGGGCGGGACAGTTTTGGTGATGTTTAGTTTGTTTTCTTTATTTATCAAGGCTTTAATACTAATAATTTAATGGAAGCTCTTGCCATTTTCTATGTTGTTCGACATTGTTCTGCTCTTGGTTGGCGCAATATCATCTGTGAATCTGATTCTCAAGTGGTGGTGAATTTTCTAATTCGACAGGACCATGGGGATCTTTATTGGCACTTAGCATCACTTATCAGACAAATTCTTCAATTGTGTAGTTTTCTAGATTCAGATACTTTCACATACATTCCTAGGGAGTGGAATGGTGTTGCTAACTATTTGGCCAAATGGGCCTCAGATTAGATGGAGGGGTGGAATATAGTGGATAGGGGGCACTTGCCTCCTGATATGGCTCTTATGCTAGATCAGCTTGTGGAGAGTGATAGAGTTCTCTAGTTCTCTCTTCTCGTCTATCTGGTTGTATCTCATTTATGATTGAATAAATTTTTATCCCTCTTTTAATCGAAGATCTATAAATTCAATAAACATATATACCAGACCAAATATCTAAACACCAAAAAATAAACTGCTTAAACAATGAGAATTATACCAATAGAAAATATAAGGCAGTCAATGGCCCCATGCATTAGCAGGACCGGAGCAATAATTTCAATAACAACATAATCTCAATAATTTCCTTCATCTTTTCTCATCCAGTTCCTCGTCAGACATGCCTTATCCTTATCTTCTTTTGTCAAATGCTGCGTACTTATGGTTGTGACTATCCTTGCTTGTTATGGGCAGTGGGTATCTTTTATTCTAATATGGGGTGTTTACAATGAATGATCATCTTTTTCTTCAATCCATTCTAAATAATGATTTACAGCAAAAAATTTGTGATTTATATTTATCATATAGTCAAATTCTGATTTTATAATTATCATATTATAAAAATAACTAAATAATTACATATAACCACTAAAAAATTTCCATAAACTCATCCCCACCACAAAATTAAATTGAAATACTGGAAAGAGAGGCCACGCAATTTGCTTTTCTTATCGATTTATTCTTAATGTTTTCGTCATCCATCGACTTAAATTTGCGCACATAAAACATATTCTTGAGAATCTCATTCTACTGGACAGGAAAGGCATTAGGCCAGTTACGAGATAGTTTCACTCCATTCGATAATTAAAAGTTGGAAAAACAGTAATGATTTATTATATATATATATATTTTGTTTCCAGGTTTGTTGAAATTGTAGTTTGAAGGTTTTTCAACTTAGAATTTCAAAGGATCGCATTGTACAGGCAAGAAGGATACTGGATCTTTACATCTACTTGATACTGGATCTTTACATCTACTTGTAGAATCATCTGCAATTTAGTTTTTTGGTTTATGTGATTGAGAATATGTTGTATATGAACACAATATATATGTGGGCAATATAGATTTCTTTGGAAGATTATGCTGTTTTTACATAGGATAACAAGCTATTATCTTTGGAAAAGAAAAAAATCATCGATCATTTCAAACTCTGTGTGGAGATTTCATTGAGAGGAAGGAAATTCTCTGTTTTAGGTATATTTAAGTTGACATTAGAAGGTTGGTTTATGGTATAAAGATTTCATTAGAAGGTTTTAGTTATGATGAGTAGTTTTAATGAAGTTTAATCTACTTAAGAATGATAAAAAGAAAAAGTAAGAAATAAAAAAATGAAAAAATGAAAAATGGATATCTTATTTTCAATGCAATTAATAATGTTTTACAATGATATGCAATGCAATGCATGGTGAATCCAAATTAACCACCTATTTAATATGAAAGTAGATTTTTATGTTATTATTGTATGAATAACTAATACAAATTTGTTGGTAGAGGAGGGTTGATCTAGATTGGGGTTGTAGAGGGAATCTTTAGCATTTATTCATTTGTGAATTATTCTTGTTGTGATTGCGAGTGACTGGTATATGAATTATAGATTTATGCATTTGCCTATTGTAATCATCACTTTCAAAATATTTAAGGTTTTTATATAATGTTTGGTTTTGTTGTATTTAATTTAGGGTTTTGAATTTTATATTCTTGTATATGTTGCAGTAGTGAGTATTGCGATTTTAATATTTCATTAGAATCGTATTTTTTCATTATCTTTATGAATAGCTTCTTTTCAATTTTAATAAACTCATTTGAATTGCAGCAATGAGGAGATCAATGCATTGGAGAAGGAATGCAAGATGCCAGTGAGAGTTGTAAATCTATTTTATGACATGTAAAAAGAAAAGGTAAAATAAAAATGTTTAAAAATGTTTCTTATATGTCTACATTAATTTCTTTTCTTTTTCAATGTTAGAATAAAATCTTACTCTAATTGAAAGTTATATAAAGGTTAAACTCTTACTGTCATGGTTAGGGTTAGAATAAAGGTTATGAGTAAGATAATTTTAATGATAAGAAACTTTTAACTATTTTAAAATGTCTATATTTTAATTATAATAAATTTTGAAGCTATTTTAAAATATATTTATTTCATTAGAACAAAGTTTCATGGTAATTGTTTCATAAAAAAATTCAAATAAGGAAAAACAATATTCATAAGAAAAGTACATAATATTAAAGACTTTTGTAATATTTTATAAAAAATGACAATAAGTGTTATGAATGCATTATCCTACAATAGATACCTATTTATAGCCTTAAGTTAACAATAAACTCTAATTAACTATAACCTTAACCCCTAAACCTAATCTCTCTAATTAAATGAAAACCCTAACCTAATCTTAAAGTTAACTCTAATCATATAGTTTTTAAATTTTTCAAATTATATCATAAAAGTTTAAACCCTTAAATAATTTTTTGGATTGATTACCATTAGGGTTTGATAAACATTCAAAATCATACTCTAATCATTTAAATTTATATAAGTTTTTGTTTTAAATTTATTCTAAAACTAATTGTTGATTCATTTAACAACATTTAAAAATAAATTTATTTTAATTTTAAAATTTGAATTGATTTTCATGCAAAAACAAAAAGGGTAGAATAGAAATTTTGTTAATATATTTAGATTAATTTCTTTTCTTTTTTCAATTTCACAACTAAAACCATACTCTAACAATTTAATATCAATTAACTTTTACTAATGCCTATAGTGTATAAGTTTAACTTTTATTTTAAAATATATAAATAATTTACATATTACATAAATAAGTATAAGAAAAAAATAGAAATATCAAATTACTATTGATGATACTCATTTATTCTTAATCTAATATATTTATTAATAAAGTATATTTTGATACAACCTTTGTTAATTTTATTATTATTCAAATAATTTTTAAATGTTTTATTGATGTTTCAAATTATTTTATCAAGGTTAAACTCTTAATTAAGTATTTGATTTTATTAACATTAGGGTTTGATAAGAATTCAACTAAGATTTTGCCTATATTAACTATTAGGGTTAGGGCTAGAATAAATGTTATGTGTAAGACAATTTTAATCATAAGAAACTTTAAATTACTTTAAAATGTCTATATTTTAAATTTATATAAGGAAACAAAATATTCATAATAAAATAATTAATAATAAAGATTCTTTTAATATTTTATAAAAAATTATTATAAGTGTTATGAATACATTATCCTACAATAGTTACCTATTCTCTTACCTTCAAACTAAACTCTAATTAACTATAAAATTAACCCCTATACCTAATCTCTCAAATTGAATGTCAACCCTAACCTAACCTTAAAGTTAATTCTAACAATATAATTTTTTAATTTTTAAAATTATATCATAAAGGTTAAACCCTTAATTAATATTTTGGTTTGATTACTAGTGGGATTTGATAAAAATTAAAAGCATACTCTAATCATTGAAAGTTATCTAAGTTTTAGTTTTAAATTTATTCTAAAACTAATTTTTGATTCATTTAACAACATTAAAAAAATACAAACCCTAACTATAATAAAAACCTTAACATAATAAAATCCTCACCTTGACAATATCTCTAATCTAGACCTAATTGAACTATAAACCATAACTTGACCCTAAACTTAAATATAACCCTAACTTCACCCTTACTACAATCCTAACCCTAACCCTTAACACTAACACTTAACCTATGATACAAACCCTAACCCTTGAGATAATCCTAAACATAAGCCTAATCCTAAGCCTAACCATAATCTTAACCCTATCCCTAACCTTAATCCTAACCATTAGCCTAACCCTAACAATGATGTAAACCCTAACTACAATCCTAACCCTAACCCTTAAAACCGCAACTCTAACCCTCTAATATAAACCTTAAACCCTTAACCCCAATGCTAATGTTATGATATAAACCCTAACCCTAAACACAAAACTAACCGTAATTGTAAATCCTAATCATAACCCTAATCATAATCCCATGATATAAAGCCTAACCCTAGAAATAATCATAACAATAACACTAAATAGTAATCTTAACAACAATTATATACCTAACCCTAACTTTACCCTAAATCCAAAACCTAACAATTAACCTAACCCTAACGATGATGTAAAGTCGTACTGCAATCCTAATCCTAACCATTAACCTAACCTTAAAAGTGATGCAAACGATAAATATAAATCCAAACTATAACCATAACAATAAATATAAACCCTAAACCTAGACATAATCCTAAATGTAACCCTAAATCCTAAGCCTAACCATAATCTTAACCCTTTCCCTAACCTTAATCCTAACCATGATATAAATCTAAACCCTAACCATTAGACTAACCTTAGCAATGATGTAAACCCTAACTATAATCCTAAACCTAACCCTTAACCCTAACTCTAACCTTCAAATATAAACCCTAACCCTAACATTGTGATATAAACTATACCCCTAAACATAAAATTAACCATAATTGTAAATCCTAATCCTAACCCTAATCCTAATCCCATGATATAAACCCTAACCCTAGAAATAATCATAACAGTAACATTAAATCCTGGCCCTAACAATAATCATAACACTAACTGTAACTGTAACCTTAAACCCTAAATCCAAAACCTAACCATTAACCTAAGCCTAACAATGATGTAAACCCTTACTACAACCCTAACCCTAACCATTAACCTAATCCTAAAAGTGATGCAAACCATAACCATTAGCCAAACCCTAACCCTAGCCATGTTGTAAATCCAAACTATACCCATTAACTTAACCCTAACAATGATATAAACCATAAACATAATCCTAATCCTAACCCTAACCCTATGATATAAACCCTAACATTGCACATAATCCTAAACATAACCCTAAATCCTAAGCATAACCATAATCTTAACCCTATCCCTAACCTTAACCCTAACCATTAGCCTAACCCTAACAATGATGTAAACCCTAACTACAATCCTAACCCTAACCCTTAAACTATAACTCTAAGCCTCTAATATAAACCTTAAACCCTTAACCCCAATGCTAATGTTGTGATGTAAACCCTGACCCTAAACACAAAACTAACCATAATCGTAAATCCTAATCCTAACCCTAATCATAATCGCATGATATAAAGCCTAGCCCTAGAAATAATCATAACAATAACACTAAATACTAATCTTAACAATAATTATATACCTAACCCTAACCTTAACCCTGAATCCAAAACCTAACCATTAACCTAACCCTAACGATGATGTACATCCGTACTGCAATCCTAATCCTAACCATTAACCTAACCCTAAAAGTGATGCAAATGATAAATATAAATCCAAACTATAACCATAACAATAAATATAAACCCTAAACCTAGACATAATCCTAAATGTAACCTTAAATCGTAAGCCTATCCATAATCTTAACCCTTTCCCTAACCTTAATCCTAACCATAATCTAAACCCTAACCTTAGCAATGATGTAAACCCTAACTATAATCCTAACCCTAACCCTTAACTCTAACTCTAACCTTCTAATATAAACCCTAACCCTAACATTGTGATATAAACTATACTCCTAAACATAAAATTAACCATAATCGTAAATCCTAACCCTAACCCTGATCCTAAGCCCATGATATAAACACTAACCCTAGAAATAATCATAACAGTACCATTAAATCCTGACCCTAACAATAATCGTAACACTAACCGTAACTATAACCTTAAACCCTAAATCAAAAACCTAACCATTAACCTAACCCTAACAATGATGTAAACCCTTACTACAACCCTAACCCTAACCATTAACCTAACCTTAAAAGTAATGCAAACCATAACCATTGAAAGTTATCTAAGTTTTAGTTTTAAATTTATTCTAAAACTAATTTTTTATTCATTTAACAACATTAAAAAAATACAAACCCTAACTATAATGAAAACCTTAACATAATAAAACCCTCACCTTGACAATATCTCTAATCTAGAGCTGATTGAACTCTAAACCATAACTTGACCCTAAACTTAAATATAACCCTAACTTCACCCTTACTACAATCCTAACCCTAACCCTTAACACTAACACTTAACCTATGATACAAACCCTAACCCTTGAGATAATCCTAAACATAAGCCTAATCCAAAGCCTAACCATAATCTTAACCCTATCCCTAACCTTAATCCTAACCATTAGCCTAACCCTAACAATGATGTAAACCCTAACTACAATCCTAACCCTAACCCTTAAAACCATAACTCTAACCCTCGAATATAAACCTTAAACCCTCAACCCCAATGCTAATGTTGTGATATAAACCCTAACACTAAACACAAAACTAACCATAATCATAAATCCTAATCATAACCCTAATCATAATCCCATGATATAAACCCTAACCCTAGAAATAATCATAACAATAACACTAAATAGTAATCTTAACAACAATTATATACCTAACCCTAACGTTAATCCTAAATCCAAAACCTAATCATTAACCTAACCCTAACAATGATGTAAAGTCGTACTGCAATCCTAATCCTAACCATTAACCTAACCCTAAAAGTGATGCAAATGATAAATATAAATCCAAACTATAACCATAACAATAAATATAAACCCTAAACCTAGACACAATCCTAAATGTAACCCTAAATCCTAAGCCTAACCATAATCTTAACCCTTTCCCTAACCTTAATCCTAACCATGATATAAATCTAAACCCTAACCATTAGACTAACCTTAGCAAATATGTAAACCCTAAGTATAATCCTCACCCTAACTCTAACCTTCTAATATAAACCCTAACCCTAACATTGTGATATAAACTATACCCCTAAACATAAAATTAACCATAATTGTAAATCCTAATCCTAACCCTGATCCTAATCCCATGATATAAACCCTAACCCTAGAAATAATCATAACAGTAACATTAAATCCTGACCCTAACAATAATCATAACACTTATCATAACTGTAACCTTAAACCCTAAATCCAAAACCTAACCATTAACCTAACCCTAACAATGATGTAAACCCTTACTACAACCCTAACCCTAACCATTAACCTAATCCTAAAAGTGATGCAAACCATAACCATTAGCCAAACCCTAACCCTAGCCATGTTGTAAATCCAAACTATACCCATTAACTTAACCCTAACAATGATATAAACCATAAACATAATCCTAATCCTAACCCTAACCCTATGATATAAACCCTAACATTGCACATAATCCTAAACATAACCCTAAATCCTAAGCATAACCATAATCTTAACCCTATCCCTAACCATAACCCTAACCATTAGCCTAACCCTAACAATGATGTAAACCCTAACTACAATCCTAACCCTAACCCTTAAACTATAACTCTAAGCCTCTAATATAAACCTTAAACCCTTAACCCCAATGCTAATGTTGTGATGTAAACCCTGACCCTAAACACAAAACTAACCATAATCGTAAATCCTAATCCTAACCCTAATCATAATCCCATGATATAAAGCCTAACCCTAGAAATAATCATAACAATGACACTAAATACTAATCTTAACAATAATTATATACCTAACTCTAACCTTAACCCTGAATCCAAAACCTAACCATTAACCTAACCCTAACGATGATGTAAATCCGTACTGCAATCCTAATCCTAACCATTAACCTAACCCTAAAAGTGATGCAAACCATAAATATAAATCTAAACTATAACCATAACAATAAATATAAACCCTAAACCTAGACATAATCCTAAATGTAACCCTAAATCCTAAGCCTAACCATAATCTTAACCCTTTCCCTAACCTTAATCCTAACCATGATATAAATCTAAACCCTAACCATTAGCCTAACCTTAGCAATGATGTAAACCGTAACTCTAACCTTCTAATATAAACCCTAACCCTAACATTGTGATATAAAATTAACATAAAATTAACTCTAACCTTAAACCCTAAATCCAAAACCTAATCATTAACCTAACCCTAACAATGATATAAACCCTTACTACAATCCTAACCCTAAAAGTGATGCAAACCATGACCATTAGCCAGACCCTAACCCTAACCATGTTGTAAGTCCAAACTGTACCCATTGACTTAACCCTAACAATGATATAAACCATAAACATAATCCTAATCCTAACCGTAACCCTATGATATAAAAGCTTACCTTGGACATAATCCTAAACATAACCCTAAATCATAATTAAGCATAACCTCAATCTTAACCCTAACCCTACCCTTAACCCTAACCATTAACCCAACCCTAAAAGGGATACAAAACACAACTATAACCCTAACCCTAACCCCTAACCGTAAGTCTAACCCTATTATATAAACCCTAGCCCTACACATAATCCTAAGCATAACCATAAATCATATGCCTAAACATAATCTTGATCCTGACCCTAACCCTAACCATTAACGTAAACCTAAGAATGAGGTAATATCTATCTATAATCCTAACCCTAACCCTTAACCCTATGATATAAACCCTAACCATAGACATAACCCTAGCCATAATTTTAAATATTAATCCTTTGAACCACAATCATAAACTTAACTATAACCCTAACCTTGATCCTAATCTTAACCCTAATGTTGTGATATAAACACTAACCCTAAATGTAAAACTAACCATAATCATAAATCCTAATCATAACCCTAATCTTAATCCCATGATATAAACCCTAAACCTAGAAACAATCATAACTATAATACTAAATCCTAAGCCTAACCATTAACCTAACTCTAACAATGATATAAACCCTTACTACAACCATAACCCTAACCATTAACCTAACCCTAAAAGTCATACAAACCATAACTATAACCCTAACCTTGACCCTTAACCATGAGTATAACCCTATAATATACATCCTAACCCTACACATAATCCTAACCATAACCATAAATCCTAAGCCTAAACACTGTCTTAACCCTAACCCTAACCCTAACCCTGAATCTAACCATTAACCTAACCCTAACAATGATGTAAAATCTATCTATAATCCTAACCCTAACCCTATTCCTATGATATAAATCCTAACCCTAGACATAACCCTAACCATAATTATAAATGTTAAGCCTAACCACAATCTTAAACTTAACCATAACCCTAACCATTGTGCTAACCCTCACCCTAACATGGTGATGTATAAACTGTAACCCTAAACATAAAACTAACCATAAATGTAAATCCTAATCCTAACCACAATCTTAACCCTAACCCTAATCATGATGTAAATCCAAACCCTAACCATTAAACTCACCCTAACAATGATGTAAACCCTACCTATAATCCTAACCCTAACCCATGACCATAACCACCCTAGCCCTATGATATAAAGGTCCTAACCCTACATATAATCTTAACCATAACGCTAAATCCTAAGCCTAACCACAATTTTAACATTAATTGTAACACTAAACTTGATGTAAATCCAAACCCTAACCATTAACCTAACCCTAAAAATGATGTAAACCCTAACTATAATCCTAAACCTAATCCTTAACCCTAATCCTAACCACAATCATAACCCTAACCTTATGATATAAACTCTAATCATAGAGATAATCCTAACCATATACCTAAAAATTAAGCCTAACTAGAACTTTAACCCTAACCATTAACCTAACCATAACAATTATGTAAACCCTAACTATAATCCTAACTCTAACCCTAACCCTAGACATAATCCTCACCATAATGATAAGTCCAAAGTCTAACCACAATCTTAACCCTATCCCTAATCCTAATCATGAAGTAAATCCAAACCCTAATCATTAACCTAACCCTAACAATGATGTAAACCCTAACTATAATCCTAACCCTAATTGTAGCCCTATGATATAAACCATAACCCTGCACATAATCCTAACCCTAGCCCATAACCATAACCACCCTAGCCCTATGATATAAAGGTCCTAACCCTACATAAAATCTTAACCATAACCCTAAATCCTAAGCCTAACCACAATTTTAACATTAATTGTAACACTAAACATGATGTAAATCCAAGCCCTAACCATTAACCTAACCCTAAAAATGATGTAAACCCAAACTATAATCCTAAACCTAATCCTTAACCCTAACCCTAACCACAATCATAACCCTAACCTTATGATATAAACTCTAATCATAGAGATAATCCTAACCATATACCTAAAAATTAAGCCTAACTAGAACCTTAACCCTAACCATTAACCTAACCATACCAACGATGTAAACCCTAACTATAATCCTAACTCTAACCTTAACCCTAGACATAATCCTCACCATAATGATAAATCCAAAGCCTAACCACAATCTTAACCCTATCCCTAATCCTAATCATGAAGTAAATCCAAACCCTAATCATTAACCAAACCCCAATCATTAACCTAACCCTTACAATGATGTAAACCCTAACTATAATCCTAACCCTAATCATAGCCCTATGATATAAACCATAACCCTACACATAATCTAACCATAACCTAAATCCTAGCGTAAACATAATCTTAACGCTAACGTAACACTAAACATGATGTAAATCCAAACCCTGACCATTAACCTAACCTCAACAATGATGTAAACCCTAACTACAACCATAACTCTAACCCTAATAGCAAGACAAAATGAACCCTATTCCTTATTGAATTAGGCCTACTATTTTAAACTAAATCAAATCCTACCCCTAATAGTAAACCATAATGAACCCTAATCCTTATTGAATTAGGCCTACTATTTTGATTCCAATCCTAACTATAATTATAAATCTAGAATTGAACCAAATGGAATCCTAAATCTAACACTGTACCAATACAAAATATACAACTATACAACAATATATAATTTGAAATTAATTTATGTCATGTCTTTCAATATAGAATAAACAGAGAGATATTCTTCTCGAGGCGCCTATTGCCATTTAATGTTGATAAATTAATAAAAAAATAGGCGCATCTAGAAGGATATCTCTTGACTTATTCTATATATATTATTAAATATATATAGCCTAATTTAAGGAAACAATTAAATAATTACTTAATTTCTTCTTTACAAGTTGTGAGAAATCCTGTATGAAGAGGATCTTAATTGTTCAAATTTGATAAATATTTAAAATTATATCTTATTTTTTATATGTATATCATTTTTCATTGATGAGCATGTGCAATTGATCATTTCTTGACATTCAATAAAGTCTAGAATAATTATTTGATTACTTTTGATTTGTGAAATAAAATTCTAATTTATTTTAATTAAAATAATAGGTTTTTTATTAAGACAAAAATAGGTTTTGAAAGAAACTGAAACCCTTTTAATTAAAATGATATGTTGTTGTCAATATAACCATTTCCAATGAGAAAAGTCTTTTCAAATATTGTTTCATATACACTATCTCTTTATTCAAAGAAATAAAATCATATAGATGTAGTGATAGATGAAAGTGTGAAACCAAACATAGTTTATGCATTTTTAATGAACGATAGTAATGTTTAGTTTCTTCTACTAGTTCATATGCATGAGGATACTAATAATATTATGATTAATTATCATATAAGAATACTAATAATCTAATTTTTTTATGTACATTAGAGCTCGATTTTTCATATTTATTTTTTAATTTAATGTATTTTTCTTTAATAAAATTTATTTTAATTATGAAATTGATTTAAAGTGGACATTAAAAATATATTTTGCTTTATTAGAATATAAATGTTTTATATATACATTAATATTTTTATGTGTTAGTTTAAAGTTTTTTCTTTTACATGACACATTTAAGAAATAGTGTTTAATGAAAGATAGTCTAATTTAGTAATAACTTATAGTAACATAGATTATATGTAAGTGAAAGTGAAAATAATAGTATCACATTTTAATTAATATTAATTATCTTCCTAGGGTTACAAAATACTAATAAGAATCTTAACTTGGTACACATCTATCAATTATTTTATACAACAACAAATATCAACACTACAATGTTGTACCAAGTCCTAGACATATATATGATGCAACCCTCTATAGTTTCTTCCTAATATATACTTAGACTTATATTTGTAGGTTACTTCAATGGTCATACTCTAAACTATATCTCATGAGTTTTAAATGCTTTTCATACCAAAAAAAATGATGGTTTTATTCTCCTTAAAATTGATGAATTTTTCTATATGAATAAACTACTACACATTACAATTGTTCGAATGGTCGTAATATAAACTATATATTTGCTCTATCATTTCTCATTATAATTTTCCTTTATTTATTTCTATAGATAATCTTGATCAAGAAGCCGAACTTGTTTGAGTGGACAATAATGTATGAAGATTATTTCATAACTTTAAGAGGTCAAGAATACTATGACCCTTGAAGTTGGTTGTATCCTAAATATTCTTCTTAATTATTTATGTAAACTCATTCTTACTAATCATGTGGATCTTGAACTCATGAAAAAAAATATGTTGCCCATTCCCAAGGCAATTCTTATCGCATCTTTTGACTTATTTAGATTACTTCTACAAATTCTACTCCTATTTCATACCATCCCCATAGTTTATAATATATAATCTTATCCAACCTCCTCTCCAACTCTCCAAAATAATATATAATCCTTTGATTAAATTCCTTCTATTACTTTCCCTTCTTTCTTCAACATCCCCTATCCTCATTTTGTTATTCCTACTTCTCATCCTAGGTACTCATGTTTCTTCTGATACTAATGTATTAATGATTACTATATTACTTATGACAAAAATGTTATGAATCACCCTTCTTCTATCCTTCCTCATTAAATCTCCTCCAGCTTACCCTATGCATAATCTATAATCTTCTCTATTATTTTCTTTTCTCTCTTGTCCATCACCTCAATCTTTCTATAATATTTCATCTAACCCTAGACTATGTCTCGTGTTACACCATTTTCATAAAATACAATTAAAAAAAATTCTTTACTTTTCAATTGTAGAGAGATAATCATGAATATTTATCATTAACCTCTATCCTATGAAATTTTAGTTGATTCCTTTCCTCCTGATTTTAAATTTTCTTAGTTTCCCTAAATGATGGAAAAGGAAATGCTACTAATCACTTTAAGACATTCTATTTCTTTTGTGTGAATTATGTTTATGATCATCACATCCTTCATTGAAAGAACATGCCCTTGAGTAGTTTTAATCTTTACCCTATGTCCATGAAAACCTTTTATATAATGAGATGTGACTTAATTATTCATTTTTAATTTTAAATCTCCCTTGAATCTAACTTTACTAACCACATCCACTATCAACAAGGGCATCAATAAAAATGTTATAAAATTTCTCCTCTAATTTGAAATGATATTATTCATTATGAACTGTCACCTCCATAATACATAAACTCAAATATTGTATATGGATAATCTCATTCTTTCTATCCTAAAGAATATAATGCTCTAAAAGTATGCATATTTATGGATCCTTTTTCCAACTAGGGGTTATGAGACAAAGATGGAAAAAGTTGACAATAATTCAATAAGAACATCTACCATAATAGTAGACTCCAAAAAAATTATAAGCCTTACCCCAAAATTTTTAGACCAAATGTATCACAAGGAAAGTTTTTGACATGGTTACAACCACTACCCTACAACTAGCTCTATGAGTCCTCTTCTTCCTTCACCTTCCTCCACCAATTTTATTGATATTTTAATTCAACATTTTTGTCAATTCTATAGACTTGTGAAACCCTATCAATAAATATTAATCAAGATATTTTTATAAACCTTATTCATCATCCTCTAATCCATCCTATTGACACTTTTCTTCATGTACACTAAAACTATGAATCTAGTTGCTTTTCATTATACCATAAAGTTCATCATGGGAATAATACTGAGAGATGTATGTGCCTCATGTATAAAATTCAAAATCTAATTACATTAACATTATCCATAAAGATGAACTAAATGATAAATGAAGCCTTTCCATGGCTCCACGAAATCAAAACTCAATTCTTTACCTCTCCATTCTAGTAATGTTATAACTTTTGATACTCCAAAATTTTTAAAATATCATATCTTAGATTTTGATGGCCTAATTTCTTCTACCAAAACCATCATGAAAATCCTTAAATATATAATTCTTTCTTTTGATTATATTATAATAATAGTATAGTATTCTACTTCTAATTATTCTATAAAATCCCTTAGTATAGTGCATTAGCATAATATCAAATTATTAACAACAATTATAAAAGTCCATTATAGGCCAATCTTGTTATTAATGGTAAGTGATTCAAAGGAGTTATTATCACAGATGAATACCTTTTAGTAAACATACGTATAAAGAATCATATCTTACATTTGAGACATAATTGAAATGTTATAATAGAGCATACATCAAGAAACCATGTAACACAATTTACCTTTCGATATTACGTGTAGTACTACCCACATACTTTCACATATTGTGCCCCTTTTCCAATGCTTCCATCTCCTCCTTAGAAGGTCTTGGTTAGATGATTACCAAGTTGTTCATTTCATTATTAAAAAATGCCTAGCATTCATCTACAGAGACTCTATTAACATGACCTCTCTGTACATCTTGATGAAGGAGAAGCTTAAGGTGTATGGAAAATATCAAAATCAAACAAAAAATTATTTTGTTTACTTTTTTTATACATTCTAGTCATTAATCATCCACTATACATCCTATCATATCACTATACCTGCTTATTACATCTCATGTTCAAGAGAATTTTTCTATACTAATATATGCACATCATATTGAATTCCTAGAATATTTAATAATGAAATAGGAATAGTTTGGTTCATAATATTCTATTGGAATTTGGTAAGTGCATAGGATGTCATAACATCTTTGATACCATGTAATATATCTCAAGTCTATCCCTACTGAACTCAATTTACAACACATTTTTTCTTCATGAGGATATAGAAGGAATTAAAATATAAATTAAAATGTAAATGAATTTTATTTTGAAGGCCCTCTACTAGATATTATAGAATTAGGGAAATTTGAACAAATTATTAAAGCTATTAAGAAAGTCCTTCACATGAACTGTTACTAGTGGTGCTTGTAGTCAAATGTGGGAACAAGTCTTGCATTAAGTGTTGTGACGATCCTTAATATGAATATATGTTGTAAAGATTATGGCTTATGTCTTTAATAGTATAAATATAATCTAGATCTCCTTGTGTAACTTTTAGTGATATTTATTTTATTATAGCCATTTTTTGAAATTTTAAGCCATAGGTCAAAT
Source organism: Cryptomeria japonica (assembly GCF_030272615.1). NCBI lineage: Eukaryota > Viridiplantae > Streptophyta > Pinopsida > Cupressales > Cupressaceae > Cryptomeria > Cryptomeria japonica. The sequence continues at coordinate 14,748,564 of NC_081415.1, read as the reverse complement.
CGATAGGCATTTAATGTTGTTTATAGATATAGAAAATGAAGATATAGTTTTATTATCTTTTGGGAAACCTAGATAGTGGTTGATTTGTCTTTTATCTAAAATTTAGAATCGATAAACTTCATTATACTAGCATTTGATCCTTATTAATTTTTTTTAGCTCCTAAAATAAATAATCAAATTTTTTTATCAAATAATTTTATGATAAATTCATCATTAATTAAGAACTAATATATATAAGTGCTAAGGTTATAGCACATTTGAACTGAGGTTGTTCTATAATTGTGAATTACTCGAACCCCATATTGATAGAGAAGTAAATCCATTTTGTATTGATTTGCTCAAGATTACTTTTAGAAAATATAGTGTTCCTAAGTTCTAATTAATTAAACTGGGATAGGTTCGAACCAATACATAACTACCACAGAGACGCACAAAGGGAAAAACTCAAAAGAAGTGAGACCACCAAGACCCCAAAAAAGGACAAAGCATTTTTTGAAAGGATGCATTTTCCCAGAGCACCTAATCGATGGGAACACAAGCCCACACCAAAATCATATAATTGGAACAGGGGAGTTTAGGACAACACCTCAAACCAACTTCCCAAGAAAAACCCTTGCACTAAAAATAAAATAGTCAAGGAAATGGAAAACAACAAATTGAGTTTGGAAGGCTTTCCACAACTTTTTTCCTAAAGTACCATCTTGAATAGAGACAAGCATAGAAAATGATGGAGACAACAAAATATAGTTTTAGAAGGCGCCTAGAAAACTTATAATAGTTTAATCACTTAGCCATTCTAGAAAAACACTAAATGGAATAGAACAATAAATCCTAGAGGGTTTTAAAAGGTGTCCCTAAACCTTTTACTAGCACAAAAACCTATAGACAAAGCTGTATGAACCACCTCAATAGGTCCATAGATAACAATATCCATAGTCATTGCAAAACAACCAACACCAAAAGAGTTGTCTAAATCCTCCAAACCACACTCAGTAGAACCACCAAACTCCAAAATGTCCACCTCTAGAGGACCAAAAAAGAGGAAGTCGCATAAAGCACCAGGTTGTCCAAACATCATGAGTAAATAGAAATATAAGACTCTTAGAGAGATATAGAAACCTCCATCCAACATTGTAAATGAGAACCAAATCTACCCAACTGAGTAGACTCCATCTCTAGGGGAGATTTAGAAGATAACACATGGATCAACAAGATGGGAACCCCAAGTAAGATAATCCATCTACCCACCACATCCAGATCCACCACCCAAGCCACCTCGATAAGAATGTTAGGAATCAAGAATGCAACTAAAACCTCAAGAATCAAACTAGAGACTTCAATCTCACTGAAACCCTCAAAATGAAAAGGGGATCCAACAAAGAGAACAAAAAAACTCTAAAAGAAACCCCTCAAAGAACTTCTAAGCACATCAAAGACACAAAACTTGCCAATGAGACAGATGGAGTCATAAACTAAGCCAAACTAGGGTACACTACAAATTTGAATCTCCAACAAGGAGAAGGAACCAAAAGATCAAGCAAAGCTCCAACCCTGGGGCTAAAAAGAAGGCCAAGCACCACCTTCAAACAACTGCCAAGCAAAGTAAGGGCACTCCCTTCAATAACCAAATTTAAAGGCCCCAAAATAGGAAAAAAACCAACACTTAATGCCTGTAGAAGAAAGAAGGGGGCCAAGAATAACACTCTAACAACAACCACAATAGATCTCCTACAAACCGCAAACCGCCACCAAACAGGGAAGGCAAGGAAAGGAGAGAAAGAGGGTAGCCATAAGCAAAGTGGAAGAGGGATTGGACCCTCACCCCATAGAGAAAACCACACACTCCAAATAGCTAATCTAGACACCTCATCATCTCCCTCGGTCTCATCCTCACTACCATCATCCAAATTGCTAGCACTAACATTGCCTCCAAAAACCCTAGCAAAGTGCTCCATGGTTAAATACAATATAATGTTCCTAAGTTGTGTATTAAAAAATGGTCTTAAAATTAAAGATGAACACTATTTAATATAATTATTAAATGACTTGAAATAAATTTTAGTTGAGATTTTTTTATCTTTTTCTTGAATCATGGAAGTTGTGATTAAATTTCATTGGGTGGGTGATTGGGTGCAATGTATTTTATATAAGGATTATTTGGTTTTGTACCAAAAAAACTAAATTACTAATCATTCCACTTTGGGATGCATGGTCAACATGGGATTTCATAATACAAAGGGGAACATTGATCTCATGGTGTTTGATCATACTTAGGGTGATGTAGTGTTAGTTATAGTTATTGCTACTATAATAAATGAATTTGGTAGATTGTAGTGAATTACTTCCTAGCAACAAGGATAGGAGGGCAAGTGTCATATTAAAAATAATTAAGTCGATAGGCATTCTACAATGGCAATAGAGTATATAGGAGGTTAGCACTATCCGTGTAAGAAAAACAAAAAGCAAACCCACTATATAAAGTAGAAATTGGATTTGATTTATTTTCAAAAAGTAGAAATTATATTGTGAGTTGTTTTCAAAAAGGAAACCCACCTTATAACGTAGAAATGGGATTTCATTTGTTTTTAATTGCCTTAATAATGATATCTATCAATATCTTTTACATATTTTTAAAAAAAATATAAATATACTAATTATACTCCCTCTTACATTGTCAATAAATGTAAAAGAAATAAAAAGAAAATAAAAAAAGATGTAAATAAATTTAATTATCTTTTAGTTTCTTCCCTAACTCAATTCCTAAATTTCCTTGCACAACGAAATTGATTAACTACCATAAAGTTTCTAAAGATATAAACAACCAAATAATAAAGAATAAAAGAAAATCAAATGCTTTCTAGAGTGATCAGTGATTTAACTTTACGCCACCTTAATTCCAAATATCTAATTGTTTCTTGCTCCTTTAAGAAAGTTCGTGGATGCGTTCTTTGTTCTTAATTACTATGTTGATGTGTTGTAGTCTATGCTACTTCTTATTGATTAGATTGTATTAATGTTTTTTTAACTCTTTTGGAAAATAAATTTGTTCTTCCCTGATAAGTATTTTAAATCTATTTCTTTATACTATATTTAAAAACATGGCAACATCGTAATATTCCCATGTTATCAATTGACTGTTTATGACATGTAAGTCTTGTGATAAAATCGGTGGAACTATTCATCTCCATGCTTGCCTTATCCTTATCTTTATCATTGTCGCTTTCATCATACTTATTCCTCTTAATAATTTAAGACTTCATCTGATGAAACTCGTTCAATGGAATATTTCTTATTCTCAGAGAAGAAAATGGAGTAACAGAAATATGCCCATGGTGACCACTGCTAGGTATATCAACGAACAGAGTTGTAACATCACTTTTGATTCATCAGTCCAGAATAATAATGGAATCACTTTTGCCAGTCATACCTGAAAGATCACTCAATTAAATTATTCCTCCTGTCATATCATTCACTGTTACATAATATTATATATATTTGTGTTGTTCCATTTGAGTATAGAATATATTGCACTGTAATGGGTAAGATAATATATGTAATTGCATATAGAAGGAAATGAAGGATTCGGCCAAGTAAGTATTTTGATCCAAGTTGGAGTCTGTTTGCCCGCCAAGAATGGCTTGCCCGCCTTGCAAAAAGAAAGGATTGTTTTGCTATGCGGACAAGACATTCTTGACAGGCCAGCACACTTTGCTGCAGAGAGTTTCATGGTGAGGACTTGTTCGTAGTTAATAATTTGAAGTTTTATTATTTTTTATTAATTTGTTATGGTTTTTTAATTAGATTGTAACATTTTATTATATAAATATTTATGATGAATTGTCAGAATAAGATTGAATTAGAGAAGAAAATCAATCTGTTTTTCATGGGGCTGTATCAGATGGATTTTCTTTGCTTCTTAAGCGCAAGATGGCTAAATGGAGCCCTCGTCCTTTCCCTTCATTCAAACTTCAGTTTGATGGAGCTTATAAAGGCAATCCGGGGAGGTCTAGGATTTGGGTAATTATTTTTTATCACTCTTCAAAAATCATCAAAGCAGTTGGTAAATATATTGGTTTTGGTACTAATAACGTGGCTGAGTTTTAAGCTTTATCCTTTGGACTTGATCTTGCTCTTTCTCTAAACATTAAGGATATTGGTTTCAGGCAGTTGCTAGCAAAAAGTGTCTCTCTTGGCAGTTGCAGTATTTTTTGGAGCACATTCTCCTCCAACTTAATGGTTTTTCCACCTTCTCTATTTCTCACTGTTTCAGAGAGATTAATGTTTTCGCAGATTTTCTTGCAAAAAAGGCTATTGCTGAAGGGGCTGATTATATAGAAATTGCCCCTTCGGACTTTCCTATCTTCTATATGAAACTTCTCTCTTAACATTCCTTCCATTTATTTGGTGGTGTAGATGGCTCCTTATCACGTTGTTACTAATATAGCTTTTGCTTTGGACTATTTTATAGATTGGCCTCACCCTATTTCCTGAGGGTTTTCTCCATCCTTCTCTACTTCTCATATCGATAGGCATATGTATGCTAACCATTTTTATGTTGACAGGATTGCTTTTTCTTGGTTCCCTTTTGGCTGTGTGATTTGTTCTCTGCAAGGCCTTGGACTCATGTGGTGCATAGGCAGATTGGCTTTTTGGGGTGCTGGCACTGATTTTGTTTAAGATATGGTGGCTTCATTTTGGGATGTTCTTCTTCACTGGGTCCTACAAGCTTTTCAAAGCTTCCTTTATATCTAATGCGATTGATGTTGTAATCTGAGCTTGTATTCAGGTCGCCTATGGGCTATTGTAATGGGTAGATAGGCTTTTTTTTTCTTGAGCAATACTGAAGGGTTTTCTTACTGGTTCTTTCCCTTCATTGCTCATTGAACTAGACACCATGTAAAAAATATAAAGATTTAATATAATTTCAGTGGGTCATCCACTTTTATCAACAAAAAAAAAAAAAAGTATGCAGATTGATATCATGGAATGTGTAAGATTCATCTTCTTAATTAATTTAATTTAATATTTTGAATCAACATTTTTTTTTTGTTGTAACTATAGTTTTTCACTTCTTGTTGTTATGTTTTTAGGTTAAAAAAAAAATTCATTAATTTATATTAAAAAAATTCTTATGTCTTAATGTATTTGTAATTATTTGATAAGTTCAATTTCAATTTTATTTATTCCATAACATTAAAAATATATATAAGGTTTCATTCATGATAACTTATAGTGGGGTTTCACTTATGAAATGAGATATTCTTGTTTGATGTATAATTATTTAATAGTATTTATGTTGAAAACCTTTCTATTTTTACAATCTAATAAAAAAAATTAATTTCAGATTTAAATGTAAATTTTGTCATAATAATATTATAACTAGTTATACAATAATAGAATTATACATATTTATATAATTAAATAAAATATCATGTTTACAACTTATTAGGCTAGTACTATTACAATTATCCAACTAACTAGTGATTAAAAAAACTTATTAGCATCAACTAGAATGTAGTTTTTTTTAATTTTATTATTAAATTATTTTTTAATAGAGTTAGGCATATTTCTTAAGTTTTTAAATTGTAAAAAAAATAATTTGTTGCTAATATAAATTTTGTTTTTGTAATTTATTTATAATTATTCTGATTAACAAAAAGTAGGATAAGCCTCTACCATATTTACAAGATATTATATAACCACAAAAAGGCACCACCTAGGATGCATGAGATGTGCACACCTAGCAAACAAATAGACTGAACAAACAAACAGAAGAATTCCACAACTGTGCCATGAACTTTTTATCTTAAATGTATTCTTCTTATCTTATGGCCATTATAAATGGTCATTAGTTTCAATTATTCCATACATACTCCATGTTTAGCTTGTATATTCCCTCTTACTATATTACATTTAGATAATATATAGTTCTTAATAATAATAACGCAGTATACATCCATCTTGTTATAATGATAATTATTGCAAGGATTTTTTATTTAATATCTTATTTTCCCCTTCAATATTACCATAGATGAATATAGGTCCTTTTAGTACACATACAAACCAAGAATCATATCCTGCATTTGGGAAATCATTGAAATGCTATAATAGAACATGCATCAAAACATGTACATAATTATACCAATAGATATTGGTCCTAGTACAACCCACATCCTTTCACATGTTGTGCTTCTTTGTAACCACTTTCATATACTCCTTTGGACTTGGTTAGATGAATGTCAAGTTGTTCCTTCCATTCTTCACCAATGCCTAAAATTCATCCATGAAGACTTTGCTATCATCACTCCTTTATACAATTGATGAAAAAGAAGACCAAGGTGTAAGAAAATAATTGAATCAACCAAAAACAATGTTTTTTTATTTACTTTATTGGTTTAATTTGTTGGTATTTTTTTCATTCTAGGCATTAATCTCCACTAGAGATCCCACTACATATTACTACACTAGCATGTTGTCCTCATGTTTTGGAGAAAATTTTCCCTCTACATATTACTACACTAACATGTTGTCCTCATGTTTTGGAAAAAAAAATTATATACTAATATATGCACATCATATTCAATTTCTAGAAGATTTTATTCATGAAATAGGTATAATTTGTTTCCTAATGTTCTAATTAAACCTAAGGGATGTTATTGGATTATAATAGCAAAGGAAAAACATTAAGTGATATTGGATTATGGAGTGTTGATGGTGTATTCATAAGATTTATGTCAACCTTTTAGCTGGCTAAGGTCATTCTTAATGATTGAGGTTGTCATAAAAATAATTTGTAATAATATTTGAATACTTTAATTTACATATTTAAAATTTATGACCTAGCATGTTGAAATCATTTTTTCTATGAATTGTAATATGTATTTATGGTTGAGAATCAATAAACTTCATATTAAGTTTCACTGTGGAAATATGTGTTGTTTTATTTGGATATATATAGATGGATAATCATTTGTTATATCATCTATCAAGAAATACATCATACATCTAGTCCTATTAGAGGAGAAGTTCATAATCCATGTTTTATTAGAAAGAATGATTTTGAAATCAATTGTGTACGTTTTTGTAATGATATTTTATATTAAACTCAACAATCCATCATTAGAAAGATAAAAATGAATAATCATATGATAAAAATATTTCTCAAAAGAATATAGAAGAGAAAGCAATAAGAGGACTTGAGAACAAGGGAGAAATGTGAGGAAGGGGGGTCGAGAGAGAGAATAAAATTAAGGTAAATGGAGAAATGAACAAGAATAGAAGCATTGAGGCAACTAAAAATTGGTATAATATAATAAATGAATATATATAAATGAGTATACAAGAGTATGTTAATAAAAGGTAAACATGAAAGAAGAGAAATAAGGAAATATAAATGTATATAAATCTATCTTGTGATAAGTGAAATTTTCTATGTGCATATGTATATATCCATGTTATTATAACATAAGTTTGAATAACATAATAAGTTAGTAACTCTACAAACTTATAGGAAACCATGCAACTAAATCAGTAAGAATTTTTTATATTTTTGTCAATATATGAATTCATATAGAAATATGAATGTGATAAACAAAAATATCCTATTTATGGACGAATAATTAATGAGAAATAAAATATGGTAAAATAGAATGAGGAAAAACAAGAAAGAGAACACTGATTTGAAAAACTATATAACTAGATGGAAAATATTAATATACACATAAATGTAAACATATGAATGTATTCAATTGACAATATATAAGTGCTGAAGGTAATCATGAAGAATATTATAGAAATTATATTCATGTGAATTCAGATTTCAGAGGTGGAAAAATATGATGACAAAAAAATTTGTGAGGCCATGAGAAAAATTATATTGGAACTTGGTAAGTGCGTAGGATACCATAATATCTTAGATAGTGCACGTAATATATCTCAATTCTATCCCTACTCTCAATTTCTAGTATAGTTTTCCTTCATGAGGGTATGGATGAAATTCAAATCTAAGTGAAAATGTGAATTAATTATATTTTAAGGAACCTCCACTCGATATTGCAGAGATACAGAAAGTTGTACAAAGCAGAGATACAGAAAGTTGTACAAATGCTTGAAACTGCAGAAAGTTGTGCAAATGCTTGAAACTGTTAGGAAATGTCTTGTTGCCACAAGATTTAATGTACAAAATAAACTATATCTTCTTGTCAAAGATTTAGTGATATTTCTTATTACTATAGCCATTTTATAGATTTTTTTAGGGAGAGGTAAAATGGATTTTTAGGGAGAAGTAAAATGGATGAGCATATAATGGTTGTTTATAAATGCAAATGTTAAAAATGTAAAGTAATGAATATGGAAATATAATTCTATTAGCTTTTCTCTATTAGCTTTTAGAGAAACTATAGTGATAGATTTGTTTATTTTCTAAAAAGAGAGAATTGATAAATTTCATTTTACTAGTGTTTGATTCTATTACATTTTTAGCTCCTAAATAACTAAAAAGGTATTTTTAACAAAATAATATATTAATTTAACAAGAGCTGCGATGCAACTGGAGTCCCTACTACAGATGGTGTTGTTGTTGTTGGGAGTGAGATCTAGAATGAAAAACATCATCAATATTAAAATCAATATTAAAGTCATTCTGTGTTAATTTAAAACCTGCATTGAACTTTGCAATGGAATTCAATGGAAGAACATCATAGGGAAAATTGAGTGAATATATTTCAAAAAGGAAAATTACAAGTTAATTTACACAGGTCAAAATTATGTTTGCTTTGCACTAGCCATATAGTTAGAAAATTTGAAATGATTTATGCTAAAGTTTTGCAAACAAGAAACACATATAGACATTAAATTGCAGTAAACCTGTTAGAAAGCCACAAAACATACATTAAATTACAGTAACAATATAAGATATCATCTATATTCTAGCATAAATTAATTTTTCTATGGATAATAACTTGATTTGATGAAACAAAAAAAACTTGTTGCAAATAAGATGATGAAAGATAGAAAGCAAATAATATGATGAAAGTTAGAAACATTTTGTAGTGAACTAGAATGAAACTGTGGTAGTGGAGATGACTATGTTGCTTTTTTTATGTTTTTTAGTGGTTTTGACTATGTTGCTTGGCTTTCCTTTTTTCTTTTCTTTGGGTGGTTATCCCTAGGATTTTTTTAGGTCTCCCATCCTTCAGGTGGTCTTTTTTCTTTTTCTCTTTCCTCTCTCCTTGTTCCTCGTGCCCTCCCCCACCCCTCTCCTCTTTATATTTTGTCTCAAATCTGCAACTCAACATCTTTCATGTCTTGGGAATTCTTTTCATCCTGATGATGAATCACAGAGTGTGATTCGAAACGTTGATGGGAAAAAAATACACACAATCGATTCCAGAAAAAATACACTAGAAATACAAAATGGATTGTGGAAATCTCATAGCTTTAATCATTGTTAGGGTTAGGTTAATGGTAAGGTTTTGGATTTAGGGTTTAAGGTTAGAGTTAGGGTTAGGGGTTAGGATTTAGGGTTTTATATTAGAGGGTTAGTGTTAGGGTTTTGGATTTAGGGTTTTATATTAGAGGGTTAAAGTTAGGGTTAAGGGTTAGGGTTAGGATTGTAGTTAGGGTTTACATCATTGTTAGGGTTAGGCTAATGGTTAGGTTTTGGATTTATATCATGGTTAGGGTTAAGGTTAGGAATAAGGTTAAGATTATGGTTAGGCTTGGGATTAGGGTTACATTTAGGATTATCTCAAGGGTTAGGGTTTGTATCATCAGTTAAGTGTTAGTGTTAAGGGTTAGGGTTAGGATTGTAGTAAGGGTGAAGTTAGGGTTATATTTAAGTTTAGGGTCAAGTTATGGTTTAGAGTTCAATCAGGTCTAGATTAGAGATATTGTCAAGGTGAGGGTTTTATTATGGTAAGGTTTTCATTATTGTTAGGGTTTGTATTTTTTCAATGTTGTTAAATGAATCAATAATTAGTTTTAGAATAAATTTAAAACTAAAAAAATGATTAGAGTATGCTTTTAATGTTTATCAAAGCCTAATGGTAATCAAACCAAAATATTAATGAAGGGTTTAACCTTTATGATATAATTTTAAAAATTTAAAAATTATATTGTTAGAGTTAACTTTAAGGTTAGGTTAGGGTTGGCATTCAATCAGAGAGATTAGGTTTAGGGGTTAAGGTTATAGTTAATTAGAGTTTAGTTTGAAGATAACGCTAGTAGGTAACTATTGTAGGATAATGCATTCATAGCACTTATAATCATTTTTTATAAAATATTAAAAGAATCTTTATTATTATGTACTTTTCTTATGAATATTTTGTTTCCTTATTTATATATTTTAAAATAAAACTTAAACTTAGCATTAGTAAAAGTTAATTGATAATAAATTGTTAGATTATGCTTTTAGTTGTGAAATTGAAAAAAGAAAAGAAATTAATCTAAATATATTAACAAAATTTCTAATTTAAAAACTATATGATTAGAGTTAACTTTAAGACTAGCCTAGATATCTTAATACATCTATCTAAAATACGCCGAGAGATATCAGTCTCGAGGCGCCTATTTTAAATTGTTGTTGAGAATAGTTAGGTGCCTTGAGACTGATATCTCTCGGTGTATTTTAGATAGATGTATTAAGATATCTAGGCTAGTAGCATCTGCAACGCGACATGTAAAGTATTAATTTATCACCTTTTGTTTTAAATAAAGCATATTTATCCTTTACAAATCATGATGCCTATCATATTCAATGGAGTGTACAATAGGAATTCATATTGAATGCAACATTTCATCTTTAAAAACACAAATTTAATCCCAATTTTAATAGAAGAGTTCAATTCAACAATGTATACATTACATAAAAATATTATGTTTCCAAAGATTTGAGTCTTTCTTCCTCTACTTTCCTTTTGGCAAGTTGCTTTCCTGTCTTCATTTTTTCATAACGATCATATGAAAATGGTGGTGAGATTCTAATTCCATCCAAGGCCTTAACACGTGATATAGCAACAAATGTTAATCCTGACCTTTCTCTTGGTCCTATGTCAATTGTTGCCTTTGAAAGAGTCAATCCTTGTGATTTATGGATTGTTAGTGCCCAAGCCAATCGTAGTGGCAATTGACATGTATGGCCCCTTTGTATTGGTGAAATAGGAATCAAATTAGGAGATGCATCTTCAAAAGGAATTCCAGAATAATTGTCAAATTCAACCATAACATATGTTGGTGGATCTGGTGGGGCACATCCAGGTTTGTATATGATATTTCAGATGTATCCTAAAGCTCCATTCACAAGACCCACTTCTATCCATAAATTAGATGTTAACATGACCCTTGCATCCTTAGAAATTAATAATTCAACATCTAACTCATCATTTTGAGCTCCTGCTGGATTAGTACTACCTTCTTTACTTGCAATGCTTCGGGCTATTGGTCTTCTTAATGCATATAACTTTTTTCTATTATGGTTATGCAAATTGTCATTTGTTGCAAATAGATGAATATTATTATCAAACTCCTCCTTAATTGTTGGATGTAATGAAGCATCTATTATTGTCATCAATAATTTCCAATCATCCATAGTTGGATGTGCATCTCTAATATTTGTGAGTAATTGGCGAAACCTTTGTTGGTCTTCAGTTTCTCCATCTTGTCTAAACACCTTATCCAAAGTAACAATTGTCTTAAACTCTTGCCATAATAATTTTGCATGTACATTACTATCATAAGGTGGTTTGTCACTAACAGGAGGTAGTTGTCCCAAATCTCCTACCAAAATGATTGATCTTCCACCAAAACTCATGTTTGATTTTTCAGGAAAAGCTTGACGTAGTCTTGAATCAATATTTTGTAACAAATTTTGTCCAATAAAACTCATTTCGTCAATCAATATATATTTAATATGTTGAATTTCTTCTTGGAGACTTGTGAGTCTTGTGCCTTCTAATTCAACAAAATCTGCAATAAGTATTCGTAGAGTTGAATGAATTGTTGATGCACCAATGTTAAATGCTGCAACTCCAGTCGGTGCTAGTAATAATAAGGGGGAACGTTGTGATCCTAATGCATCATTAAGAGTTTGACGAATTGCATGAATCAGATATGATTTACCTATTCCAGCTGTTCCTTGAATTATCATGTATAGTGGCATGGCATTGTCATCTTGATTATAATGTGACATAATAATATCAAGTGCTTTTTTTGGCTTAGCACCTAAGGTTCCATATGATATACTTGACATCATATCATCAGGTATTAATAAGCCATTCTCTTTCATAGTGTTGATAAAATTTATTGCTTTATTTGTGTAATCATCTCCTTGATATTCTACACTCCATGGATTTTGTTTATCAATATCTCTTCTTCCCAACATATCTCTTTCTGTTACATCCATGATTTGTCCACGATGTAGTCTTGATATGATCTCCCACTCATGTTCGATTGTATTTTGATTATTTGGTAAATCATCATCATCTTCATAATCATTATGATCTTCAGTTTCATTTGTTATAATCCTCCATTCCAAATGCCATGGATTATAATTGAGTGACTCCCAATTTGATATAACTATGTTATCATCAAGTCCTCATACTCATTTATTGGAGATGCTCCAATTCCTGGCCAATCAATTAGTGATCCAGGATCTACATTAGGATTATTTACCCATGAATGAATTAGTTCCATTTCTCTTCGAGCATTTGGAGGTTTAGAGGCCATTGATGTAGTGTGATTAATAATGTTTTCTTCATCCATCTCTAATATTGGACCCGCAAATACATATTCATTTGTGTCTGAATCAAACTCCATATGAACAGAATTCAATTGATCAAAAATGTTCTCATCTGAATTACATGTAAGGTCATTAAGTGCATTTTCATCAATTTGAACATCTCTATAGAACTTATCATGTTTTATTTTATATTTAAGTGCTCTATATACCCTCTCTTTATTAACTGTAAAATTATAATTTGTTCCACGCTGATATTTTTTTTGAACAATGATGATTGGCAAATCTTTTATCTGATGTGGTAAAATTTTAGTTATTTCTCTCACTTCTTGTGGAAAACTTATGGTATGTCCTTTATATTTGTATTGACCCCTAGTTGCATGTGTAACTTGAAGAATTGGGTTGACACGTGCTATCAACATTTCTTCTATTTGTGTTAAATTTGCAAGTTCTAATGGTTGTGGACTAGGATCCATATTGTTTGATGCTGAAAATCGATGTTCATTTTTCTCTTGTCGACATCGATTGCAAATAGGGCCCTCAAGTACCCGCACAACCTTCATTGTAGGATAACTCTCTTGACAAATGTAGCACATACTTGGTGTAGAAAGTTGATCGAGTCCATGTCGAAATATCATTTGTAAAGATCATTATTAACTACTCCTTGATCTCTTCTATTTTGTGTTCTTTGCAATTGTCTTTGTCTTCTTAGAGGAGTTGTTAATTCTTGTTGTGAACTATTATTTTCCATATGATTTTGAAAATCAACATTCATTACATTTTGAACTCTATCATTTGGTGTTTGTAGCACATGATCAATTGTCAAAGAATTCATCCCTTCGGAACTAACCTCAACTGCTTCATGACTACGCACTTGTATTTGTTGTCTTTCCATCTCATTCAATTGATCAGAATGCATAGCTCTTTGTATTCTTCTTCTTAATATATATCCATCATCTTGAGATGTTTGTGCACGATGTTTCATCATTTTATCTACATGTTGTCTCATTTCCTTTTCAATCTCTGTCACTATCATTTCTACCCTACGTTTAGCACTTCTTTGTCTATCATTTTGGTTTCGGTGATTCCTTTCTTCTTGTCTTTGTAGATTAGTCATTTGTTCACGTCGTTGACTCATATAATTTCGAGCATATTCTCTCTTTTTTTCTCTTTGTTGCTCTTCAGTTGAATGAATTCTTACTTCCTCTCTTTCTGCATTAGCCATTTGTTCACGTCGTTGTCTCATATAATTTCGATCATATTCTCTTCGATGCTCTTTTCGTTGCTCTTCATTTTCAAAACTTGTCCTTGGACGACGAGGCATCCTACAAATTTAATTATAAATTATTACATATTTAAAAATATCCTTATTAATAATTTATACTACCTATTTTAAATATGTTCATATCAAGTTAATATCAATTTAATTAAAATAAAAAATAAATAAAAATAATATAATTAAATATAAAAATAAAAAAGAATGTAATATAAATAAAATATATTTAAAAACTAAAAAAAATATTAACTTAATTATATAATTTAGTTTCATATCAACTTAATTATATACAAAATATATGAGAAATATTAATTTAATCATATTATTTAATTATATAAATTAATTTAATATCAACTTAATATATAAACTACTATAAATAATATAGAATTAAAAAATATTTACTTTTACTAAAAAGATAATAAAAGATATCATTATCCATTGTATATATAATACCTATTTTACATTATAGGTAAAATAATGTGAAAATGACTTACTTTTTTTTAGAGTATTTATTTGCACCACCTTCCACTATATTCTGGGTAAATTTATTCGCACTATTTGCACTATTCGCACTATATTCTGGGTAAATTTATTTGCACTATTTGCAGCTGCTGGTAAATTTATTTGAAGTATTTGCACTATTCGCACTCACTGGTGATAATTTTCTTTTTGTATTTATTCATAGTAATATGTTTTTAATTCTACACATTCATCGGTATTTATATTAGTTTGAAACATTATGATTATTTAGTTGTCGGTTCAAAAAGATATAATATTTATTAAATATTACTTGTCGGCTTTCAATTTATAAAAGTTAAATTGAAAAACTTCATTTTTTTTAAACTCTTCAAAATTTATACAAGTACCTTTGGTCCCCATTACAAGTCACAAACAATAGCTAACGATATGCATATTTGTAACATTGATAAAATTGCTAACATCTTTTATGCATATTTGTGACAAATGCATTTGATGTAATATCTCTCTTGTATTTATTGTAAACATATGTTGTAGAAACATTTCAAAGGTGCTTCCTTCTACTACCTTATCCTCCAAATTGGGTGATTGGGTGCAATGAATTTTATATAAGGATTATTTGGTTTTGTACCAAAAAATTTAAATTACTAATCATTCCACTTTGGGATGCATGGTCAACATGGGATTTCATAATACAACGGGGAAAATTGAATCTCATGGTGTTTGATCATACTTAGTTATAGTTATTGCTACTATAATAAATGACTTTGGTAGATTGTATTGAATTACTTCCTAGCAACAAGGATAGGAGGGCAGAGTGTCATATTAAAAATAATTAAGTCGATAGGCATTCTACAATGGCAATAGAGTATATAGGAGGCTAGCACTATCCATGTAAGAAAAACAAAAAACAAACCCGCTATATAAAGTAGAAATTGGATTTGATTTATTTTCAAAAAGTAGAAATTACATTGTGAGTTGTTTTCAAAAAGGAAACTCACCTTATAAAGTAGAAATTGGATTTCATTTGTTTTTAATTGCCTTAATAATGATATCTATCAATATCTTTTACATTTTATTTTTAAAATATAAGTATACTAGTTATACTCCCTCTTACATGCTCAATAAATGTAAAAGAAATAAGAAGAAAATAAAAAAAGATGTAAATAAGTTTAATTATCTTTTAGTAACAGAAATATGCCCATGGTGACCACTGCTAGGTATATCAACGAACAGAGTTGTAACAGATGTTAAAATGTAATTGCATATAGAAGGAAATGAAGGATTCGGCCAAGTAAGTATTTTGATCCAAGTTGGAGTCTGTTTGCCCGCCAAGAATGGCTTGCCCGCCTTGCAAAAAGAAAGGATTGTTTTGCTATGCGGACAAGACATTCTTGACGGGCCAGCACACTTTGGTGCAGAGAGTTTCATGGTGAGGACTTGTTCGTAGTTAATAATTTGAAGTTTTAGTATTTTTTATTAATTTGTTATGGTTTTTTAATTTGATTGTAACATTTTATTATATAAATAATTATGATGTATTGTTAGAATAAGATTGAATTAGAGAAGAAAATCAATCTGTTTCTCATGGGGTTGTATCAGATGGATTTTCTTCACTTCTTAAGCGCAAGATGGCTAAATGGAGCCCTCCTTTCCCTTCATTCAAACTTCAGTTTGATGGGGCCTCTAAGGGCAATCCGGGGAGGTCTGGGATTGGGGTAATTATTTTTTATCACTCTTGAAAAATCATCAAAGCAGTTGGTAAATATATTGGTTTTGGCACTAATAACGTGGCTGAGTTTTAGGCTTTATCCTTTGGACTTGATCTTGCTTTTTCGCTAAACATTAAGGATATTGTTATTGAGGGTGTTTCAATGTTGGCCTTTCAGGCAGTTGCTAGCAAAAAGTCTCTCTTAGCACTTGCAGTATTTTTTGAAGCACATTCCCCTCCCACTTAATGGTTTTTCTACCTTCTCTATTTCTCACTGTTTCAAGAGATTAATGTTTTCGTAGATTTTTTTGCAAATAAGGTTGTTGCAGAAGGGGCTGATTATATAGAACTTGCCCCTTTGGACTTTCCTATCTCCTGTATGAAACTTCTCTCTTAACAGTCCTTCCATTCAGAAACTTCCTTCATTCCCTTTTCTTGGTGTGGTTGTTCTTTCGTAAGTGCCTATAATGAGGGTGTTGGGCTTTGAGGCAAAATCATTTCTATTGACATTTATTGGGAGAATGTCGTCATTAAGGAAAGAGTTTTTGACTTGAAGGAATTTTTCATCTTTTGTTATGAGGTCTCTTGCTGGATATTTTCTTTTATGATGACAAGATAATCATACAACGGTTATCTTCTTCTCTGTTATACTCTGGATAGGTCTGCAGGTATGGCATTCATTCTTTTTTGTTCTTTTCTCTATTTACACAATGCTCTACATTATTTGGAGATTGTTTGACAAAATTGGTGGTTGGTGGCTTTTTTTGAGAAATTGGAAAGTGCAGTTTATTTGGTGGTGTAGATGGCTCCTTATCATGTTGTTACTAATATGGCTTTTGCTTTGGACTATTTTATGGATTGGCCTCACTCTGTTTCCTGAGGGTTTTTTCCCTCCTTCTCTACTTCTCATATGGATAGGCATATGTATGCCAACCATTTTTATGTTGACAAGTTTTATTTTTCTTGGTTCCCTTTTGGCTGTGTGTTTTGTTCTCTGCAGGGCCTTGGACTCCTGTGGTGCTGGCACTGATTTTGTTTAAGATATGGTGGCTTCATTTTGGGATGTTCTTCTTCATTGCTTCCTACAAGCTTTTCAAAGCTTCTTTTATATCTAATACGATTGATGTTGTAATCTGGGGTTGTATTCAGGTCGCCTATGGGCTTTTGTTTTCTTGAGCAATACTGAAGGGTTTTCTTACTGGTTCTTTCCCTTCAGTGCTCATTGAACTAAACACCATGTAAAAAATATAAAGATTTAATATAATTTCAGTGGGTCATCCACTTTTATCAACCAAAAAAAAAAAGGTATGCAGATTGATATCATGGAATGTGTAAGATTCATCTTGTTAATTAATTTAATTTAATATTTTGAATCAACATTTTTTTTTTTGTTGTAACTACAGTATTTGCTTCTTGTTGTTATGTTTTTAGGTTCAATAAACATTTCATTAATTTACATTAAAAAAATTCTTATGTTTTAATGTATTTGTAATTATTTGATAAGTTCAATTTCAATTTTATTTATTCCATAACATTAAAAATATATGTAAGGTTTCATTCATGATAACTTATAGTGGGGTTTCACTTATGAAATGAGATATTCTTGTTTGATGTATAATTATTTAATAGTATTTATGTTGAAAACCTTTCTATTTTTACAATCTACTAAAAAAAATTAATTTCAGATTTAAATGTAAATTTTGTCATAATAATATTATAACTAGTTATACAATAATAGAATTATACATATTTATATAATTAAATAAAATATCATGTTTACAACTTATTAGGTTAGTACTATTACAATTATCACACTAACTAGAGATTAAAAAAACTTATTAGAATCAATTAGAATGTAGTTTTTTTTAATTTTATTATTAAATTATTTTTTAATAGAATTTAGGCATATTTCTTAAGTTTCTAAATTGTAAAAAAATTAATTTGTTGCAAATATAAATTTTGTTTTGTAATTTATTTATAATTATTCTGATTAACAAAAAGCAGGATAAGCCTCTACCATATTTACAAGATATTATATAACCACAAAAAGGCACCACCTAGGGTGCATGAGAAGTGCACACCTAGCAAAAAGACAGACCGAACAAATAGAAACCAGTAAAAAACCACTAACACAAACTAAACCAAAGATAGAGCCAGCAATAAAAAACACAAGAAAACCAATAAAACTAGCCAACCGCCAAAGACATAACGAGATGGCCTACTGGAAAGAGGCATTGCCTTCTTGCCAAGCCTTACATAAAATAAGAAATTTATCAAAGAAAAAAAATTTCTTATTAGAATGCTTAATAAAATTAGGGATACCCGAATCTAGAATATCCTTGAACATGGAAATGGGGTGCTCTGCCAACAGAAAAAGGGACAGAACATGCTACATACATTTGTCTCTCCTCTAATCGATTTCATCCTGTATAGCTTTAAGAGAAGCCAAAAAAAAAATTATGATAACAGCCTCAATAACAACAACTACCCATGCATAAATAAATCCACAGCACTCAAAGACCCGCCCAAACACTATGATAACTAGCAGCCTCAATAACGACTGCTTCGCAGTGCAAAGAATAAACATCGCCAAGAGAAATATGACAACAACAAATGTCTCGCAAAAGAGCATTATCATGGAGTAGAAAGCTCAAAGCTTTCATAGAATAACATCACAATACTCCAAGATTAGAACAACAACTTTGTCGAATGCCTTATTAATAACAATGAACCTACTAACAAGGTGCTAGCTCAAGCACCAATATCTTTTACAAAATGTCCAACATTTAGAAGAATACCTGGCCACCAAGATGGTGGCCACTACATCCATTGTCCGTGGTCTTAAGCATGAAACAAAATACATAGTGCAGTGCTTAAAATCCAGCAAACATATAACAATTATGGATATATTAATATCCATACATGTATGGTTTCAACATACGTGTGTGGGTATTAATATATTCATAAGCTATGGATCCAAAATAATGCCTTATAAAATCCCAAGTAATATATATATATACATCAAAAGTGAGATATTAATAAAAAATCCATCACATCAAAAGAAGATACTTAGACTTAGGATATCAGACTACTTGACAGAACAAGGGTGACAAATTGACTCAGGGTCGACATTAGTAGGGTGATATGGACATACTCTACAAAGGCTGAGATGTTCAAGATGTATGTCGGATTAACCAGACCTATGACTCATTAACAATGCTCCCTTCTAATATCTACGACCCTCTCCATGATGATACTCAAGCCCTCCCTTATAAGGGTAGTGTGCATCTTGCATCCACTTGTTTACATGAAAGAAATCAGTTAGTTAGGTCTTAACCAATAATAACTTTAAAAAAATGAAATATCAATTATCAAAATTGTTCCTTCAATAATTTCCTACTCATTAACAGTTTTTCAAGCATAAGGAAATAAATATTAACCTTGTTTATCCAATCATAATGACATTAGTAGTAATCATAATTCTAAAGTTAGGAAAGATGAATGTAACATTAAAGGTTTTTGAAAATGCAGTTTTTTATCAAGTGGATTAGTGAAGGATGTTTTTTTCACTTATCTAGCTTCCTTTCGCTCAAGAGTAAAGTGAAGCTCAAAAACATATATTCAATATTTATTAGAAAATCAAAAAAATATATTCAATATTTATTAGAGCCTCCCTTCTATGGCCTTGGGTTGAATTTTCTCTATAAATTATGTGGTATATATTACCCTTCAAGATTGTTCTTAGCAAATTTTTTCTCTCACTTATCCCTCTTGAGTCACTTTTGTCAAAATTAAAAACTTATCCATTTCTTGAATTTTCTTTCTTTTGTCTCCTAAATAATCTGTGCTTGAGGTGAATTGTGGTCTCTATTCTCCCATTACACTAGTATATCATTATTGTTGTAGTTAATCATGCACTTGATTTGAAATCCTCCACTTTCCTGGATGAGGCTTTTTTTAGTCTCTTTTTAATCATAATTTTAGGAAAAAAATGAAAATTTCCCATATTTAACAATATTTTTCTCCTTTTGTAAAGGTTAAGTCCCTCAGCCCTAGAGAAACAATAAGGATACTATAGTAAGAAAGGTAAAGAAAATGCTCTTAGAATTAGGGATCTAAATGATAATTTTTGTGTTCTTTTGGACATGATCTCGTCTTACAGATTTTTATTTTTCTTCAGCCTGTAACATTAGTGAAGTAGCCTTTGAAGTGAAAATTTCAGGTGATGAGGTATGCAACATATAAAATAAGTTTAATGGCTGTCACAACACCCTAAAATTATCTTAAACTTATGAATTTAGTAGCTATAAGTATGGAATATAATATCTCTTTGTCCATGCCTATAAAAAATTGCCATAAACTCATTCCCACCATAAAATAAAATTGTCACATCATATGAGATACTGAAAAGAGAGGCCACTCAATGAAAAATTGGCATTTTTCTTTACTTTTCGATTTATTCTCAATGTTTTCGTCATCCTTCGACTTAAACTTGCCCACATAAAACTTATTATTACGCAGGAAAGGCATCAGGTCAGATTACCATTTGACGAAAAAGAAAACGCTCAAATCGCTTCACTACTGAAAAATTGATGCCATCAACTTTGGTAAACAGAAGAATTCCAGAACTGTGCCATCAACTTTATAAACAGAAAGAATTCCTTTTTATCTTAAATGTATTCCTCTTATCTTATGGCCATTATAAATGGTCATCAGTTTCAATTATTCCATAGATACTCCATGTTTAGCTGGTATATTCGCTCTTACTATATTACATTTAGATAATATTTAGTTCTTAATAATAATAACGCATTATATATCCATCTTGTTATAAGGATTTTTTATTTAATATCTTATTTTCCTCTTCAATTTTATTAAAGATGAATACAGGTCTTTTTAGTACACATACAAACCAAGAATCATATCCTCCATTTGGGAGATCATTGAAATGCTATAATAGAACATGCATCAAAACACCATTTACATAATTATACCAACCCACATCCTTTCACATGCTGTGCTTCTTTGTAACCACTTTCATATACTCCTTGGGACTTGGTTAGATGAATGATAAGTTGTTCCTTCCATTCTTCACCAATGCCTAAAATTCATCCATGAAGACTTTGCTATCATCACTCCTTTATACAATTGATGAAAAAGAAATCCAAGGTGTAAGAAAATAATTGAATCAATCAAAAAGAATTTTTTTTATTTACTTTATTGGTTTAATTTGTTGGTATTTTTTTCATTCTAGGCATTAATCTCCACTATAGATCCCACTATATTACTACACTAGCATGTTGTCCTCATGTTTTGGAGAAATTTTTTATATACTAATATATGCACATCATATTCAATTTCTAGAAGATTTTATTCATGAAATAGTTATAATTTGGTTCCTAATGTTCTAATTAAACTTAAGGGATGTTATTGGATTGTAATAGGAAAGGAAAAACATTAAGTGATATTGATATTGGATTATGGAGTGTTGATGGTGTATTCATAAGATTTATGTCACCTTTTAGTTGGCTAAGGTCATTCTTAATGATTGAGGTTGCCATAAAAATAATTTGTAATAATATTTGAATACTTTAATTTACATATTTAAAATTTATGATCTAGCATGTTGAAATCATTTTTTCAATGAATTGTAATATGTATTTATGGTTGAGAATCAATAAACTTCATATTAAGTTTCACTATGGAAATGTGTGTTGTTTTATTTGGATATATGGATGGATAATCATTTGTTATATCATCCATCAAGAAATACGTCATACATCTAGTCATATTAGAGCAGAAATTTGAAACCAGAGGGAGAAATACATCATACATCTAGTCATATTAGAGCATAAATTCAAAACCAAAGGGAGAAAGAGAAGGTATCCTAAATATTCTATTTGAAAACAAATTTTCAAATTAAGACAATCTATAAGAAGATTAGCATAATCTTTTCATAATCCATGTTTTATTCCAAAGAATGATTTTGAAATCCATGTTTTATTCCAAAGAATTATTTTGAAATCAATTGTGTACGTTTTTGTAATGATATTTTATATTAAACTCAACAATCCATCATTAGAAAGATAAAAATGAATAATCATATGATAAAAATATTTCTGAAACAGAAATAAGGAAATATAAATGTATATAAATCTATCTTGTGATAAGTGAAATTTTTTATGTGCATATGTATATAGAGATATACATATATCCATGTTATTATAACATAATAAGTATCTCTACAAACTTATAGGAAACCATGCAACTAAATCAATAAGAATTTTTTGAGATAGGAAACCATGCAACTAAATCAATAAGAATTTTTTGAGAAATAAAATATGGTAAAATAGAATGAGGAAAAACAAGAAATTGGGAGCAATATTAGACAATATAAAGATGAAAATAAGAGAGAACACTAATTTGAAAAACTATATAACTAGATGGAAAATATTAATATACACATAAATGTAAACATATGAATGTATTCAATTCACAACATATAAGTGCTGAAGATAATCATGAAGAATATTATAGAAATTACATTCTTGTGAATTCGGATGCTAAAAATGTGAATTAATTATATTTTAAGGAACCTCCACTCAATATTGCAGAGATACAGACAGTTGTACGAATGCTTGAAACTGTTAGGAAATGTGTTGTTGCCACAAAATTTAGTGATATTTCTTATTACTATAGCCACTTTATAGATTTTTTTAGGGAGAGGTAAAATGGATTTTTAGGGAGAAGTAAAATGGATGAGCATATAATGGTTGTTTATAAATGTTAATATTTCTTATTACTATAGCCACTTTATAGATTTTTTTAGGGAGAGGTAAAATGGATTTTTAGGGAGAAGTAAAATGGATGAGCATATAATGGTTGTTTATAAATGTTAAAAATATAAAGTAATGAATATGAAAATATAATTCTTGTTAGCTTTTAGATTATAAATGTTAATAATATAAAGTAATGAATATGGAAATATAATTCAAGAGAGAGAATTGATAAATTTCATTTTACTAGCTTTTGATCCTATTACATTTTTAGCTCCTAAATAACTAAAAAAGTATTTTTAACAAAATAATATATTAATTTAACAAGAGCTGCGATGCAACTGGAGTCCCTGCTACAGGTGGTATTGTTGTTGTTGGGAGTGAGATCTAGAATGCAAAAACATCATCAATATTAAAGTCATTGTGTGTTAATTTAAAGCCTGCATTGAACTTTGCAATAGAAGTCAATGGAAGACCATGATAGGGGAAATTGAGTGAATATATTTCAAAAAGGAAAATTTACAAGCTAATTTACACAGGTCAAAATTATGTTTGTTTTGCACTGGCCATATAGTTAGAAAATTTGAAATGATTTATGCTAAATTTTTGCAAACAAGAAACACATATAGACAGTAAATTGTAGTTGTAGTAAACCTGTTAGAAAGCCACAAAACATACATTAAATTACAGTAAACGCATAAGATATCATCTATATTCTAGCAAAACATAATTTTTCTATGGATAATAACTTGATTTGATGAAATAAAATAAAACTTGTATTAAATTACAGTAAACGTATAAGATATCATCTATATTCTAGCAAAACATAATTTTTCTATGGATAATAACTTGATTTGATGAAATAAAATAAAACTTGTTGCAAATAAGATGATGAAAATAAGATGATGAAAGATAGAAAGCAAATAATATGATGAAAGTTAGAAACATTTTGTATTGAACTAGAATGACATTGTGACAGTGGAGATGAGCAATTACAAATAGGGTAAAATCAAGCATAGAAAAATATTGGATGTCCTGCATTCATATATCTTAGTTGATAACTTGATATATAGCTTGATAACTTGATATATAGCTTGCAAATTGTAATGCAAGGTTCTAGAATTTTTTATAGATTCAAAGTTCTTGTACACATTAAGTTTCTATGCAGTTAAGTTTTCCTAGTTCTTGTACACATTAAGTTTCTATGCAGTTAAGTTTTCCTCTTGTTTATTTTGAGCTTTTGCTTTTGAAAACCTGCAAGATTGAAAACCTATAAAATTAACAGAATTAAGACTAGTAAGCCTTGGACACTTGAATCAATCTAAACTTAACTAAGATTATGAGATGTACTACATTCGTTGCACTTACATTTGAAAGCTAAATTGGGAGATTTTGCATTTGAAAACCTGCAAAATTAACAGAATTAAGACTAGTAAGCCTTTGAAATTTGAATCGATCTGAACTCAAGAAAGGATTATGAGATATACTACATTCGTTGCACTTACATGTGAAAACTAAATTGGTTAAAGTATTTTCCGATTACTAACAAAATTTTGCTTCCCAATGATAGATCAGTCTTTCCAATCCATATACAATCAACTAAACAACAACTACTAGTAAATCCATAGCCTATTATGTTATTCAAAAACACGGTTCTAGTGTATTAAAGTGATCACTAAATATTTCACACTTGGATCAATCAAAAACCATAACCAAACTAACAACAAAATGATCACTAGAAGAATCGATTGCATTATTTGGTACTGGTTTATGAATAGCTAAAAACTTTAAAAAATTGTAATGTATAAATTCTACCACTTTCAATAAGTTGAAAGTAAATATTCACATCCATTTGAGCCTATATATATCAAATATAGCTTTGTAATTTGATGTTTTGGTACATTGTAATCAAATACAATACATTGTACTTAATGTGAGCAAAATTCTACGATCACTTACACTATCTCAGTTTAATATTAAAAACTTTTATCAAAATTCTAGCTATCATTGATGAAAAGAAAGAAAAATTTGGTGATTAAAAATTGTAAGCTTGAACAATTGTTTTACGTTTACTCTTGTAAAAAGTTTGAGTATGAGTCCTTGAACAAAACTAATATTTCTTAAGACATTTAAACCTCATACAATTCATCTAATATACTCTTGTCAAATAATACAATTCGTATTATTATTTTTATAGATCTAAAGGTTCTTTTCAACTATTTTATTCACTATAATAATGTTCTTCTCAAAAAGATATTATTTTATACAGCTGCTTAGAATCAGTAGACTATGGTTACATCAAGGAACTATGAGGAAAGATTTTCTTTATTACATTCCTAAAAGATATATCTCACATCTGTCTTCGGTTTCATTTCACAATTTTCATCATGATGACATTATGGAAAAGTCTTGAATCCCTTGGATTATTGTTGCCCAATTGGCATCGTCGAGTAATATACCTGAAGAAGACCAAAAAAATCAGCAATATGAGTACAATCTTTGTCAGGATAAAGCTATATTTTTCAAAAAAGTGTGTGATTAAACCCTGCTAAATTAGAAAGCAATTAACAAACTCTGAATATTTTCCATGAGCATGTCTTGTTTGTGAGAAAGGCCAAATTAGGTAAAAGAACAGACCACAATACAAGAGGAATATTTGAGCAAACCCTAGGTTTGTTAACTTTCAGGGTTTAATAGTGTATTGCTGAAAATAAGTTTAAAATGACTATAAATTGATGAAAAATGGACTCTGTCATACAAATTTAGTGGATAGGTGAATACCATGATAGTATACATACATACGTACTATTTTGATAAATATATATTTTCCTCACCAGTTCAAATCTACGTTGTTGTTTTTTCATAGTTATTTTGCTCTATAAGTACTACTTAAATGGATGAACATAGTATCACTCCACTTTCAGCTATATAAATACAAATTTGAGATGCTGAGTCTGATTACGTACAGGTGAAGACCTAGAATAGATTTGTTGATTGGTATAGTTGTGGGATGGTTAAATGCTTGACAATTGTAATATGGTTAACATAGTCAAGAGGAATGACAGATCCATTTGACACAAAAAAGAATGTCGACACCAGCATCATCAAAGGTTGCAATAATATCGGCATGATATCCAACAAATCTTGTACATAGTAACCCTAAAGAAAAATTTCTAATAATGATTTGCACTTTTCATAAATATTATAGAGCATTATAAGCTTAAACTCTATTCTCTTTACAAATTTATTTGTGCCCAAAAATATCTGTAACTACAAGACTAAGGTAACATTATTTGCTATTAAAGGTGTTGTACCTTGCAGCTTCGAGTATCAACTAAACAAAGAGATCTAGGTGGTGAATTTTGATAATATACTACAACAATTGATAGGTATTGAAGTGTATTTCAAGCCATTGGAAAGGAAAATCGATTGGCAATAATGAAATAGAAATAAAAAAACAAGCTAGCAGCTATATAGGCTTCTAGGAAGAGCCGTTTGGATAGCAGCAAAAACAAGAGACTAGCACCTACACGATTTGTAGAGGAGAGAAGGCATTCAAATTGGAGACTGGAGCAGATATTTCACAGATTAGTCACAGAGCTAGGTAATTTTATCCAACGAACCTGCACCATACAATCTAGATGCCACATCGGGGTATTATATAGAGTTTTCTTGCAAACGCTTATAGCAGTAATTTTCTGCTTTGTTATATATATATATATATTTATATAATTATTTCATGTAGGAATAGGTAGTTTGAAAGAAAATTGCGGAGTTCTTGTATGCGATAAATGAGTCTTTGGGTATATTAGCAATACTTAAAACCTGCCAAGACTATCTACACGTTATGTCATATATAACTATATAAGGAACCTTTTTAAGACTCACATTTACAAATTCGTAGACTAATATCACACTTGGCAAGGAATCTTTCAAGACTTCTACAAATGCCAAATTCTATAACATCCTGCTTCAGAGGAAAAGTAAAGTTTCACCGCAGAATAATTTAAGAATTTAGCTTATTTATTCTCGGCTCTATGAAGTTGCTTACAAATTTTGAGCTGGCATAACAATTGTGTAACTCATTGAAAAGTGTGCATTAGTCAAGTAATGACTGACAAAATATTCTATTTAAACTAGACAAATCTAGGAAATCATGTTTTTGATATTTGATAAGAAACTCTACTAACCAGTTGCGGTTCCCTGAGGTCTGTTTTCTCTAAAATGTCCTGACATTTTCAAGTCAGATATTTTCCAAGGCAAACACTTATTCTTTTATTTCTGACTTGACAGGCTCAACTTCTCATCATTGCAGGAATGCAAAATGCATAGAGTTAGTTTAGCCTTTTATAGGAACATTGGAGACTAAGCCAATTTGGACCATCTAAAATAGAAATAATAGGCTGGTAGAGATTCAATTGATCTGTCTCTCCAATTAAGAGTCATACCTTTAAATTTGCAAATTATAAAGATGAAAACTGAATTCGAATCTTAAACATTTCATCTATGCAGGTTGTTCCATAGTTGCGAATAGTTTCAGCAAGATTATATCCAATGGGTGTAGAGGGATACTATTGATGCATTTTATTTCAATGGAAGTGGTTTTTGCAAGGTTGAAAGGTGGAACACTATTATCCACATTTCCTCATTTTGAACATTCAGCTAAGGCATTCTATCAAACAGTTCCATCTCTTGCATTCTATCTTCCAGTGCATTTTTATTATGATTTCATTGATATCCATAACCTATTCCAATACGTCCACTTTAGCATACCAAGGATTATGCTGGAGAAGGTTATCATATCTGCAAATTTAGCTTGAAATGGTTTTTCCTTGAGAAGCCATAGGCTATTTTCCATCTCATCAATGAAGTAAGAGACGTTAGGATGTGTATTTATTTGCAAGGAGCACCCACTTTTATTCTTTGTGGGAAAGATGGGCCTAGAAATGGTTCTGTGGGCATGGTACTGTAGAAAATTCTAAATTTCTATACAAAATGTGGAAGCATAGACAAGTTTGTTTTCGCATTATTACAGTTATTGTTAGTGGGAGGCGTTGAAGCTTTGGACTGCGATAAATGGCATTCATAAACCTTATAAACAAATGACAGATGTATGGATAGGTCAGCGAAGATGGAATGGAGACCAAACGGAATCGAATTGCCTGAATAAGATATCGGTTAGGGGGGGTAAAAGTTTTCTGTTTTAAAACAACATTATTGCTCATGAAGGAAAACACCTCAAGGGGAGGGGAACATCTATTCGATCCAGCTGAAGTAAATGGGGAAAGGCAACGAACTGTTTATAAAATCACAGATACATTAGAAAATAAGGGGCGAGGCTTTGGTCCAGAGGGAGGAGTGAATCGGCACAAGAGTTTCGATTGTGGGTTGCGCAGATAGTGTGGGCATCGGTCAGGAGAGGCCAAGAATCGACTTGAAGAAGAATAAAAGGTGTGGGATTGAAACCCAAGGCTTAGCATAATTCAAATGGCAACAGTCAAAACAGTCTAAAGCAAACCAAAGACAACACCAAAAGATTGCATTCATGTTAGAGCAAGACGGACAAAATCCTACATACAGTTTCAGAAACCGTAAAATATGATCCCTAAATTTGCGAAGGAAACCATACCTAAATGCTGTCCTCTTTAATCCTCTTTGAGATTGCCCAGAAGAATGTCTTCTTTTCCTCAGTCGAACTTGGCTGCGTATAGTAGTTTTGTTTCAGAAAGAGCGGATTTATTTTTTATTATACTGCAATAGATGTGGGAATTGAAAGGTCAGGTGCATGTAATACCTGCAGCGGGCACGCTTTCTTCTCAGCAGAATGCCACGCAAAGCCATTGCAGGTCACAGCTGTCAAGGTGGGAAATGTGCGCCTGAGATTTTTCAGAGTATGAAAAAGAAAAGATCACTGGGAAAATTACCAACAGCCAATCAAAAATTAGCATTAATCATGAAAAAATGAAATTTAATAGCAACTTCCTTAAAACCATAGCTTAAACGAGGAATGCACGATTGTCCAGGGGAAAATTAATTGAAATTAGCCTAGCGAAAACATTAGTCTCCGCCTTAAAGGCGGGGACTAATAAAAAGTAAAATCAATATTGAACTAGGAACTAATGTATGTAAGTGCTAGTAGTATAACACATTTGAATTGAGGTTGCATTATAGTCATGAATTACTTGAACACCACTATGTATTGACTTCTCAAGAAAACATAGTGTTCCT
The DNA here is from genome assembly GCF_030272615.1 of Cryptomeria japonica. Classification (NCBI taxonomy): domain Eukaryota; kingdom Viridiplantae; phylum Streptophyta; class Pinopsida; order Cupressales; family Cupressaceae; genus Cryptomeria; species Cryptomeria japonica. The sequence continues at coordinate 14,719,363 of NC_081415.1, read as the reverse complement.
AAATTGCATATTGAAAAATGGTTATAAAATTAAAGCTAAACATTATATAATTATAAAATAATTTTGAATTCTAAATACTTTATAAAAATTATTAGTTAATGTTTGTCTTAATTTTTTTCTTGAATCATGTAGATTGTGTTTAACTTTTGTTGGGTGGGTTGTTGTTTATGGAAATGTTTAGTATATTCATTAATAGGTGAACTTCAAGCTTTGATCGTGTGAATGAATGAATCAATAAGTTTCAAGTTGAGTGAAACTAATAAGTTCATCTTTCAAATATTAGGAGGATGAGGTCTTAAAAGATATTATTTTTTTAGTTGGTAAGCTGATTTGTTTTGATCTAGTGACCATTTTTAGGAAAAAAAATGTTTGATAACTTTTTTTGTATGTTCTTGTGAATAAGGTGCTTCCTTCTATTACCTTATCCTCTAATGTAGGTGATGCTAAGGTTCAAGTAGATTAGTGCAATAGACAATATTAAATGTAATAAAGAATAAATGACAAAAACAAGAATCCACAATAACACATAAATTTAGCATGTATCACTCAATGTAGGTAACATCCATAGAGAAATAGCCCTCCTGTTTCCTTTTATTCTGATGAAATTTTACATTCTATAGCAACTTATTTATCAAGATTTTTAGTGGCTTACAAAGGTCAGTTAACATATGAAAATAAAAGTTGAATCCTTTATTAGTACTTGCCCTTAGGCAATACTCTTGTACTTATTCTTTTTCCTTATTAATTTAATTTAATTTTTTAATTTTTTCCAATTAATAAATTACATCATAATTATTATTAAAACTATACTAAAAACAAAGCGAGTACTAGCCACTATGTGGCACTTGTTAAATAATGAAAATTTTTTGCTTTAGGAGCATGCCCCCAAAAACAGCGTATATAAGAACTATTTTTTTTTGTACCAAAGAATTTATATGACTAGCCATTCCACCTTTGAAGGCATGGTCAAAATGGGATCTAAAAATACTAGGGGTAACATTGATCTCATAATGATTGATCATATTTAAGGTGATGTAGTGGCAGTTATAGTTATTTCTACTATGAGGCACGACTTTGGTAGATTGCATAGAACTAATTCTTAGCAATAAGGATAGGAGGGTAGAGCTTCATATTGAAAATACTTATATTGAAGATACTTATATTCCCTCTTGCATGCTCCAATCTGATTCTTCACCTAAAAGGAACAAGAAGAAAATAAAGAAGGATGCAAGTAGATTTGATAATCTTTTGTTTTCTTTCAAAAATGACTTAGGGTCTAAATATTGTTGTACAAGCATATTGGATAATTATCATTAAAAATTTATAAATATAAATAACAAAAATAAATTAATGCTCTCTATAATGATTTGGCTTTAAGCCTCCTGGATTGCAGATATCTAATCATTTCTTGCTCCTATTAAAAAGTTCCTGTATGTATTTTTTTTTAAATTCCTTTGTTGTGATATTATGAACTATTTGTTGTTGTGCTGCAGTCTACTTGCTACTTGTTTCTTGTTTTTCTTTATTAATTGATTAGATTGTATTAATGTTTTTTATCTTTTGAAAAAGAAACTTTTTCCCATTTTAGTCTTCCCTGATAAGTTTTTGGAATCTATTTTATACTATATTAAAAAACATGGCAACATCGTAATATTCCCATTTTATCAATTGACTGTTTATGATAGGTAAATCTTGTGATAAAATCGGTGGAACTATTCCTCTCCATGCTTGCCTTATCCTTTATCTGATGAAACACATTCAATGGACTTTTTATTATTCTCAGAGAACAAAATGGAGCATTCATTCTAGCAACAGAAATAAGCCTACGCTATATCAACGAACGGAGTAGTAACAGTTGTTAAAATGTCCCTATAATTCATCAGTCCAGAATAATAATGGTAAGAAATATCTGAAAAAAAAATTATAACTTGTCAAATAATTTTTCAAATTTGTAAGTATGATTGATTCACTTTAACTAAAAGAAAGGCATATAAAATTTTACAATTTGTAATCAAAATATAACTATTCAAAAAAAAATCAAAACTTAAAATTAAAAATACCAAAGAAAACTAAATAACTACATATAACCATTGAAAGATCCCCATACACTCAACCTCACCATAAAATAAAATTGTCACATTTTTGATACTAAAAAGAGAGGCTACTCAATTAAAACCTGCCAAATTGCTTTTCTTTTCGATTTATTCTCAATGTTTTAATCATCCTTCGACTTAAACTTGAGCAAATAAAACTTATTCTTGGAAATCTCATTCCAAAAGCAGCTTAGTGGACAGGAAAGGCATCAGGTCAGATTACCATTTAAAAGAAAAAAAGAAGAAAATGCTCAAATAGCTTCACCACAGAAAAGTTGAAGAATATGCTGTCATGGAACAAATAATTCCACAACTATGCCATCAACTTTAAGAAACAGAAAAAATTCATTATTATCTTAAATGTATTCCTCTTATGTCATGGTTGGTGAGTCTTCTCATTCAAAAGATTGAAGCTTGGATCATTAAAGAAGACTCCTTTAGGTATAAGAATTGACAAAAAAAATAAAATAAAGTATATGATTGTGCATTCCCTCCAATTTTCTATATTGGAACATTGTTAATGAAAAACAATTGTTAATTTTGAATTTTGATTTTTACATAATTGAATAGGTCCATAATCCCTCTTTTCTAGACTTTTTCTCTCTCTTTTATAGACTTTTCTCTCAATGTGTACTTTACTTTTCTTTAAAAAACTAAAAGGTGGAAATATTAGGAAAATCTCATAAATCAAGGGAGAAGTAACATGGGGTTATATTTTGGTATTCCGGCTAAATTTGCTGAAGCAATGGAAAGAATCCAGAAGAGATTTTTATGGTCAGGAGTGGAAGAAAAAAAGAGAATACCCTTGGTTGCTTGGGACAAAGTGTGTAGACCAAAGAACAAAGGGGGGTTGGCGATTAAAGCTCTAAAAACCTTTAACAAATCTCTTCTTGCTAAACAATTATGGAGAGCCTATGATACTAAGAAAGATTGGAATCAAATTTGGTTTGACAAATATATTCAGAATCAGCCTATCCAAGGGGTCCTTAACTCTAAAGACATCCCTGTTGGATCCTTCATCTGGAATAGCATTACTAAATCCATAAAAGTGGCAAAAGCTGGGGCTAGATGGGTCCTTGGAAAAGGTGACAAAATAAGGTTTTAGGAAGACCTCTGGATGAAGAATGAAGCTCTTTATGATCAAAACAACAGTCAAATTATTGAGGAGTGTAAAAGGAGGTTTGGGCTTATGGTGTGTGACTACTGGAAGGAGGACAAGTGGGTTAGGCTTGATGACATTCATTCTAGATTTTCCTCCCTCTAGAAGGAGTTGCTATCCTTTTCCCCTAACAAACACTATGATGATGTATTCCTCTAGAAAAGTGATCCTAAAGGTGAATTTACGGTTGCCTCAGCCTATAAAAACACCTTTTCTCAAACCAGCAATCCCATTTGGAGTAAAGTTTGGAACGTTATTTTGATCCCTAAAGTCAACATTTTCTTTTGGCTTGCTTCTCGTAATAGTACCCTTACTCTTGACTATTTAATCCGAAGAGGTTTCAAATTCCCTAATAGATGTGAGCTATGCCAGAAGGAGGGGGATTCAATTGATCATCTCTTTTTTCACTTCTCTTTTACCTGGGATATTTGGTTCAAAATGTTTGAAAAATGGAAAATTAGTTGGGTTATGAACAAGAGTATCAAGGATATTATCTGGCAATGGAATTTTCCAACCAAATTCCAAATTATCTTTACTTGGAGCTCAGAATGGGTGGTAACCTAAACAAGAATGAGCCTCCAAGATGTGAAAATTGGAAGAGTGAATGAAAGGTTTGGAGAAGGCTCCACAGATATGGCTTCACTGACTATATGGAAAAGCTTCATGGAAGCAGAAACTCTGTGTCTTATGGTTTTGCTAAAAGCTAGAGTAACAACAAAGTCACCCTATTCGGGGAGATTTGGCAAATCGATGAAAACATGGTTGCAGAGGTCAACGCGTCTCTAGACGGAGTGGACTAAATTCTATAGGGATCGGAAGTATGCAGCTGAAGCTTTCAAAAACTTCCTGAAGTCGGAGGATGAGAAGGGCAAGCTTGTGAAGAAGGAAAACATCTCTTACTACACTCCCTAGCAAGTAAAGCCTTTTTGGCAAAAATTTCTAAGGGGTTTAATGGAGTATTTGACTGTGGATGGCAGATTTACGAAAAATTATAATTATCATTTCGCTATCCTGAACCATTTCTGTGGTGGGGCTAAAATATCCCTACCCTTCTATTTAGCATCCTCTCTAAATGAGAGCCTTGCAGACCATGCTAAAAAGCCTAACTCTTACCCTTTAGCCCACCAGGGGCTCATACTGCTAATATATGAACATCTAAAGGACAAGGCTAGGGCAACTAAGGATGACCCTTTGATCACTAATGCTCATATCTCTGAGAGCTGCAAAGACTCTGACTTGAATGGGGATCAACCCAACACCCCTACCCACAAAAAAAGGAAAGCTGAAACAAAGCATGAGGAAAAGGAGGTGCATTGTGATGAAGAAGAGGAAAAGGATAAGGATACTGATACTGAAATGGAGCAAAATAAGGATGAGAACTATGGTGAAGGGGAGGAAGGGGGTAGTTCTGAAAACCCTCACTCTAACCCTAAGGGCTTGAAAAGTGAGAATGTTGCTCTGAATCCTAAGGAGTATGACAACCCTAACTCTGAGGAGATTGAACAGGGCAAGGACTCTGCGACCACCATCTTGGACACTGCCCATAACTGCACTTTGGAATTCTTCAATTTCCAGAAATGGGTTGTCGAAAACATCACCAGTATGCAAGGTAAGCAAAGGGAGCTGGAAGATAAGATTAATAAGCTGATTAAGATTTTTGACTCTGGGAAACAAAATGACGATATAGAAAATAGTGAAGCTGAGGAGGAAATGGAGATGGAGGACTGGTTGGAGAAAGATCTGATCAAAGGGGACCTGAAACATTTGGAGGATGTTATTAGAACTCTGAAAGAGTAGGTGGAGGAGGACAAAGACAACATCAACACCCGGATCATGCATAATGAGAAGGCTTTGAAAAGCCTCATGAACCATAGCCTCCAAGTCCTTAAAGTTTCTTCCTAGAATATGAACGCTTTGGTGGATCATTTGGAAAGGAAAAATCAGGATAAGAACCTGGTAATTATAGAAGATGCTCCAACCTCTAGCCCCACCCACCAGAACCCTAGACATAGAACTAGGTAGACCACTATTGGGAAGGACACCGAAATGAAAGAGAGCCAGTTGGGATAGGAAAACAACGACTTGAGGGAAGTGGCCAAGGTGATGATGCTCTTGGTATAGAATGCTCAGGAAACTATATTTAGGTGATTGCCTTTTATATTAATCAAAATGGAATTAAAAGTGTTATAATCAATAATAAATTGTTATCCTCAATTTCATGAGTTAGATGAAATTGATATAACTTCTCCTTGAAATTTTACAACTAAGAATGTAGATCTTGAACCTTGAATCTCATTGCACCATTAGCAACTTTTTAAATATTGAAGGACTAGGTTAACTTCATAAGGTGAGACTCAATGGAATCTATTTCATGTTTAAATTGCTTTGTAGACACAGGCCACCTCAAACAATACCTATACAACTATGTTGCATTATCCATCATTTTTCTAAAATTAATCAAATTCAACTAAAGATCATGATGTGCCTTTAGTCACTTTTCAATCATTTTCTTTATCACATTTACCTCTGTGAAAGGTTCACTAGAAGCACTATCATCACTACCAACTATAGAAATATTCTCAATTAGCTATTCTATCAATACTTTTGGAAGAATATTGATCAGCAAAATTTATGGGAAGAAGATTGTTTCAAAGCCTGCTTAAAGGTAGCTTAATCGTAAGAGGGAATAATGAGATACAAATCACTGATACTTTTTAAGCCATCTGATCTCGCAAGCATCTCAAGTACCAGGTATCTTCATCAAAAGATCCTTCCTTTGAAGAAGCAGAAGAATCAATCACCATCTTTCTTTCTGTAACACTTTTCTACACATTGACCTTCTCTAATTTTTCTTCATCATTTTCAACAATAACCTCCTCTATAGATTCCTTTGATACACATTTATCTCTTGAAAAAGAAGAAGAAGCACAAGCTTCTCTAGATGATTTCCTTGATTTCTTTCCTTTCACGACATTCCCAATCTTGCTAGGTCTCTTTTCAACACTACTACCCATAATCTCATCATATGTTCCAAATCTTTCTTTATTACATCTTTTAAAATTTTAGGGAATATTCCCACAGTACTCATGCATTCATGTGTGGACACTTCATAAGGAATCTTAACCACCCATGAAGTCCTTGAAATAGTGTCTTCAATGAAATAATTGTGTTTGTCAACTAAGAAGGTAATATCATCCTTGTACCATTCAACAAATTTTGGAGAAATATGATTCCTCACAATCATCTCTATGTACATTGAGAAAATAAAATACCAATCACACAATGAGTGATTCATATTGAAAGAAAATAAAAATTAGTCTTCATCAATTTTAGGATATCCAACAACTTCCACCTCAACAATTCTTACAAATCATAGTCAGAATTTTTTTTACCATTTTCTAGGCCACTTATATCAACATGGAAGAATATGATCCTTCATGATACCTATAATAAACCTTGTATGAAATTACCATAGTCATACATGATTACCAAGTCATCAATACTGTCAATTTGAATGGCCCTCTTATCAGACACAACACCAATCAACCTGTTCACCTCATTATTCTTTACAAATTTTAAAGCAAGCACAGTTGTAATCGAGCATAAACCAGTCATATCCCTTAGGGATTCTTTTGAAATAAAATATGGTTGATCTAACCTTAAACAATCTTCATGAATTATTCTTATAACTATGTTAATTATCTCTTCATCATTAGACATGCAAAAATTACTCCAATCATCCAAACCCTTATGCCCTAAACTAGCATACTCCGCCTTAAGTATTTTTGTACCATCTACTAGATGAATCTTCCTAAAATCATTAAGCTTGATGTGATCATACTCTTCCAAAGAAACTTTAATGGAACTAAAAATATATTCTTTACATACCAATTTGTCAGGAACAACAAAAAATGCACCATCATCACCAAAATAAATGGTCAAATCTTAGAACGAGGTCTCACCTCACTATTGACATTAAGAATTTTAGGATTTTCAATTAGAAAATATCACAAACAAGAGAAATAATTTTGATTGATCTCCTTCACTTATCTTCTCACTTTGCAACTCTATCATGTTTACAAATGAATTCCAAGAAATAAATATATAGTCGTCATCTAGGGTTTTCTCAAAAGGATGATACATGTATACTCAAAGTCACCAGAAAAGTTTCAAACCATAAAAAATTTTAGCATCCACCAAAAAATTCTTTCACACTTTTTCCATGTTGAGAACAACTCAACATTAAACCAAGAGGGGACAAAAGATGTGTTAAGCTCTCCCTCTTAGACAAAATTGTCTGAGCTAGTTGTCGGAAGAAGGGTATGCACTGATAGAAAGTGTGGATCCATCCTCAATATTTTTAGTAATCTTAAAATCATTGTTTTTTACCCATGTCATCTTCATCTTCTCATTTTCTTAATTTAGATCAATTTTCTTTTCCATATCATTAGATTTGTTAGTAATGCTTTTGCAATGTTTCACAATGTGTCCTATTCAATTACAATTGTAGCATACCCAGTCTTTCTAAGATTTATTGTCATTCATTCTATTGTTTTTTAGCCTCTAATTTATTCTACAATCAATAGCTTTGTGCCATAGGTCTTGCAAACATAACAAGTTCCATATAAATTTTAACACCTTTGCTTGAATTTAAATTTTCTTCTTTATTCCAATTCATCCTACTTTGACACTCACTTGCCTTATGACCAATTTTGTTATAGTAATAACATCTTCCATTAAAAAGTTGATTTCTGATTTTATTTCTGCATTCACAAGATCTATGCCCAAATTTATTACATGAAAAATAGTTACCATTAAAAGATGAAACCCTGGTAGGAACAGAAGGAGGTCCTCAAATTTTCCTTGAATTTCTAAAGCTTTAGTTTGGTGTGAATTTTTTTATTTGTTTTCTAGAGTTCAAATTGATCTTGTCTTTTCCTTTGTCCTTTTGTGAACATTCACCTTCTTAAAAGCCAAGTCCACTCTTGTCTTTATTTTTTTTATGAGAAATGAGAACAACATCTAACACTTCATTTCCACCTTTGAGTTTTAATACATTATCAATATAATCCTTTGCATCTTTCAGTTCCTCCTTAATTTTGTTGATTTCTTCTTCGAGCCTTGAATACTCTCTATTCTTCTCATGAAGCTTTATTTCAAACTCATTAATTATCTTCTTTCCTTTATCAAGAAAACTTATCAAAAAAGAAATCTTGTCAACTATATTTTTAGTTTTTTCTCTGGTATCATCCAGTTGTACCAATGCAAATCATAGTTTTCCTTCCTATAGCATCCTAAAATTGAACCCTTGTACAATGTTGACCGTATTGGGTCCCTACCTTATATTTTTCACCCCAGGCCTTATTGGGACCTAATTATTCTCATATCTCTTAAGAATGACATTATTTTTTACCTTTTTCATCAGCTAGGAACCTTGTCCTAGCCCCCAAAATTGGGTAGACCAGAGTACCATGCCCTAGTCCTAATTAGAACCAAGGCACCATGCTCTGGTCCTAATTAGGACCAAGGCACCACACTCTATTCATCCCTATTTTGGGCCTCATTCAAACCCTTTTCCCTATTTCAAATTTAAGCAAGATTCCTAGATCTATGTCAGCTCATGCCAAGAAATTAGCAACTTTTCTAATGGGCAAGTGTAAAAGGATGTTTTTCCCCTCTCGTTTGGAGATCACATAAATCTGAAAATCATTATACACACATGAGATCAAGCATTCAAACAATTGAGCAAGTAATCAATCTTCCTTCAAGCCTTGGAGCAACAACAAAGTCAAGATTCAAGAATTGAAGTGCAGATTGACATCATATTTTTTCAAAGACTTCATGAAACCCTAATCCCTTATGGAGACAAAAAAACTTCACAAAGAGGTATCATTTGATTTTTAGTCATTATTCAGTATCTCACTCAAAGGGAGAATCTTCATTTACAGCAATTAAAACTCATCCAATGAATTATGATGGTTGATTATTGGTTTAGGGTTGTCCTCGATGGCAACTCTTCATGAGATTTACATCCTATAATCATAGTGAAAGTGTATGTCATTTGGTAGCCAGTTAAACAATATTTCAAGATGAGCACAATAGTTTTGGTCTGAAAGCTTTTCAGTGATTGCAGAGTCATGAATCGTGTATGTGTTAATTGAGACAACATAAAGACACCATTTTATTATTGTTTTGGTGATCCAAATTTATCTTTGGTGATCCGATCAATCCAACATGTGACTACATGTTACATTAGCAGGCCAACATGGTAAATGATCCATTTTGTGATTGTGGATATATAAGACCGGTGTGGATGATCTCTTTGTAGAATGATATGATTTTATGCGAGAAAGTGGTGATCGAGAATCCATTGTAGCATAGTTTCATGTGCGCATTCTTGATTCGGTCGCTGATCGAGACAGTAAATAGGGTAGAATAGTGCTGAATAATAGAGGTGATTCAGTCGATGTATTTGGCACTCAATTGGAACTCATTCAAGCATTGTAGATGCTAATTTGGAGTTTACTTTTTTGTAATTCATCATTGTAATTAATCAGTAAGGCAATGAGACTTCTGGGGTTGTGGCCCTCATTGTATTTGAGGAGTAAGCTCTAGGAAGTGTGCTTGAATGCCTGTGCATTCCCCATATTGTAATATTGTTTAGCTACTAGCCATAGTGGAATAATATTATGGGTTCAAATCCCACTATGGTTTTTCCCATTTGGGTTTCCATGTAAAAATCTAGTGTTATGATCTTGTAGTTGATTGTTTTATGTTCCTGCATTTCAATTTCATCTGTATGCTCCTGGTGCTTCAAAGTTAAGTTTGAAAATTTGTTAACTGGTAGATCATTGATTCAGCTGCCCCCCACTCAATGATCCTTTATTCCAACAGGGAGAGTATAATGGTGAGACCTAGAGCTTGGGGAGAGAAATGTGGGTAAGTAGATATGGATGGAGAGGTAGAGAGGTAAAGAGGGAGGGATGGAGAGACTTATAGAGAGAGAGAGGGGTATTGATGAAGATAATAAAGAGAGGATAAGAAGGAAAGGCAAGGTAGAGAGGAAAGGAGGCCATGAGGAAGTGAAAGATAAAACCTCAACTATACATTATCAATCATAAAATCTAAATTTTAATCCTTAATAGAGATATGATATATGAGATAGAGAGAGGTGGAGAGGGAGGGGGAGAAATAGAGAGGGGTTAGATAGAGATATAAGATACCTAGATGGGGAGAGAGAGGTGAGAGACCTAGATAGGGGGAGAGAGAGAGGGTTGATATAGATGGAGGATAATAGAGAGAGGCTGGTAATGAGATATGGATGGAGATGTAGAGAGGTGGAGAGGGAAAGAGGTAGAAACCTAGAAAGGGGAAGAGAGGGTATGATGGAAATTTGATAATGTAGATAGTGGAGAGAGAATAATAATTCATAAGGAAGGGGGAGAGAGATGGGGGTAAAGAGGGATTTGGAGATAGAGAGGGAGAGTAAAAGAAAGGGAGGGAGATAACTAGAAATGGGAGGAGGAATAAGAGGAGAGATGAAATAATATATAGAGAGGAGTAAGAGGGGATTGAGGGAGAGGTAGACATGGAGGGAGTGAAATACCTAGGGAAGGAGGAGATAGAGAGGTGAGGGGAGAGACAGAAGAGAAGGAGAGAGTTCAGAAATAGATAGGCTTAAAGGAGGAGGGAGAGAGAGTAGGAGAGAGAGAGAGAGAGAGAGAGAGAGAGAGAGAGAGAGAGAGAGATAACTAGAGAGGGGATAGATAGATAGGTGAGATAACTAGAGGGGAAAAGAGAGATGAGAGACCTAGATGGTGAGAGAGGATTGAGATAGATAGAGGGGGATAGAGAGAGGTGGCTAATGTGGTATAGTCATGGTTAGGAGGGACCCCAATGAGATCTATCTAGACCATGCAGCAAGAGTAAAATATAATGAAAGCAAGACAAGATGATGGAGGCAATGTAGAACTGATTGATTGTATCATGAAAACTATTTACAATCTACTAATAACATGCGAGATGGAAGATTCAGTTCACTAGCCTAATACAAACATGCTCAATTACTGTTTGGGTCTACTTTGGACTTCTTAATCTCAAGATAGATATTCTCGGTTCTAAAAACTAATTACTACAAGATAAATTACATTGATTTATATGGTCTAGAGGGATTTGGCTCGACCCAAAAGAATCAAACAATTATAAACATGATGAAACATGTAAAACCACCAAGTCAGCCTTTGCTAATAAGAGTCCTTCGGAAAATCCATAGGATGAAGTGTGGATCAAAAGGAAGGTCGACCACATGCTAAGGAATATTGGAACAACACATTGAGGGTCCGCAAGCAACAAAATGAATCCAGAAGATTCGCCAATCGCAGGATAGGTTCAAGTGGTTCTGGAGTTCTAAGCTACAAATCTATTTCAGAATCCGGAATCCGGAATAGATAACTTGCCAGAATAAGGTAGATGATTATGTCCTTGATCAAAATCTAGCTCCACAAGATCCACAAAGAAAATGAAAGAAAATGCAGAAAGTAATGTTGAAACGTCAAAACAAAAGACAAACTGAAGAGAAATATTTTTGGCTGACGCAAGATTGCCAAGAACCAGGGAATCTTTTGTATCATAACAAGACATAGATGTAGAGGTAGATAGGTGGAGAGGAAGGGAGTGAGAAACATAGAGAGCAGAGAGAGAGGTGACGACCTAGACAAGAGTAGGGTAGTGAGATAGATATGGGGGTATGCATGGATGGGGAGATGGAGAGGGACAGTGGAAGAAAGGGAGGGAGATACGTAGAGAGGGGAGAGAGGTATAAGAAGAGAGACACAAGAACAAAGAGAGGAATAATAGGGGATGGATGGAGAGGTAGACATGGAGGAAGTTTCAGGAGAGAAAGAAGAGAATGAGAGAGTTCATGAATGGATAATGGTAAGGGGAGAGGGAGGGAGTGAAATAGAGAGTGGACAAATATATAGGTGAAAAACCTAGAGGGGGAGAGAGGTGAATAATGATATAGTGAGGGAGAGGCAGTGAGGTAAAGAGGGAGGGAGAGACCTAGATATGGGGAGAGAGAGGATGGAAGGGATAGGTAGTGAACAAGAGAATGGAGAGGGAGGGGAGAGAACAATAGAGGGAGAGAGATAGGTCTAGAGTTAGGGGAAGATAAAGAGAGTGCGATATAGAGGTAAATAATTCTAATAGGAGCATGCTGATTACTGAAGTTTGACATTTTGATTATTGAAATTTGATTGTCTAAAAATTTATATGATCCTCTAGAACCGAGAATCTACGTTATAATTCCTATATAGTTGAAACCACTCTCAAGAATCATGCCAATATATACATGAAATATAACTTAAAGTATAAGAAATTATACTTCAAATTTTATATTTCATGTATATATTCTTCTCTAGGGATTGGATTTGGAACATTTACCCTTTCAAAACCTCTTCCACAATTTCCAAATGCATAACATTTGGCAAGTACCAAATTTGGCATGCACCAAATAGGGCGAGCACTATATTTGACATGTGCCAAATAGATTGCATTGGAATACACTAGTCCTTTGGGTTGGATTGTAATTAAAGGGAATCTAACCCAAAGGGTTGGATGACCATTTCAAGCCTAAGACATGTTTTTGTTAGAAGATTAAAAAAATTCACATATTTTTTGTCGTGCTATCCACAGCTTTGCACATGTTTCAATGAAAATTAAAAAAAACACCAAAGTGACCTTAAGATCTCTCTTAGCTATCATCTTTAATTTATTTTGTTAGTGTGTCTTCTTTTGGTCAAAAACCAACATGTACTATTTTGGGTATATTTTTTTACACATTCATTGGATTTTGAAACCACTTACATTTTTAGAACTTCATTCCACACACCTTGAAAAAAAAGATTTTATTTTTTATTAATTTACAATGATTTTAGGGGGGAGCACACTCAAACTTCTATTTTTCAGGATGTGTCCACTTCAAAAATTAGTAAAAAGGCATATAATCATAAAACAATTAGCCAAAAAATCTAGTATAAACTAAAAGGTGTTAGCTAATTTCTCACCTAAGTGATTTTAAAAATTCAAAAAAAGAGGTAGACATTTTAGGGGGCCCGCAATAGACGTTATCTTATGTTTTTTGCATAAAAAATAGGACCACTTTTTTTGGCCCCCCTTTTTGTAACCCTTAATCTCCACCATTTTTTTTTAAATAGTAGTTTAGAAAGTGGACTCGGAGTACTTTGGCTATTTTTCTTGTTGCATCTTCAAATTTGGAGTGTAACTATGTTCAATTTGTCATCAAATTTTAGACTTTGATGATTTTTTTAAGAATGTGGCATCTTAAGACCCCCTTTTGGTACCACATCTAGGTGCACATACCCATCTTCATCACATTGAGAAACTAGAAATGTTGAGTACCAAGAAATATTTCTCAATCATAAATACTTTGTGATGATAATTTATATTGTGTTGCTGAGGTGACATCTAATCATCATTCAACCTCTCAAGTTGTGCTACATCAACTCATCCAAGTTCACCGAACATAACTCATTCAAAGAAGGATCAAGTGACACATGACACTTCATCAAATATTATTCTATGTACCTAATCTATTTCATTATTGGTTAGAAATCAAAGGAGGACATGTGTCAATCTTATTGTAATTCTCTTATTGTCCAAGAAGTAGTTTTTGTAAGAAACCCTAATTAGGGTTTTATTGTTGAATCTCAGCCATTGATCTCAAATTGATCTAAGCCTTTGAAATGTAATGATATATCTATATAGTCTTAACTATCTCATTTATAAGGATTAATATTTTAGTAATAAAAAATAGTTAATAGTTAATAGTTAGTGCATAAAAAGTAGCTATAGAGTAGGAGAAAAGGAGATTGTTGCCAGAGCTTATTGTAATAAACATACTTTCTTCATTGAAGCTATGGTGGATTTTGGTGTGCTATTTCAGATTGTTGCATGGTCTCTACTTCTCATAGTGTAGATCTTAATTAGAAGAATGGAAGACATTATTGTTGATGAATGGTAAACCTATGTTTATACCACTTTGGAAGAATCAAGCTCTAGAGGGGCAAGGTTGGACGATACTGGTGGGAGAATATGGTCAGCCTCTAGTGGTGGTGATGGCTAGCCTAATTGTTCCAAGGATTTCCCTATTTGGCCGTGGTGATTACACCTATTTGAGACTCTAGAGATAGAGAGGAAGGAGAAATTGTTGCTGACAAGGGTTGGTCACTTCCTGATGTCACTCTAGACCTATTGACATATGGGGCCAAATAAATGACCATGACCCTACTCCACCACAGTCTGGGATTATGCCCTTAGACTTCAGTTTTAGCTTTTTGGACACTGCCCATATGAGCTCTAATAGATAACCTTGTGTCACATTACCCTTTTTTTGGATATATGTATTATAATTTTTAATCAATAAATACAATCATAAAAAAGAAACTTTAAATTAATTTACACTTAAAATAAAAAATACAAATAATAGATTTTCTTTCAGTGAAGTTTTAGCAGAGAAAATGAATGGTGATGGAACATTTAGAAAAAGATAACTACCCACCGGATTTGAAATCTTAAGGATTTTGTAGATTTTGTCTATTAAACAAAAGATCATTATGCTGGGCTTGGAACATGATGGCAGTTTTACATTTCTAATATCATCCAAATAATGACGGCAGTTTTGCAGAATTGATCAGGGTCTCCGGAGGAAATTGAAAAAATGAAATATGAAAAACTACAAACAAGATCCTCAAATGCAAATGCACAAGATTAAACCCTAAGTGAAAGGCAGCCAAAAATAAGAAACTGAGCCCCAACATTTCAATGCACAAAAGCGGAACGAAGGGACGTTTCCTGCTACCAACATCGCTACGGCTTCTGCTTATTGTGCAATTCCATGACCTACTTGTTTGCAGATTGAATTTTGGACTGCAAAAATTGGATTGCAAATTCTGGACTATGAATTTGGACTATGAATTCTGGACTGTGAAATTTGGACTGTGAATTTGGACTGTGAAATTTTGGACTGCGAATTCTGGAGTGAATTTTGGAGCGATTTTTTTTGGAGTGTTTGTTGCGGACTATGTGCTCTCCAATATCACCGGCATTGTCTTACATGGCCAACTCTACGAGGATGTGGAGGAGTTAATCTCCTCCACGTGGTTTGCATCTTCTTTCCGTGCCCTTATTACTATTTTGCATTTACTCTATGCCCTTATTACTGTTTTGCATTTACTTTCTGCTTGGTGCTTAATGTATTTTTTATGCACGTTAACCTAACCATTAATCACACCTCTGGTTGCTCGTGTGACTCCTCTGTAGCTTCCAATGGAGCTTGAGTCTGATGGCACTTCCATTAATTCTCCTCAACCCACCGAGTAGGCTCATTCAAGCCAAACAAAAACATTTGCCAAGACTACTAAACCTTCTGAGAAGGCTCACTCAAACCAAAAGAAAACCTTTGTCGAGACCGTTGCTCCATCTGCCCATGGAGTCCACCCTAGTGCAAGATTTTCTAAAACACCTAGAGGTGAATGACCCAATGAGGAAGGTAAGAGCCCTACTATGCCCTCGATTTCTTTCTGCATTTCGCCAAATGATGAAATGTTGAAAGAAATTGTTTCCAAAAAAACTAGGTTAAGCGATACTGCAATTTTTTTTGCTTGTGTTAATATTGAGAAATGCCCGCCTAGGAAATTCCTAGATGATTGGTTTCATAATCTTTGGAGTTTGAAGTTAGGGCTGAAGATTTCATTCTATAGGCAAGTCCAGAAAGGTCTGTATTATCATTTTTGATAATCATGAATCCTAAGTTGAAATTCTTAAGAGACAATACTGGACTATTGGGAACACCTCCTTTCATGCCCTAGCTTGGTCTTCAGAGGCGATCAATGAGAAAGTTCTTGTGCTCTCAAGACCTAGATGGGTCATCCTTAAGGATGTCCCTCCCTTCCTATGGCATTTTCTTCCCCAGGTATTGGAAACATTTGGGAGAATAATTCGGGAAAAAACGTGTTTAGTCCCTAACCTTGATGCAAAAATACTTATATCCATTAAACCTGGGGTCAACATCCCTCCTCTGCTAAACCTTAACATTGGTGATAAAAAATTTGTTTGCCCTATTGAAATACTTGGAGGATTCAATGCCTATTTTTTGTGCAAAAAAGAAGGGCATCTTTGGAAGAACTGCCCAATCATCAACCGGAGGAAACAAAAAAATAACACTAACCTAGCAGGAACATCTAAAAACCCTGGCTCCGATAAGGAGCCAATCCCTAATCCAAGAAACCTTCATTCTATTGGAAACAATGCCAACCTTAAAGATGATCCCTCCATAAGCTCAGCTCCTAGCCTCATCCCTGTTGAATTAAATCCAATGATTGTTGACACCACTATCGAACCCCTCAAACCTGCTTCCATTCCCTCCAAAATTTCTGAGGATTTGCCTTCTGATTGTTTTCAAATAGTCACATCAAGAAAACGGAGGTGAAAGAATGCCCAACAACTTGCCTTAAATCAAATCTGAGATGGTGATCAAACTGCTAATCAGTTGACTACCAGTAGCAAATACCCCATCACTATGAATGATGACATACTAAAAGTTTCACAAACTTTGACCACCTCCCTGGTTAAAAATATGGTTAAAAATTTAGAGAAGCCTGATTGTGGTGCTGGCGATGCTAGAATGAGCGATAACCAAGCAAAAATGGTGCTCAGGTCTAGGACCCCCAAACGATCTGAATCCACATTATTTGTAGAGGCTACCCTTGATGTTAACACCTCCAAACCCATTACTGCATCTTTGCTAAATGAAATAGAGGACAACCATATTATTGAAGTCATTTATGCTAATAAGGGACTAGAAGACATTAAGTCTAGCTTAATTCTCCTTGGCTTTCCAGGCTCCCAAGTACTTGGGTTGAACATTGTAGAAACTGCAAATGGTAAAATTGAGCTAACTGAGCTTAGTGAGGAAGAGGATGACCTCATGAAAGGTTCCTCCATGGCTAAAAAGAAAAGAAAGCCTTTTGGCTCCAAGAATAAGAAAAAGTCTAGAGATCAAAATGGTCTCCCAAACAGTCCCTCTTAATCCCCTTTTCTCATGAAATACATCTCATGGAATATTAGAGGCTTGGAGTCGCCTGATAGAAAGTTTGTTATTAAGAGGTTTCTAAATTGTCATAAACATCTAGATTTCTTGATGCTTCAAGAGCTTAAATCTGTTGAGTTCTCCCTTGACACTGTGCTTGATTTTATTTGGAGAGATGTGATCAAAATATGCACCAATCATCCTAAGGGAAAGGGTGGAGTTGGTCTCCTCATTAACCCTAAGTGGGAAAATCACATTAGGAATAGGGGCATCTCCCCTTCTAACATAGTGGCTTGGGCCTCCTTGGATATCAAAGGCTCCTATTTTGGGATATGTTCTATAAATGCACCTAATGATCATAGGGAAAGAGTGTCCCTCTAGAATTGGCTGGCAGCCCTTCCAAGTATCACTTGGGTCATGGCTGGAGACTTTAACATGATTGAAAACCAAGATGATAAGGCCGGGGGTATCCCTTTTGAATGGAAGTGCCAAGAGAAACCTCACTGGGATAGATTTAAACAACACATGAAGCTATTTGACCCCCTTGAGGGCAGCAAATCTGAATCCTCTGCCCTATGGTACACTTGGTGCAACTTTTAGCAAGGCCCCAGCCAAATTTACTCTAGATTAGACAAGTTCTATGTTAATAAAAATTTCTTCTCCTTCTCCCCTAACTACTTGGGGAACTCGGTGGTTGTTCTGCCAGTAACCTTATCTAACCATTTTCCTATCATTGTTGTCATCAATACTAGGAACTCCATCCCTAACAACAATCCTCTCAATAAGAAGTTTATCCTTAATACCTCCCTGCTAAACGACAAGGATGCCCTAACTACCATTAAAATGGTTAGACTCTTTAACATGCGCTCTCAACATCCCCAATCCCACACCCTCAAATGGAACATAAATTTCTCCTCTTGGCAAAAAATATTCCAAACTATAGGCCATAAGAAAGCCAAGGATCTCAGGCTTGTGGAAAAAACTCTCACTAATTGGCTCCACTCCTTGGAGCATGAAATACAATTACATCCTTCCTCCTCTGTCCTGGCGGAATGGGTAGCTTAGGCTAGAGACATTCTTAGGAAACATCAACAGGTCAAAATCAAGGGTGCCCTCATTAGAGCATGTAATCATTGGCTCAAATTTGGAGATAAAGGCTCTAAAGTCTTCTTCAATCTCCTTAAACAAAAACAAAATAGAGAAAAAATTGACAGAATCATAGTTGAGGATAAGGAACTCCTGAACATCAATGAGATCAAAGATGCTTTTGAAATGTTTTATAAAACCCCCTTTACCTCGGAAGATAGTGAAGCCTCAAAAGAGGCTAGAAACAGCTGCAGTAACATTATCCCAAAAAGAATCTCTGAGGCAGAAGCTCTTCCTCTCAAGACCAAAATCTCTATGACAGAAATTGGTGATTCCATTAAAGCCCTCAAGGATGATAAGGCCCTAGGCCTCGATGGACTTCCTACTGAGTTTTACAAAACCAATATTGAGTGGGTCACCAAAGACCTTTATGACATATACACCGAAGTGTTTGATAGTGGCACCCTTGGGGTGTCCATCAATAGGGGCATTGTTAAACTTATCCCAAAAGATGGGGACAAAGCCCTCATAAAAAATTGGAGGCCAATTACTCTCTTGAATGTTTCTTATAAAATCTTGGCCAAAGCCCTAGCCTCTCGCCTTGAGAAGATTCTTCCCAAGTTCATTTGCTCTACCCAAATAGGATTCATTAAAGGAAGTTATATCTTGGAGAACCTTGTCACTAGTTGGGAATCTATGGAATGGGCCAAAACTTTAAATCAAGATATTGCCATGTTCCATGTAGACTTTGAGAAGGCCTATGACAGGGTGGAATGGGACTTCATCCTCATGATGCTCAAAGCCTTTGGTTTCCCCAGCGAGCTCTGTAAATATGTCCAAATTTTCCTCAAAGATGCCTTTGCCCTGGTTGAAGTTAATGGATCACTTTCCCAATCTATTCCTCTTTCTAGATCCATTAGATAGGGTTGTCCCCTCACCCCTTCTTTGTTTTTCATTGCCTCAGACACCCTCTTTTACCACTTAAAAGATGATACCCTATCCCCTAAAGTTCATGGCATTATGATGCCAAATGACTCTGAATTTCTCAACATACAATTTGCTGATGACACCGTGCTCTTCTTGGAGCTCTCTAGGCATAACATTGACTCCCTCAATCAAAAGCTTGCAACCTTTGGTAGAGGCTCTTGTGCTCGTATCTCCAATTCCAAGTATATCCTACTTGAGTGGAACAAGGAACCCCTAGACTAGCTTCAGTAGGTTGGATACTCATCGGGAGGACCCAATAAAATAGTTAGGTACCTCGATATCCCTTTTTATGTCTCTCCCTCTCTCAAGGATATGTGGATTTGGGTCAAACAAAAGATTGACAAAAAACTTAATAAATGGGACAATAGGATTCTATCCCTGGCTGGTAGGATCCAAGTCTGCCAAAAAATCCTCTCCTCCTATAGTTTGTACTACTCCTCTGTCTAGATGTTCACTAACTACCAAGTTTATGAGATCCAAAAATCTACCAGGCGCTTCCTTTGGTCTGATGGTAAGGGTAAAAGAAAGGCCCACGTGGTCAAATGGCTCTGGTGCCACATAGATAAGAAACTTGGTGGGCTGGGACTTAAGGATCTTAGAATGCAAGGAGTTTCCCTAGCTGCCAAGTGGATATTTCATGCCCTGGAAGGACAAGAACCCTGGAAGATCCTTGTCAGAAATAACATACAAAATGGCATCCCCAAGTTTGGCAAATCTTGGAAAACCCTCCCCTTTAGTGATCTAATAGCAAGTGGATTCTCTGTCTCTGTTCAAGGAACTTGGGTGTTTAAATCCATCTGGAAAGCCTGGGAGCATTTGCGTAAACTTATTACCAACTCTAATATTGATTGTAATAATACTCTGCATGGGGAAAGGTCAATATGGTGGAATCTCTACCATAACTCTAAATCCCTCACTTCAACCCAAGGCTTCTCTACTAGGAATTGGTATAATAAAGGCATTAAATACCTCATGGACATCTTGGAACATGATAATCTCATCACCTGGGAGGACCTTAGCAATAAAGTCAACATCCTTGCCTCACATAAGAGAACCTACAATATGATTAAAAATGCTTGTGCTTGTCTAGATCTTCCTAGGAACACCGATGTAGATGCTCACAGATACCTCTCATTTCGATGGAAGGATGGATCCCTCCTCTCCAAGGTCAAAGCCAAGTCTATCTACAAACTGCTCACTCATGATGCCATGGTGATTGATCATATTAACTCCCTCTGGTATGTTGACCTTAATACATCTGCTTGGCAGAAAACATTTGAAAAACTATGGAAGTCCCCCATCCCCCCTAAAATCAAATGCTTCAGGTGGCAACTAATGTTGGATAGACTACCTATTAGGAATAACATTGGTGCCTTCGACCTATGCTCTATATGTAGGAAGCCTGAGACTATGCGACACATCCTTTTTTACTGCATTTTTGCTAGAGAGGTCTGGCTGATGTTTGGAATTTCCATTACTATACATGTTTGTACTCTTGATATTATTGATGGATTCATTCATGGCCTTAAGAAGGATGCTAACCTATTTTGGAAAATTGTCTCTTCTTTCATACTTTGGTTTATTTGGAAGCTTAGAAATGAGGAAAAATTCCAAGGTACCGATAGGACTCTTACTAGGTTTTTTAAGAAACTCACACATTATAAAATTGTTGTGCAGGTATGTTTTCTGATGAATGTTGAGAGCGAGAAGATGTTGCGTTTCCTTAGGGATGGCCAAGCAACCATGTTCATATACGAGATGAAGGATGGCTTTGAATGGGCTAGAATTGCGGAGAACCAAACTACATTTGATGAGGCTCTAAAGAAACTGACCAACGAACTGAGGGACAATAGAGGTCCCTAGTTTGGTAAGCTCGAAATGTTTACCCAGGTCCTAGAGCAGAAGAAGGTGGTGTGGATGGAAGGGCCACAAGGATGGAAAACATGAATGGAAAACCAGGATGAGATTTTGCAATAGGTGTCCAGTAGCCTCTAGTTGATGTATATGGTTCACTGTATATACTCTCTCTCGTAACTCTTTTTTTTTTTTGTAGGAGGCTATTTTTGTTCAGTCAGGTAATCCCACTGGTTAATGGCTAAGGCTTTGCCTCCCACCTCACTTTTGTATAAACTCTCCTTATTTTGGTCTCTCGATATTTAATATAAAAAAAAATAATAACTACATATAAACACTAAAAAGTTCTCATACGCTCATGCCCACCCTCAATAAAAAATTGTCACATCATATCAGATACTCAAATGAGAGGCCACTCAATGAAAACTTGGCAGTTTTATTTTCTTTTCGATTTATTCTCATTGTTTTCATCATCCTTTGACACACACAAACCATCATATCAAACATATTCTTGCAAATCTCATTCTATCATATCAAAAATATTCTTGCAAATCTCACTATTGAAAAGGTGATGCCATCAACTTTAATAATCACAGGAAGAATATGTTGTCATCGAACAAAGTATTCCATTTTATCTTCCATGTAATCCTCTTATCTTATTCCCATTATAAATGGTCAACAGTTTCATTTAATCTATACTACATGCTTTTCTGGTACAGTCACTTTCTTGCATGATTTAATGTTGCAGAGCATGCTATTGTGCCAAGAATGATTTTCCCACAGAACTGAAGTTAAAGTTATTTGCGGGGAAATCATTATTGGCATAGGAACCTGTTTTGCTTCTTACACAAGATCTCACATCAGGAGGGATCTAGTTGCTTGAAGGATACTCAAAGTTAAAAGATAGTTTAGTCTGATAGTTGTATTTTTCTTGAATTTGATATATATTCATTGAAAATTGTCACAATCATAAGAAAGTTTTGTATATTATTTTTAAAAGTTGTGAGAAAATTTGTATGAATTTATATTGAAGATTATAGATGATTTCTCATGGATGTACATGTGTAGTTGGTCATTTGTCGATGTTAGATTTTACAATTTTATTTATGATTATTATTCATTTGAATTCATGTTTAAATATTTATTAAAGTAGATATAGAGTATGCAACACTATTTGTAAAGTATTTTCTTATAAAAATGTCTGTATAGTCAATTATAATTAAAATACCATTTTGAAAGTAAATAAGTATTTTATAATGTATTTTTCTGGTTTATATATTAATAACATAAAAAAAAATTTATAATATTTAAAGTAAAATAATATATAAACCAGAAAAATACATTATAAAATACTTATTTACTTTCAAAATGGTATTTTGATTATAATCGACTATACAAACATTTTTATAAGAAAATACTTTACAAATAGTGTTGCGTACTCTATATCTACTTTAATAAATATTTAAACATGAATTCAAATAAATAATAATCATAAATAAAATTGTAAAATCTAACATAGATTATGTTGTTTTCAATGAAGAATAGTAAAGTTTAGTTCCTTGTAGTAGCTCATATATTAATAATCTTATTCCTTTACGTTTTAAATGTTTAAGAGAATGTTTGTTATTTAATAAAATTTATTTTAATTATGTAATTGATTTAAAATTGATACTAAAAATGCATATCATTTGTATAGAATATAAATATCATACATATGCATACTTTGAATTTTTCATGTTTTAGTTTAAATTGTCCTTTGAATGATATATTTAAAAAAGAGTGTTCAATAAAAGATAGTCTAATTTAGTAGCAACTTATCACAGCATTGAATTATATATCAAATGAAAGTAAAAATAATACTATCTTAGTTTAATTAACTTAAATTTATCTTCATAGGATTACAAAAGACTAATAATAATCTTAACTCAATACACATCCAAATTCCTTGTGCTCTATCAATGACTTCTTACAACAATAAATATCAACACTACAATGTTGTGAAAATGATAAAAATTATAAGAATTTTTCAAGGAAGATATTGGATTCAAAAGTGGTTATTCTAATGTTGAGGAAGAAGGAGAAAATCAAGAGAAATAATTTGAGGGGCAAGCTGAGGAAGATAGCAAGGATGATTATGAGGAAGACCAAAAAGGGGAGAGGAGCGGTTCTTAGTCAAATTTTTTGTCTAGCAAGGAAGAAGGGTTTCAGGATATAGGGAAAAAGACAGATAGTGAGGATAAATATTGTATTAATATTGTTTGGGTCTAGGTGGCATATTTACAAGTAAGAATGAGAGATCAAGAGACTAACTAGAAATCAATCATTGTTATGAAAAAATGAAAAGAATGGAGTTGACACTAGGTAATAACATCTTTGTGACTAGAGGGATAATGCAAAAGGCAATCAAGGGGATGATGTCAAGCCATTTCTAAATAAAAAAAGTAGAGCAAAAAGTAGGACAAAGATAAGTAGCCTTAGAGGATTGTGGATAAGGATAACAAATTAAAGATTAAAGATGATTGGAGGATTCGTTTGACTCCCTTGTAGAAAAATGGAACCTCATCAAATGAGGTTCTTTCATCCTTGTTGCTACTATTTCCTTTCTATTGTTTCTATGTTATGGTTTTTTGTTTCTCTAGTTATGTTATCTCTATGGGCCTTTGTTCTTTTTCTTAGTTTGTAATAGGCATGTATGCCACTTTGGGTTTCCTAGACTTCACCTATTTCCTTAGGCATGTGTGCCTATATTTGGGTTTTGACACTGTCCTACATTTCCATCATGTTTCTCTCATCTTTCTTTGATGTTGTTGTTGTGAACTTCAATAATAGAGCACTTTCCCTACTAATTTAATAAAAAACACTATAATGTTGCCTCAAGTTTTACACATAGACATGATTTAAACCCTTTCTAGCTTCTTCCTAATAACTACTTAGACATATATTTAAAGCTACCTTCAAGAGTTGTTCTCTAAATAATCCCTCATGAGTTTTAATTGCTTTTTAATAGAGAAAATTTGATGGTTCCATTCTCTCATTTGGACCTAGCATAGTACCTTAACATCTATTTCCTTTTCACTCTTGATTGAATAAACTTTGTTTTATCTTGGGCAAAATGTCCATTATTCTCTCTACAAGATAATAAGTCCTATTTAACTACACAACCAATACCAAATAGCCCAAATAAAAAGTAACTACCTATAAAATTATGAACAATTACCACCTTAAGAAAATATATAGTTGCCAAACTATAATAAGTTTTACTGTCATTATAGGAAGAATAATAGTTGTCCGAAAGATAATGACTAAATTCCTAATATCGCCCTAGTAAGAAAATAAAATTATATATCCCCATTACAAAAATAAATTATTGCTAAATGGAATAAGGTTGTTAATCATTGTTCGTGGAAAAATACATGTTTTGAGCTAACAAGCTAGAGTAATAAAACTATTTGACCTAGATAAAAGACATGCTAAGTATCCATAAGAATCAATATTATTATGATTTATCACTCACATCTATGGATTTTTCCTTACTATTGAAGGCATTCTACATTCTATAGAAGTCATACCAAATATTACCAAAGGTGATAGTTACTAATAAACTTATTTATTGTTGATGTCACACAAGATCATGTTTGCAAAGTGACTTAACATAATATTGTTGAAGCGAGGATGATGCTGTAAAGGTACAAACATATTCTATTTTGTTGGCAATTCAACTAGAAAATTCTTAGACCTTATGTTACTTCTATAAGTATGCAATTTATTCCTCAAAGATCCACATACAAATATAACATTTTTGTATTTAGGTTTACTCTATTTTTGAGTGATAAAATATTTATTACAAACTTGGATGATATTTTGAGAAATCTTATGAAGATATTACCCAAAAACTAAAGTTGAGTGGTACAATTACCATTTCAAAATCTATACACAAGGTATAACTATAATGATAAAAGCCACTAAAATAGTAATTTATTTTACTATATTTTGTATCTAATTGAGCATTTATTTAAGTGTGTGTTTTTACATTATGTAACCCCTTATTATAATATATTTTATCCTTATCTATTTTATTTTTCCCATGCCCATATATTTTCTCATTTCCCATGTGTTTCTTAAACCTTAATTAATGTTTATAACTTCACCTTATGTTTTCATACTTCTCTTTTGAACCACCTTTCCCCATCTTTTTATTGCATCCCATGTATCAACTTTGTGTGAAACCATTTCCATCATTTTTTATACTTCCCTTGTTACCTTTCCTAATACTTTTGGTCAACAAGAATTAGAAAACATGATTGCCACCCATTTTTTTCCATAATCTTCCCCATTTTTTTGGTTAATAGTTAATGAAATAACTAGTATACTTTTTCCAATCATTTTCCTAAACCCTTTAAAAGTCTATAAATATACCCCTATTTTTCTCATTTTATACTCAACAATGATTATGTCCTTATTCTCTTAAGTTATTTCTAGCCAGTCTTTCAGATTTTTTCCTAGATCTTGGAGGTTAGAGCCCCTTACAATATTGTATTATTTTGGAGCTTCATTTTATATTATTTTTATAGCTATTAGTGGATCCTAGCTTATAACTTCATGTCCTATTTCCTCCCTTCATTCTATAACATTGTTCTATCAACTTTTCTCTCCCATAGCCTTTATATCCTCATTTTCCCTTTCCATTTGTAAATCCTCTCATCCTTCCATCATCCCTTATCCTTCCCTTTCTCTCTATTTATTTTTTCATCAAGTTTCCCTTATATTTCCCTTGTTTTTGTTTCCATTTTCTAGGGGTTTATCTAATACTAATAGGTTTTGTGTTTCCATTCATCATAGCTAATCTATCTTCTTGTTTCTAATAGTTTGTGTTACAATATTTTTGTATGAGTTGTAGTTGTGAATATATATTGTAAAACCCACAAAGGTGTTAATTTATCAAATCTACACTTCAAACTCTCTTTTAGATATTTTTATGTAAACATCTTAAGTTTGTCAATTATGAAAAATGATTATAAACAATTATAGATCTTAAAATAATTTAATTCTTTATGACACATGAAATTTATAAACCCATTTGTCACATATCATCTCCTGGGAACTTTATACTTTATAGAAAATGTCCTTTGTCTATTTTATGCATTTGAATCCTTTATAGTCTCTAATTATACTAAGTAGAACAAGGTTCAATTTAGAGATTAGTATTTTGAATTCCAATTTTTTTTGTTTGTCTAAATTATCCTTTTATTATGTTAGTTTCTCTTTTTCTATGAAAAACAATTTTCTAAATAATTTCAAGATTCTTCACTCTCTATACATGATAGGGATAGGTGGCCTATTTCAAGGAATGCTTATGCACACTTGGTAGATATTTAATCTAATAACCTATAAATTTTTCTAAAGGCTCAAAAAATTTCTAAAAAACTTAATTTATACAGTTTCTCACTTTCTAATTCATAAAATATATTTTCTTCTTTCTACTAGTTTAGTATTATAGTTAGGCATCCTTAGATTAGTCTCTTATCTAGTTATCAGTCATAGCTCTAGTTCTAGTCAATTATGGTTAGAGAAGCTATAAATTATTTATCTTTTAATTAATATTTATTTATAAAAAAATGAACATAACAATAATTTAGCCCCTCTTTTCATTTCTTTCATTTAATGAACCCTTTAAATTATCTTACTTCTTCTTTCTAAATTTCATGTGCTATATTATATTCAATATTTATTAGGTATGAATTATTTAGAATATATATTATCTTTTCTTTTTCTTTTAACTTCTTGCTTTCTTTCTTAATATACCTTAATTTATGTGAAGGATTCTTTCCATTTAAGTCTTATCCTTTTAGGACCATTCTTTATCATGGTACTCATCTTAATCCTTGCATGGATAGTATGCATTTTTTCTCAACCATTTCTCATTAGACTATTCATTTATTTATTTCCATAGATAATATTATTCAACATGCCTAATTTGACTAAGTCTAATAATGTATGAATATTATTTAGCAATTTTTATAGGTCAAGAATATTCGGAAATTTGAGGTTGGTCTTATGTCAATTAATTTTAAAAATTATTCATGTAATATCATTCTTATTAATCTTGTGGGTTTTAAACCCATGAACATTAACATATTTCCCGTACTCATGCCAACTGGTATTATATATTTTCACTTATTGGGACTACTACAAATTCTATCCCTATTTTGGTGGAATCTTGAGCATATAAAGGCCTATAAAATCCTCCATCTACCCATTGTGTGTATAGAAGATATAGATAATTTTGAATACTTTAAATGGATTTATTAAATTCTTCCAAAAATTGTAAACAACAAGATTGTATATAAAACACTATGGGACATTAAATCTACCTTTGATTACATTATTAAAAGTTGGAATATAAAATTAACTGATAAACAAGTGGTAAAATATATTTAAGTTCTATGATCTAATATTTTTGAATTTAAAAGGGAATTCTTTAAATGGTTTCTTAGTCTTTAAGTTATTTCACTTGATATAAAAATCTAAAACCATAAGGCATAATTTCTTTGACTTTATCTGTAAAGAAATATGAAATATGTTCAATGTTGATTTGAAAATTTGGAAAGCAAGAATTTTGGAAAGATACCAACGTACAAAGAGGACATTTATTGAGTTGATAAAAAGACTCATGTTCTACAATGTTTTTATGTAGGTTATACTAATAGTGAAAGTTTTCAAATGTGAATTTGTGAAGGTTCCAAAATAGGTATGTATTTTAAAGTATGAATCAATAACTTTGCATGGTTTGATACTTGCTACACTCAATATATGATAAATATTTGTGTGATATATATCGATATAGATATATAATTGTGAACTACTTGAACCCCATATTGATAGAGAAATATATCCTTATTAACTTATCAGTTCATTTTTTATGGGAAAGTTTAGGATTTTCTTTAAGAGGTTGCCTTCAAGCTTTGATCTTGTGAATGCATGTATCAAAGTATATAATTGAGTGAAACTACTAACTTCATCTTTGAAGTATTGGGAGGATGAAGTCCTAAAAGATATTGGTTTTTTAGTTGGTCAACTTGTATATAAGAACTACTTTGTTTTGTACCAGAAAAATGTATGAGTAGCTATTCCACCTTTGGAGGCATGTTCAATGTGGGTTTTGATAATACTAGGAGAAACATTGATCTCATGGTGCTTAGCCATACTTAAGGTGATTTAGTGTCAATCCTAGTTATTGCTACTATGAGGGACGAACTTGGTATATTGTAGGGAACTAATTCCTAACAAGAAGGATAGGAAGGTAGCGCTTCATTTTAAAAATGCTTATATGTTATCGTGCATACTCCAATCCTTATCTAATGGTCCTTCATCTAAAAAGGATAAAAGAAAAATAATAACAATGTGAATAGGTTTAATTATCTTTTTGTTTCTTCCAAGGTTGACTCAATTTCTAAACATTATTGTACAACCAAATTGTTTAACTACTATAAAGTTTCTACAGATATAAACCAACAAAAATAAATTAAAAAAATTCAATACTTTCTATAATTATTTAGCTTTAATCCACTTTGATTGCAAATTTCTACTTGTTTAAAGTTGCTGCGTATGTTCCTTGTTTTTAATTCCTCATTTGTCAATGTTATGGACTATTTGCTGGGGCGTTGTAGTCTATATGCTACTTATTGTTGCTCTTTGTTGATTGATTAGATTGTATTAATGTTTTTTTTATCTTTTAAAAACATCACTCAAGAAACCTGTTCCCACTTTAGTAATCCCTGATAACTATATTAAATCTATTTCTTTATACTATATTAAAAAACCTGGTAATGTTATCAACTTTCTGTTTATGATATGTAAGTCTTCTGATAAAATCGGTGGAAATATTCGTCTCCATGCTTGCCTTATCCTTATCTTTATCATTGTCGTTTTCATCATATTTATTCCTCCTTTCAAATGGATTCCTCTAAATAATTTAATACTTTATCTGATGAAACTCATTCAATGGACTTTTTCTTATTCTCAGAGAAGAAAATGGAGTATCAGATATATTCCTTGGGTGATCACTGTTATATCAACGAACGGAGTTGTAACAGATGTTAGAAATGTCCCTGTAAGTTTGAATCGTGGACCCACTTAATTCATCACTCCAGAATAATGGACTCACTTTTACCGTCATTCCTAAACTCAAATTATTCCTCCTGTCACAAATTGTTCACTCAAATTATTCCTCCTGTCACGAATTATTCAATATATAGTTTGTATTCTTCCATGTCCATATACTGGACTCTCTTCTGTGATGGCTAGGAATATATGTACATAGAAGGAAAGGAACGATTCGGGCAAATAAATATTTTGATCCAAGTTAGAGTTTGTTGGCTTGCCTACCTTGCAAAATGAATGGATTGTTTTGGAATGCGGGGAAGACACTTTGCTTCACAGGGTTACATGGTAATTAGCTTTGAAGTATATTATTTCATAATTAAAATTTGAAATAATGATTTATTATCTTTTAGCTTTAATCCTTTCTTTGTAATTTGTTATATTTATTTTCTAGTGGTTTAAAATATGTATTTGGATTTTTAAGGTCTCATTAAAGAAGAGGTTTGAAATATACATAATATTTTTTAACATCAATATTTCACGATCTATTATCAAAATAAGATTGGGCAATAGATCATGGAGTATGATCCAAAATGTTGATGTTAAAGAATGTTAGTACTAAACTAAAAATTATGCATACTAATATCATGAAATGTGCAAGATCCATACTGTTAATTAACTTAATTTTATATTTTGAATCTTCAAATTTTTTTATATTTCTTCTATATTGTAGATTTTTTCTTGTTTTTGTTATGTTTTTAGGTTCAATAAACATTTTGTTAATTTATGCTAAAATTTATCTTATGTTTCAATATCTTTGTAATTATTTGATATATTCAATTTCAATTTTTTTTTCCAATAACATTTTAAATAAGAATATTAGATTTCATTTATGGTAATTCATAGTGTGGTTTTAGTCATGAAAAGAAAGGATGTCATCTATTGTTTTAATCAACTTTAATGACTAAATAAGATAAGAGAATAATATGTTTACGAGGAATGTAATTCCTTTACTTAATTATTTTTTGGATAATGAGTCTTCTAATTCTATGAATGTTAAATTGAGCTCCCCTCTTAAGGTTTTATGGTCAAGGATTCCTTCTTCTAAAATAATTTTTAAAAAAGATTGAAACTTGGATCATAGTGAAAAGGAACTTAAAAAAAAATAGCTATAGGCATTAAAGAAAAAAATAATATATGATTATTCATTCTCTCCAATGTTCTTATTTGAAACATTGTTAATGAAATGTAATTATTAATTTCATTTTTTTCAATATACTTTATTTTCAATTAGATTATGTAGAATTTTTTATTGCCAACATTTCAGATCAAATACTAAGATCCATCATCAGATCATATAGCAAGAGAAGAGAAAAAAAATCTCCTTCTATATATTCTGATGATGTATCAGAGTGTTTGATGATAATGTTAGCTTAAAAATATTCTATATTGTCTAATCCAAAAGAAAGCATATTGAATTCATCATTGAACTATGAAATTTCACGAATCTAAGGAATTCAATTCACCACTCATTTTGGCTAATAAAAATAGATTAAATGAAATGTAAAATTATTATTTATTTTTTGAGATTGCTGATACTGAAATAATGTGGGATATTAATAATCAGAATTGCTTGTCTCACAATAATTCCATTAAAATTAGAACTTATTTTTTGTTATGTTTTGATAAACTTTTCTTTCACAAAAAAGTTAATTCTACATTAATAGTTTCAGAAATACATTTGTGATGGAAGTAGTCTATTGGTAGAAGTAGGATTTATTATTAGGAAGAAGAAATTGATATATCAATAGAATTTTCTAAAAACTATCTTAAAAAGAACAAACTCATAAAATATATAATTTGATATATTAAAAGATTTAAAAGGAAATTAAATTTTGATTTGGGCACAATAATATAATAGACCTTATGGAGTTAAATGATTATAGTTTATGATGCAAGATGATACTATTGCCCTCAAATTACAAACTCAAACACAAAACTTCGGAGAGACTCCTGCACTCAATTTAACATAAAAGATTGCAACTAAGAAACAAACTACATCCTCGTTAAATCTGCAGACACAAATTAACAACCATGGCCTCTCAGCGGCCTTAGAATCTGCAAAATTTGATCTACCCTAACTCTCAATTTTTAACATCTTAGCTGCTGTCTAATGCATTCAACTTGCAACCTTTGTTGCTATTTTTACCCACCTCCTCTGCACTCTGGCCGATTTCTCAACTCACCTTCATTACTCCCTCAATTGTCTATGATAGTCAAGCTCAAAAACGCAGCAGTTAAAAGGGCAATTCAACTTTCCTGCACATCATATTCTATGAACAAAGTGAATGTTTCTCTTCAATCCATGTCAAATACAAGCTAATCTTATAGTAGCTATAGCCCTCAGAATAAGACAGGGACTTATCATAATTTATGTTTCAAAGAGACTAGTTCACCCCTGAAGTGCCTGAAGCACCAGCAAATTAGTATCCCTCAAGTCTATCCCCACTCTCCTTAATTTCCAACATAGCTTTTCTTCGTGAGGATATAGATGGAATTAAAATATAATTGATTTTTATTTTAAAGTACATGTACTAGATATTGTAGAATTCAGGAAAGTTGAACAAACGCTAGAAGCTCTTAGGTATTGGAAATATTAAGAATCCATAATGAAGCTGTCCACACTCCATAGGAAAGAAATTTTCTTGGACAAATATTTGATACCATGTTGGAAAGATTAAAAGTGCATCATGAAGCTACAGACTTCACGGAATCAACCCAAAAGCGAATGTTGCAACATGAGAAAGAATGAACAATTGAGATTGAAATGAGAATGCTTGAGATAAACGGATATGATACAATGCACAAATGAGCTTTCATCATAAATATATTCAATCTGTTTCTTTATACTATATTAAAAAACGTGGCAGCATCGTAATATTCCCATGTTATCAATTGACTGTTTATGACATGTGATAAAATCGTTGGAACTATTCATCTCCATGCTTGCCTTATCCTTATCTTTATCATTGTCGCTTTGATCATACTTATTCCTCTTTTCGAATGGATTCCTCTTAATAATTTACGACTTTATCTGATGAAACTCGTTCAATGGATTTTTTCTTATTCTCAGAGAAGAAAATGGAGTAAGAGAATATGCCCATGGTGAGCACTGCTAGGTATATCAACGAACAGAGTTGTCACAGATGTTAAAATGTCCCATCTATAAATTTGATTCATCAGTCCAGATTAATAATGGACTCACTTTTGCCGTCATACCTGAATGATCACTCAAATTATTCCTCCTGTCATATCATTCACTGTTACATAATATTATATATATTTGTGTTCTTCCATTTGAATATAGAATATATTGCACTGTAATGGGTAAGATAATATATATAATTGCATATAGAAGGAAAGGAAGGATTCGGCCAAATAAGTATTTTGATCCAAGTTACAGTCTGTTTGCCCACCAAAATGAAATGATTGTTTTGCTATGCGGACAAGACATTCTTGACGGGCCAGCACACTTTGCTGCAGAGAGTTTCATGGTGAGGACTTGTTCATAGTTAATAATTTGAAATTTTAGTCTTTTTTTTTTAATTTGGTATATTTTTTTTAATTTGATTGTAACATTTTATTACATCAACATTTATGATCTATTGTTAGAAAAGTATTGAACTAGAGAAGAGAATCAATATGTTTTTGATGATGGATTGTATAATGTGATCTAAAATGTTAATGTCAAATCTGAAAAATTATGCATATTGATATCATGGAATGTGTACGATTCATCTTATTCATTAATTTAATTTAATATTTTGAATCATCATTTAATTTTTTTATTTTGTTGTAACTACAGATTTTTGCTTCTGGTTGTTATGTTTTTAGGTTCAATAAACATTTCATTAATTCATACTAAAATTTTCTCATGTTTTAATGTCTTTGTAATTATTTGATAAGTTCAATTTCAATTTTATTTATTCCATAACATTAAAAATATATATAAGGTTTCATTCATGATAATTTATAGTGCTGTTTCACTTATAAAATGAGAGATATTCTTGTTTATGCATAGTTATTTAATAGTATTTATGTTGAAAATCTTTCTATTTTTACAATTTAAACAAAAACAGATAATTTCTGAGTTACCTATAAACTTTGTCATAATAATATTATAATCAGTTAACAATAAGAGAATTATACATATTCATATAATTAAATAAAATGTCACGTTTAAAACTTATTAGGCCAGCACTATTGCAATCATCACACTAACTAGTGATTAAAAAGTTTATTAGCATCAATTAGAATGTAGTATTTATTTATTTTATTATAAAAATTTTTGAATAGAGTTTCTAAATTGTGGAAAAAAAAATTATTGCTGATGTAAATTTTGTTTGTAATTTATTTATAATTGTTCTGATTAATAAAAAGCCAGATAAACCTGTACCATTACAAGATATTATATAATACAAAACTTGTCCATTTCTTGGAATTTTCTTGCTTTTGTCTCCTAAATAATTTATGCTTGAGGTGAATTGCGGTGTCTCCATTACACCAATATATCATTATTGTTGTAGTTAACCATGCACTTGATTTGAAGCCCTCCACTTTCCTATCCCCTTCAAGTATGAGGCTTGTTTCATCTCTTTTTAATCATAATTTTAGGAACAGAATGAAGCTTTCCCATATTTAACAATATTTTTCTCCTTTTGTAAAGGTTAATTCCCTCCACCCTAGAGAAACAATAAGGATGCTATAGGTAAAGTTTTTACTAGGAAGATGTAACCGATAGTAAGAAAGGTAAAGAAAATGCTATTAGAATTGTGGATCTAAATGATAATTATTGTGGTCTTTTGGACATGATCTCATCTTACAGTTTTTTATTTTTCTTCAACCTATAACATTAGTGAAGTATCATTTGAAGTGATAAGGTATGCAACATATAACATTAGTTAATGGCTGTCACAACACCCTAAAATTATCTTAAACTCATTGTAATCTTCTTGTTCAATTTCTTCATATTTGATTGTTGTTTCACTATTTTTATATAGCAACTCTAAGTCTTATTTCCTTCTCTCCTCTATGAATTTTGTACTAATATTTTACTAAGATTTTATTGTTTATTTACATAAGAATTAGAACCCCTTTAAAACAATTTCTTAACCCTTAATTAAAAAGCACTTCCACAAAAATTTCTCTAAAACATTTCCTATTATTAATGACTTATTGTCCCACTTTATGTCCCCTTAACGAATTCAACTTTCTCCCCTAATTTTATCTCTTTCATGGTGATCTACTTACTTGATAGTTTAAGTTTTACTAATTCAATAAACAACTATGCCAGATGAAATCTAAACAAGGAGACAAAACAACTAGAAAAAATGAGAATTATACCAATAGAAAATAGAAGTCAGTCAATGGCCCCAGACATTAGCAGGACCGGAGCAATAACTTCAATAATAACAAGAAAATGAGAAATTCTTTCATATTTTCTTGTCCAGTGCTATGTACTTATGGTTGTGACTATCCTTGCTTGTCATGGGCTGTGGTATCTTTTATTCTACTTCCCAATTATATTCCCTCTAAAGTAGCAAACCATTTATGCACTCAGAATACATGATGGAAAAGGAAATGCCTTATTGACCATGCTGCAGAAGAATAATATTCCAACAGATGGCAAAATCTCCTTCTAAAATTCTAAGCAGCATATTACTCAGTCAATTTATTCCCTATGTCGAATCCATAAACAGTATGACCCCGCATATATATTTGTTACCTATGATCCTGGGATTTGTTGTGTGAGTTCTTGGTGAGAATTTTCTGGTATATAGGAAGTGGCTGAAATTAGCATTTCATGATGATTTATGACAAATCTATTTTATTTCTGCAAGATGTAGAACTAAGATAATAACTTATACTTCTTCTTGTTAGATAAATTAAAAAAGATAGAAGTCAAAAAAATATAGAGATGGTGACAAAGATGGGGTAGAATTTAGTAGCTATAAGTATAGAATCTAACATTTATCTGTCCATGCCTATAAAAAATTCACAGGAAAGGCATCAGGTCAGATTACCATTTGACGAAAAAGAAAACGCTCAAATCGCTTCACTACTTGAAAGCTGATGCCATTAACTTTGGTAAACAGAAGAATATGCTGTCATGAGACAAAGAATTCCACAACAATGCCATCAACTTTGACAAACAGAAGAATTCCACAATTGTGCCATCAACTTTTATAAACGGAAAGAATTCCTTTTTATCTTAAATGTATTCCTCTTATCTTGTGGCCATTATAAATGGTCATCAGTTTCAATTATTCCATACATACTCCATGTTTAGCTGGTATATTCCCTCTTATTATATTACATTTAGATATTATATAGGTCTTAATAATAATAACGCATTATACATCAATCTTGTTATCAATGATAGTTATTGGAAGGATTTTTTATTTAATATCTTATTTTCCTCTTCAATATTATCATAATGAATATAGGTCTTTTTAGTACACATACAAACCAAGAATCATATCCTGCATTTGGGAATCATTGAAATGCTATAATAGAACATGCATCAAAACACCATGTACATAATTATACCATGTCAAGTTGTTCCTTTCATTCTTCACCAATGCCTAAAATTCATCCTTGAAGACTTTGCTATCATCACTCCTTTACACAATTGATGAAAAAGAAGCCCAAGGTGTAAGAAAATAATTGAATCAATCAAAAAAATTATTTACTTTATTGGTTTAATTTGTAGGTTTTTTTTTTAATTGTAGACATTAATCTCTCCTTTTTTTCATTCTAGGTATTAATCTCCGCTATAGATCCCACTGCATATTACTACACTAGCACGTTGTCCTCATGTTTTGGAGAAAATTTCTATCTACTAATATATGCACATAATATTCAATTTCTATAAGATTTTATTCATGAAATAGGTATAATTTGGTTCCTAATATTCTAATTAAACCTAAGGGATGTTATTGGATTATAAGAGCAAAGGAAAAAACATTAAGTGATATTGGATTTAGGAGTGTTGATGGTGTATTCATTAGGAAGTAAGATTTATGTCACTTTGCAGTTGGCTAAGGTCATTCCTAAGGTTGCCATAAAAATATTGTCTACCCATTTCAAAGCAATTCAAATAGGAGAGAAATTGGAGATTCAGTTTTGAGAAGTGCCCTATAATAATATTTTTTTATTTTTTTTGATAAAAGTGGATAGAACCAGTGAACTATATTAAATTTTAAAAGTTTTTTACAGTGTCTAGTTCAAAAGGCACTGAAGGGAAAGAACCAGTAAGAAAACCCTTTAGTATTTCTTAAGTAACACAAGCCTATTCTACCCAATACCAAATGCCCATTGGCATAGTACATCGAAAAACCCATCCCAATTACATAAGCTGTATTAGATATAAAGGAAGCCACCAACAAAAGCATATAGAAGGAAGATTAAAGTATGATCACCGAAGGATGCATATCCATTGCTACCAAAAAATGCTAGTCTAAACCACCCCTGTCTATGAAACACAATTCTCCAAACCACTGGTTAAAATGATACCACATAGCAGAAATGAAACCAAAATCAGAGACCTTGTCAAAATAAACATTGTGATCAAGCATAGCAGAACCCACACCAAAGAAAAGCCACGCCAAATAAGTAGGTTGATGAAGACTACAACTATGCCCTTCTTTACTTCAAATATTCCAAAACTGAGGAAGGGATCTCATCCACACTTACCTCCCACATATTAGCTTCACTGTCAATGGCTAAGTTAGCCAAGAAATCTGCAATCTTATTCACTTCCCTATAATAGTGGGAAATAAAAAAGGAATAAAAAAAATCTAATTTTTGCAAAATATGATCAAGTATATATTGTAATTGCCAACAATTCGACTTCTTTTTCATGACACTTTGAATAATAACCATAGAATCACCCTCAATTATCAAGTCCTTAATTCCCAAAGATATAGCCATATCCAAACCAAAGGACAAAGCAAAGAATTCTACACAATTGTTAGACTTGAAACCAATCCCATGACAACGAGCCTGAACAAATCATACCTTATGATCATAAATTACCATACCTACCCCTACCAAGCCAGGGTTCCCATGAGAAGCACCATCAAAATTCAATTTAAAGTGCCCTTGTGGAGGAGGTTTCTAGCAAGAAAAATTTCTCTTACTTATAGCATTAGTCTTATTTAAAATAGATCCATGAGAAGGTAAGATTGATAACATTCTCCAAACTCGAGTTACCATACCATCCCAATGAGAAAAAGAGGTAAGGGTTTCCAAATTATTATAGATAAAAGACAAAGCAACTTCAGAGATGGAAGATTCAATCCTCAATAAAACCTCAGCCAAGGAAGAACTTGTTTGTTTAAAAATCCTATTATTACGCTCTAACCAGATATTCCAAATCACAATAGATGGAGAAATAATCCAAAGATATGCATAGAAAGATGAGGCAAATAGGAGAGGCTAGGCTCTAAAGTGGGAAAGGAGATCCTTACCAATAACAAAGGATAGATTAAGCTTTTCAAACAACCACTGCCAACAAGCATAGGCAAAATCATAGTGAAGAAACAAGTGTGCAGAGGATTCTAAATTTTTATTACAAAGACACAAGAAAATATTGCAGTAATACCCAACCTATCCAACCTCATTCCTGTAAGGACCCTGTCCTGCACTGCTAACCAAGCAAAAGCACCAGCCTTTGGGAGGCAAGCCATATGCCAAAACAACTTGTATGGCCAAGTAGATAAATCTTTACCAACCAAGAGAGAATTATAGCCATCCTTAACTGTGTACTTACCAGAGATATTCCTTCTCCAGATAAGCTCATCGTTGGCATCAGAAAG
Source organism: Cryptomeria japonica (assembly GCF_030272615.1). Lineage (NCBI taxonomy): Eukaryota > Viridiplantae > Streptophyta > Pinopsida > Cupressales > Cupressaceae > Cryptomeria > Cryptomeria japonica. The sequence goes on along the minus strand of NC_081415.1, from coordinate 14,681,098 downwards.
AATTATTACTCTCTCCCCCAACATATTTTCATATTCCAATTTCACATTTTGATCAATATCTAAAAACTCAATTGATTTCCATTTTGCCACCTTAAGATTCCCACTATACTCAATTTCAAAATAATCAGCCACAAAGACACCCCAAAGGGAAGAAAGAGTGGAAATTACAGGAGACCAATCCCTCGCGTTCACCAAAGGGGGATGTCCATTCCAAACTTCCTCCCAAAACTCGACCTTTCTACCATTATGAACAATCCATGAGAGATGAGGCAAAATCACTAATCTACATTTACATAGAAAATTCCAAATAGCTGAGCTAGACGGTAGATTAGAAACTTGAAAAACATACTCTCTTGGTCTGTTATTTAAATATTTAGCAAAGATAATTTGTGCCCGAAAGGAGAATGGTCTTTCATACAATTTCCAAACCAACTTAGCACCTAAGGCTAAATTCTGACTTTCCAAACTCCTAATGCCTGTGCCCCCAAGGTTTTTAGGCAAACAAACTTTATCCCATGCTACCAGAGGGAGTTTCTTCTTACGTTCTTTATTATTACTCCAAAGGAAGGACCTAAGAGTATCTTGCAAACTAATAAGAACTGCTTTCGAAGACTACAAAATAGACATGAGATAAATAGGAACAACATTTAGGACAGACTTAATAAAAACAATCTTACTAACCAAAGATAACCATCTATGATTCCAGGATAGGATCCTTCTAGAGATAACTGAAATGATCTTATCCCAAAACTCAACTCTGTCCTTCTTAATGAAGAAAGGTATATCAAGATAAGAACAAGGAAGATTTCTAGATGCAAATCCCCAAAAACTCTTCAATCTATCCTAAAACAATTGTGAAGAATGAAGGAAAAAAATCTTTGACTTATCAACATTGACTCTCTGACCAGAAAAGGATGCATAATTCTGTATTATCCCCTTTATCACTCTTGCCTCACCCAAAGAGGCTTGACCATATAACAAGTTATCATCTGCAAACAAGCAATGTTAAATGCGTTGTGGAACATTATGAAACCTAATTCCCTTCCAAAGCCCTCCTAGCTTAGCGGCTCTTATAGCCCAACTGAACGTTTTAGCTAGAAGAATGAACAAGAAAGGAGACAGGGGATCCCTCTACCTCAAACCCCTAGAAGAGGAGAAAAACCAAAAGGGGAGCCATTAATTAGAACCAAGAACCTTGCAGAAGAAATACAAGCATGAATCCATTTGACCCATGCCTTGGAAAAGCCCAATTTAAGTAGAACAACACACAACGCCCCCCATTCTACTCTATCATATGCTTTCATCATATCTAATTTGAGGATCATGGCCGAGATTCTCTGAGTAGAAATAGAATGCAGAACCTCATGCACCACTATAGCTCCCTCTTCCATCTCCCTTCCTGGAACAAAACCACCTTGTGCTAAAGAAATGATCCTGGGCAGAATTTTAGCCAACCTTAAAGAAATAGCCTTGGTAAAAATCTTGTACAAAGTATTACATAAAGCAATAGGGTGAAAATCAACAAATGTCTTGGTCACCTCTTTTTTAGGAATAATTGCAATCATTGTAGTATTAAGCTCTTTCAAAATAGACCTATTCCTTCTAGCTTCCTCAAGGGCCAATAAAACATCATTCCCCACAAAATCGCAGCATTTCTGAAAAAATAAAGGAGTAAATCCATCCAGTCCTAGAGCCTTATCAGGGTTCATTGTAAAAATAGCATTCTTAACTTCATCCAAAGAAAAAGGAGACATCAACATTTTATTATCTTCTGAAGATACCAAAGCAGGAATATTAGAAGAAATGTTATTATGAAGATCTCCATGCTTCGAAGACAATAGTGACTTAAGAAACCTAACTTCCTCTGAAGCAATATCCTCCTATTCTGTTAAAAGTCTGCCATCTAGAGACTCAATACAAGATATCCTATTTCTACTTCTCTTAATTTTTTATGAAGATTGAAATTTTTTTGTATTTCTATCACCATCTGAAAGCCAGATCTCCCTCGATTTCTGTCTCCAATAGATTTCTGCTTTGGACAAAACTTCTTCAAGCTCTGCTTTTAGCAATTTTAGTTCATAAAAAACAAGAGGCACCATACCATGTTGAATCACATGTGAATTAAGACATTCAATCATATCTTGAATCCTCTATTTTTCCATAAAGATGTTCTTAAAATTCCATATATTCCATTCTCTAATATTAAATTTCAAATATCTCAACTTCTTAGCAATCTAAAACATTTGGGATCCAGAGCAATAAGGAGTAGAACTCCACCATTTTTTGAGCAAAGGCAAAAAGGAAGAATCTCTAAACCACATAGGTTAAAATTTAAAAGGTGACCTAAAAGGAGGTTTATCTTCCAGAATTGATAGAGAAATTGGAAAATGATCTGACCTCGAAACTGGAAGAATAGAGGAAAAAAATTTGAACTCTGAATCAATCCAAACATCTGATAACAAAAACCGGTCTAACCTTTCCGCAATCAGAGAAAAAACTCTTCGTTTATTTGTCCATGTGAAAATCCCATTCTGAAACTGACAATCAAAAAGACGCATGTCCTTAATGAACATCCCAAAGTCTTCCATAATTTTTTTA